>NC_044390.1:9872156-10180945 GCF_006542625.1 Nomascus leucogenys | reverse complement strand
TTTTGCCATTAAAAGTAAGGGCAGGCCCGGCGAGGTGGCTCACGCCTGTAATCCCAGCACTTTGGGATATGATGGTTTGTGACTGGTGTACTTTCTAGTGAAAATACTTAGAAAGGTGAGAGACATTAGCATGTACAGAATATTCCACTTTAAAGGCTGAGGATCACGAGGTCAGGAGATCGAGACCATCCTGGCTAATACGGTGAAACCCCGTCTCTACTAAAAATACAAAAAAATTAGCTGGGCATGGTGGCGGGCACCTGTAATACCATCTACTCGGGAGGCTGAGGCAGGAGAATGGTGTAAACCCGGAAGGTGGAGCTTTCAGTGAGCCAAGATAGCACCACTGCACTCCAGCCTGGGCGACAGAGCGAGACTCTGTCTCAAAAAAAAAAAAAAAAAAAAGTAATGGCAAAAACCTCAATTACTTTCGTACCAACCTAATATAACAAGCTTCCGGCCAGGCTCAATGGCTAACACCTGTAATCCTGATACTTTGGGAGGCCAAGTAGAGCAGATCGCTGGAGCCCAGGAGCTGAGACCAGCCTGAGCAACATGGGAAACCCTTATCTCTACAAAAAAATACAAAAATTACCCAGTCATGGTGGTACACGCCTGTAGTCCCAACTAGTTGGGAGGCTGAGGTGGGAGGATCACCTGACCCCTGGAGGATGAGGTTGCAGTGAGCCAAAATCACACCACTGCACTCTAGCCTGGGTGACAGAGTGAGACCCTGTCTCAAAAAAAAAATAATAAAAAATAAAAAGAACAACCTTCCTCACCTTTTGTATATGGGCCCAAGTTTTATCCATCCTTCAATGCTACCTCAAAAATACCTCTTCCTTAGTTGTTCCCCATCTGTCCTTAGAGTTGGTAGTAATTTTCCCTTCTGATTTCTCATAACACTGTCTCTCTGTGGTATTATCCTTTTGTGCCTGTATTCAGCCCAGTTTTACATCTTACTAGCTTTGTGACTCTAGGCAAGTTTCCCCAACTCTCTGGGCCTAATTCCTTATTATCTGTAAAATGGAAATAAAATGATAGTTCTAATTATTTATGATATTGTAGTCTTTTTCCTTTCTGATAAAGGAAGAAACTACAGAAAGCTTTTATTTATTTATTCAAAGTAACCAGTGCTATTGATGCAAAAAAGAAAAACCCAACAACTCTTCCAACACTTTTTTTCAAAATGAGCATATAAAACTTGATTTTCATTAGAATGTAGTTATTTTGTCACACTAGTAAATAAAAAACCAAGACGCTGCCCCCCACCCCGTCTTGGTTTTTTTTGTTTTTTGTTTTTGTTTTTTTGAGATGGAGTCTGTCACTCTGTTGCCCAGGCTGGAGTGCAGTGGCGTGATCTCGGCTCGCTGCAACCTCTGCCTCCCAGATTTAAGCGATTCTCCTGCCTTGGCCTCCTGAGTAGCTGGGATCACAGGCACCTGCCACCATGCCCAGCTAATTTTTATATTTTTGTAGTGACGGAGTTTCACCATGTTGGCCAGGCTGGTCTTGAACTCCTGACCTCAGGTGATCCACCTGCCTTGGCCTCCCAAAGTGCTGGGATTACACATGTGAGCCGCCGCGCCTGACTGTAAATTTTATATATATGTTTGTATGTAACAAGAATGCCAAGTTAGTCTTTCTTCATAAAAAGCAATTACAATTTGAGGACACTTCATATTTGCCTTTTGTGCCAGCACCAAGTCTGTCTTATCTGAATCCTTCCATTTCATGAGCAACATCAATTCTTCACTGCCGTCTGTGGCACCAATTATTCTTTCAGGATCAAGACCTCTGGCAAATCCTCTTGGTTTGTCAACAGCATCTCTTTTCTTCTTTGATTTGCTGTCATCAGATTCACTGTCAGATAAAGATTTTCTTTTTGTACCATCTTTTTCTTCACCAGCTTTTTGAGAATTAAGAAATGCTTCAGTTAACTCTGGACAATCTAAATTTTCTTCAGGTTCCAAAGTATTGTCAGCATCTGTAAACCCCTTCAGGAAATATTCCACTTTCCCATTCCCTACATGTCTATCTAGTACATTTTCCACCACAAATTCTTCAGGCTCTGCCTCTTCAACTTTTTTACTTTTCCATTCTGTTTCTTTCCCATGTTTTGCAATGTGGTTTTGTTGCAGGCCATTTTTTTTTTTTTGAGAAGGAGTCTCGCTCTTTCACCCAGGCTGGAGTGCAGTGGCGCGATCTCGGCTCACTGCAAGCTCCGGGAGGCCATTTTTTATTGCAGACCTGCAGAGCTATTATTCGCTGCCTCCAAGCTGCTCCGGTTCGTGGGTCTGTGGTGTCTCCAGTCTTGCATGTCACCAGCTCGAGCCTCATCCAAGTGGGGAGGGAGCCAGGGAGCTGTTGTTGGCAGGGGAAGTGGGGGTGGGGTAGGGTAGGGAGGGGCGGTGGATATTATATTTTACTTACGTATATGTGTAATATCACTCGTTATTTCTTATAAATAGCAGATGAGTTTAATTTTTCTTTAGCCCATAAAATGCCTAATATGTATGCAAGAAATATTTGTTGAATAAATATTTAATACTCTTTATAAGCTTTTTAAAAAATTGTGGCAAAGTATACATAACAAAATTTATCATTTAATCATTTTAAAATGTGCAGTTCAGTGGCATTAAGTGTATACACATTGTTGTGTAGCCATTACCACTGTCCAACTCCAGAACTTTTTTCATCTTATAAGCCTTTTTTCTTTTTTTTTCTTTTAATTGAGATGGGATTTCACTCCGTCCCCCAGGCTGAAGTGCAGTGGCGCCATCGCGGCTCACTGCAACCTCTACCTCCCAGGCTCAAGCAGTCCTCCCACCTCAGCCTTAGGCACATGCTACCGTGCCCGGCTAATTTTTTGTATTTTTGGTGAAAATGGGGTTTCACCATGTTGCCCAAGCTGGTTTTGAACTCCTGAGCTCAAGCCATTCACCTGCCTTGGCCTCCCAAAGTGCTGGGATTTAAGCTTATTTTAAAATAAGCCTCGTAAATTATACATTTTTCATTTCATATTATAGAAATCTGTTTCTGTTTTTCTTTATGACTCAGGGTAATAATTCTTGAAGATGAACTTGAAAAGCTTGTTTGTACTAAAGAAACACAAGAACTAGTGTCAGAGGCTTATCCCATCCTGGAACAGAAATTAAAGTTGATTCAGCCCCACGTTCAAGCAAGCAACAATTGCTGGGAAGAGGCCATTTCTCAGGTCGACAAACTGCTACGAAGAAATACAGATAAAAAAGGTACCTGTGAGAGATTTCTTTGCCATATGCTTATCAGACATGCTTATTCCACTCTGGTAGGATTTTATTAGGTGGACTTCTTGTCTTTAATGATGAAACTAGCTTCAAAATTTCTTAGTTTACTTTTTTAAAATGTTGAATTTATATGTACAAAGTGACACTGAATACAATTCTTGGCTCTCATTTTGTAAATTAAAAATGAATATCATTTGAAAGTTCAGTGAATCATATCTCTTTTTAAAAAAAACTGAAATGACAGAATAAATTTTGATAATATTTTTCTATTATTAGAACTTCCAGAAACTCTTTTTCAGTTAGGATAATGAAAGAATGAGTTTGATAGTCTGGTGCTAGGAACTTGAGTTTTTCTTTTAAGATAAATTTCTTACTTCAGTCATTCAAAAATAATATACAAATGATATAATTAGTGGCACAGCATATTTAGTACTAAGATCTAAAGACATTGTGTCATTATTTAATAATATATCAGTTGCTTTGTGCTACTAGGTAAAAAAAATATATATATAGTCTTGAGATTTTTCCACCAAGCTGCTTTTATGTGACTCTGATTTTATGCTTGTTTTTACCTCACTGATTTCATTTTTCAATGTTTGGCATATCAATTTTTGAAAACTGTGCTGCAAATCAGTACCATATTTATCTCTTGGATCTTTATTATGAGGTTACTCAGACTTAAGCATGGAATTTGCATTGCTGCTAAAGATAATTAATGCTTTACTATCCTGTTATTTTTGTGTTTACAGCTAGATTTGTAATAATTTCTTTAATGTCTTAAACAAGCTTGAACAAATCCTTAGACAGTAAAAGTATTCACTTTCTCCAAAGGAAATATTAACATGCTAATTACTGATATATTACCCATAGGTTTTCTGAATATCTCAAATGTAAACTATGAATAATTTTTTCTCCAAAGGATAAATCTACCAAGAAACTCTGATATATGCAAATACTTACGCATATTAAACTTTCTGATATGACATCTAGGGCTTTTGTGTACATTTTCTACAAATAGAAACACTCAGAGGACCTTTGGTTGTTAAAAGATGCATCCTGGCCAGGCACGGTGACGGGAGTAGCTGTTACCCAGCTTCTCAGGAGGCTGAGGCAGGAGGATTGCTTAAGCCCAAGAGTTTGAGGCTGCAGTGAGCTATGATCGCGCCACTGCTGCACTCCAGCCTGAGCAACAGAGTGAGACACTGTCTCTCAAAAAAATAAATAAATAAAAGGCCAGGCTCAGTGGCTCACGCCTGTAATCCCAGCACTTTGGGAGGCCGAGGTGGGCGGATCCTGAGGTCAGGAGATCGAGACCATCCTGGCTAACACAATGAAACCCTGTCTCTACTAAAAATACAAAAAATTAACCGGGCATGGTGGCGGGCACCTGTAGTCGCAGCTACTCGGGAGGCTGAGGTAGGAGAATGGCGTGAACCCAGGAGGTGGAGCTTGCAGTGAGCTGAGATCATACCACTGCACTCCAGCCTGGGCAACAGAGCGAGACTCTGTCTCAAAAAAAAAAAAAAAAAAAGAAAAGAAAAGAAAGATGCATCACATTCACCCCTCCTTTAGCACATGATGAGATGTTGAATCTTAGTCTATCACTTATCCACTATTGTTAACCATTACTGTGAAAACTTTCTCCACCTCATTGGGTAGGTAATTAAGCCATTTTCTAATTATTTTCTGTATGTGTGGCTTTGCTTATAGATAATAATGATATGGATTAGGACACAAATAGTTCACAAGCTTTTTTCACTAAAAAATTCACAGTGGCCATGACTACACAGGTTTAAATTTTAAAAAATGTTCATTTGAATATTTTAAGAAGCAGGTACTTTAGTTAGCCATATCTTTTTTAAAAAAGGTCTTATTTTGAAATCATTTCAACCTTACAGAAAAGTTGCAATAGTTGAAAGTCTCCTTCATCAATATTTCCTAGTTGTTGACATTCTGTCACAATTGCCTTATCTATGTATGTATCTGTATGTGTGTATAATTCTTTTGATGGTGGTGTTACTCTGAACCATTTGAGAGTAAGTTGTAGACTTGAAGCCCCATTACCCCTAAATATTTCTGTATGCATTTTTGTAAAACAGGAACATTCTCCTATGCACCCACAGTATATCATCAAAATCAGAAAATGAACACCAACCATGATATTGTCATTTTATCCACAGAACCCATTCAGATTTCCCTGATTGTCCCAATATTTTTTATATGTCTAGACCTAGATTGTGCATGGTGTTCAGTTGTCATGTTCTTTATTCTTCTTTTCCTTAGAGTCTTTCGTGATAAATATTTTGTAAAGAAATACTCTGAGGTTTTATAAATATGCTTTCTTCATCAAAATTTTAACCATTATGAATGCATATACCATATGACCCAGTAGTATCATTCCTACGTATTTAACCAAGAAATATAAAAACTTAGTGTTCACACAAAAGGCTATACGTAAATATTTTGTTTATAAACTAAAACTAGAAGCAGCTAGGCTTTGGGATGTGACTAAGCTGTTACATCCATCCATACAGTGAAATACTACTCGGCAACAAAAAAAGTGAACTACCAATGCATACAACACGATGAATGAATCTCTGATACATTATGCCAAGTGAAAGACGTCACATTCAAACCACTACATACTATATTATTCCACTTATGAGGTACTCTTAAGTTGGCAAAGGAACAGAAAACAGATCAGTAGTTGCAAGGAACTGGAGATGGAGGGAGGAATGGCTTGTAAAACCTTTTAGTGGAGAATGGCATTTAGAAACCAAGATTAGAGTACTTGGCTTTGGCGGCACATGTATTGAAATTAGAATGATACAGAGAAAATTAACATGTCCTTTGTGTAAGGATGATGTACAAATTCATGAATCATTCCATATTTTATATAGAATTTATATAAATATGTATGTACACACATATACATATATACACATATGTATCTACATATATATTGTGGTAAGCTCAGGAAATCATTGAGAATAGGTTATAACTTTGGCATTACTCAAGGACTGACATAGAAAAGCATCTCCAGTTAATGAAGTTTCCCATTGTTAAAAATATCACAGGCCAGGTGCGGTGGCTCATGCCTATAATCTCAGCACTTTGGCAGGCCAAGGAGGGAGGATCGCTTGAGCCCAGTAGTTTGAGACCAGCTTGGGCAACACGGCAAAACCCCATCTCTACCAAAAAACAAAAAAAAGTTACTTGGGAGGCTGAGGTGGAAAGATTGTTTGAGTCCAGGTGGTCGAGGCTGCAGTGAGCCATGATTGCACAACTGCACTCCAGCCTTGGTGACACAGTGAGACCCTGTCTCAAAAATATATGTGTGTGCGCATGTGTATGTGTGTGTGTCACATTATTTTAAAACGCTTCACATTTATTGCCTCTAGGGCCTTGTTATTCAGAGTGGTCCCCAGACTAGTGTATAAGCATACATGAGAGCTTGTTACAAATGCACCCCCGACTTTAAATCCGCCTGTATTTTAATAAGATCTGGTAATTTGTATCCACATTGAAGTGTGAGAAATTTGAGAAGCATTGCTCTGGGATAAGGGTCTGCAATTTTTTTCCTCTAAAGATTGTCTGCCTTGCAGGCCATATGGTGTCTGTTACAACTACTTTACTCTGCTGTTGTAATGTGAAAGCACCCATAGACTATACTTAAATGAGTGTGGCTGTGTTCTAGGAAAAATTTATTTACAAGAACAGGCAGTGGGGCAGATTTGGCAAGCCCCTGCTTTCAGACAATAGAATTGAGGGATAAGGTCTTCAGGGGGGTTTTTTCACTTTGTAACCTTCTGTGCTGTTTGTAAAAGCTATTACTGCAAGCATGTAATTAAAAATCTGGTGGGTTTTTAAAGTTTTTTTAGACTTTTTGTGTTTGTTTGTTTTTGAGACAGAGTCTCACTGTGTTGCGCAGGCTGGAGTGTGGAGTGCATTGGCGCAATTTCAGCTCACTGCAAGCTCTGCATCCCGGGTTCAAATGATCCTCCTGCCTCAGCCTCTCGAATAGCTGGAACTACAGCCATGCATCACCACGCCCAGCTAGTTTTTGTGTTTTTTGGTAGAGATGGGTTTTCGTCATGTTGGCCAGGCTGGTCTCCAACTCCTAACCTCAAGTGATCAGCCCATATTGGCCTCCCAAAGTGCTGGGATTACAGGCTTGAGCCACCACATCTGGCCTCTTGCTAGATTTTTGTTAAATGAATTGCATGCTGGAGCTAGCTCTCCAAAGATTGTTAAATATTCAGAAATTTGTGAGTCAGTTTAACATCATTGGTAGCTTAAAATTGGTCACAGTGGGTGCATTTACACCATGGGAACTGGAAATCAGGAAGTGCCGCAAATTGGGTGTTTTGTTTTGTTTAGAGCTGGATTGCCAGCACACTGTTTAATGTACCTGTTTATTGCTATTAATAGTAGTCTTATGGATTTATTTGGTTTTTTTTCTTTTCATTCAAAGAACTCAATATATGGTGTCAGCATTGATGTAATGAAATCTGTGTTCCGCTAATTAGGCAATAGTGGCAGTTTTTGAGCATGTAATCTGTAGCAGGCACTTTTCATGTATTCTTTTTTAATCTTACTAGATAGCTATTATTTTCACCACTGTTCTACAGATAACTGTAATTTTTTTTTTTTTTTTTTTTGAGACAGAGTCTCACTCTGTCGCCCAGGGTGGAGTGCAGTGGCGCAATCTCGCCTCACTGCAACCTCCGCCTCCTGGGTTCAAGCAATTCTCCTGCCTCAGCCTTCCAAATAGCTGGGACTACAGGCACACGCCACCATACCCAGCTAATTTTTGTATTTTTATTAGAGATGGGGTTTCACCATATTAGCCAGGCTGGTCTCGAACTCTTGACCTCGTGATCCACCCACCTTAGCCTCCCAAAGTGCTGGAATTACAGGTGTGAGCCACTGCACCTGGCCCTTTTTTTGAGACAGAGTCTTGCTCTGTTGCCCAGGCTGGAGTGTAATGATGCAATCTCGGCTCACTGCAACCTCCACCTCCTGGGTTCAAGCGATTCTTCTGCCTCAGCCTCCTGAGTAGCTGGGATTACAGGTACATACCACCATGCCTGGCTAATTTTTCTGTTTTTAGTAGAGGCAGGGTTTCACCATGTTGGTCAGGCTGATCTCGAACTCCCGACCTCATGATCCTCCCGCCTTGGCCTCCCAAAGTGCTAGGATTACAGGCGTGAGCCACTGTGCCCGGCCAGTTAACTATAATTTAAACTAGAAAACAGCAAGAGCTGGGATGTAACCCAGGTGTGACTAACTCTACAGCTCTTAGCCACTGTGCTATTCTGTCTCTCATTAGTGCTTCCTATTAATTTATTCATCGTTCTGCCATCTTGCCTACAAACTAACCAGTCATTTTTTTGTAACATTTCCCAAATGCTTCTTTATTTTAACCACTTAACTACTGTTACTTTTGAAAAGTAAAAATCAACAAGTTTAAACCATACTTCTTTTTTTAAGTAGAAAGGTAATGATTAATGGTAGCCAGCTGGATATGAGACTAAGTAACCCTGTCATTAAATACCAAACACAAATTTTAAGAATTAATCAAAGTTAAACTCACTTGGGTGATCTTTAAAAGATATTTCCTTGTGAATTCATTTCCAATTCCAACCTCTGAGAGTTGAAATAGCCTCAGGGTAAGATTGAAGTTTGTATTTTGTGAAGAAGAGTGATGGTCTGTCTTAAGACTGTTCCTGTGCTATGAATGATAATATTTTGTTCAACAAGTACTTATAGAGTACCTGGTGTGTACCAGATACTGTGGTGAGGTGAAGAGAGAAGGGCAGGTCCTCTTCTCTAAGAGTTTAAAGACTTAAAGTTAAGTTGTAAATCTACTAATTTATTGTTTTTCATTTTGATATCTTTTTTATAAATAAAAAGTTATTAGAACAAGTTGGACTATGAAATTGACAAAGTATTAGTACCAAGGATTTTTTTGGTTGGGGGAGACAGGATCTAGCTCTGTTGCCCAGGCTAGAGTGCAGTGGTGTGGTCACTGCTCTCCCCAGCTCAAGCGATCCTCCCACCTCAGCCTCCCAAGTAGCTGGGACTACAGGTGTGCACCACCATGCCCAGCTGATTTTTATTTTAGTTTTTGTAGCGACAGAGTCTTACTTTGTTTCCAGGCTGGTGTTGAACTCCTGGGCTCAAGCGATCCTCCCGCCTCAGCCTCCCAAAGTGCTGGGGTTACAGGCATGAGCCACCGCACCTGGCCCCAAGGATGTTTTTAATTAGATGTTCACTCATTTCTGTATGGTCTGTTTCTTATCTTTATTCCCATCTACTCCCATTTTTTAAAGGCAAGCCTGAAATAGCGTGTGAAAACCCACATTGTACAGTAGTACCTTTGAAGCAGCCTACTCTACACATTGCAGACAAAGATCCAATCCCAGAGGAGCAGGTAAGGGTGAAAATTACTGTTCTTTCCCTTGTTGGATTTCTGTTTCTAATGAGCTTCAAAATTACAACATAATATATTGAATTTATATCGTATCATTAGTTCTTAGTGCTTAACTCTGAATTCATTGAATCCACCAGCAGACTTTTTTTTGGTTGTTATTTATATCTAATTGTCCATATCTGAGTGGCTTTCAAAAGTGATTGAACACATTGAAAATTAGTACATTGGCAAAGCTACCTTTTGGGATGCTGGAAATGTTTTTATCTTGATCTGAGTAGCAGTTACTGGTATGTGTGCATATGTAAAAATCCTGTGCACTTGACTGCATGTACTATACCTCACTTCTAAAAACAATTTTTTAATGATCGCATTGGATATTGACAAAGATTACTTTTGTTCATTCTAAGGAAAACCACTTTTCCTTAGGTCATATTATCTATTCAGTATTTTTTTTTCCGTGTATGTTGCGTAACAAGTTACTATTCAGTATTCTTAATTGCAAATGGAAACCAACCCTAGTTAGTTTAACAGACAGATACTTTATTTAAACTTTTAGGTAGCTTACAGAATATTTCAGAAAGCAAGATAAGCAGGCTTGAATGAGGCTAGGGTAAAAAGCCAAATCACTCAAAAGAACTGTTGCAATGGAGATATCATTGCTAAGTTAGTGGGTGGAGACATTGCCCCTTGCTTCGTCAATGCTGAATAGTAAAAACTACCTCCAGAAGTGCTACCTCAGGAAGCATATCTGCCACATCCTGCCAGAATGAATTTTTCAAAGTGCTTGCTTCTTTTTTGAGACTGAGTCTCACTCTGTGGCCCAGGCTGGAGTGCAGGGGCACGATCTCAGCTCACTGCAACCTCTGTTGCCCGGGTTCAAGCAATTCTCCTGCCTCAGCCTCCTGAGTAGCTGGGATTACAGGTGCCTGCCACCGCGCCTGGCTAATTTTTGTAGTTTTTAGTAGAGACAGGGTTTCACCATCTTGGCCAGGCTGGTCTTGAACTCCTGACCTCGTGATCCACCTGCCTCGGCCTCTCAAAGTGCTGGGATTACAGGCATGAGCCACCATGCCCAGCTGGTGCCTGCTTCTTTTATCACAAACTTCTAAGTCCGATCTGATGCAGGTACGTCGATTAGAGGATCCCAGGTCATTTACCTGAGCCTATACTGTAAGGATACTGCTTGGGTAAGCAAGCATCCTACCCTCTCTGTCTTAGAGATAGGGAGAACCATAAGGTGGGGTGTTCCCTAATCCTAGGAAGAGTGTTCAAACTTCCTGGGAAATCCGAAAGAACCACAAGAAAACAAACGTGCCTGACCACCTCCCCAAACTGCCAGCCCTTCTAATTTTGATTGGTTTTGATACAGCTAATGACTATAACACTAAGTGTATGGTATGTTACCAGAGTAGAAAAATAACTACTGAAGTTGTTGAACTTTTTTTATCCACAGTGCTTTTTAGTATCAACTGTTAGGTTGTTTTTGAAGATTTCAATTTATCCTTAGGTATATATTTGCCTTTTTCTTTTCCTAGCTCTGCTTTAATGACCTGTGCCAAATGCAAGTCCTTTTTTTTTAATCTCAGAGATAAGTAAGTGCAAGTAAATGAATGCTTACTAGAGAATTGTCTGCTTCAAGTAAAGTGCTTTTTCTTCTATTCATTTTCAGGAATTAGAAGCTTATGTAGATGATATAGATATTGATAGTGATTTCAGAAAGGATGATTTTTATTACTTGTCTCAAGAAGACAAAGAGAGACAGAAGCGTGAGCATGAAGAATCCAAGAGGGTGCTCCAAGAATTAAAATCTGTGCTGGGATTTAAAGCTTCAGAGGCAGAAAGGCAGAAGTGGAAGCAACTTCTGTTTAGTGATCATGGTAAGCACTGACTTTAAAGTAACAGGTTATTTCAATGTAGGGGATTCTTTCTTTCTTGAACCATGAATGTTATTTTAGCTGAAGAATTCTTGGGGTTTTATAAGGGTCCACCAGTATGCATAGTACTTTTTCTTCTAGATGCTAAATCAATTTGATTAATAAAAGAGTAGGAATGTAACCACATTGGAAATATGAAGTCATACTTTTTTTATCAGTTATTTAATTTTTTAGTAAATTTGTTTTAGAATAGGCAGCGAGTTGAATAATTTGGGATATTTTAAAGGTTATTTTCAAATTTAGTGAATTTGAGATTCTCAACTCTGTTGTCCATATGTTAAAATATTTAAAAATACCTCAGTGAAGCACAAAATTAAGAACTGTTCACATTGAAAAAAATGGCCCAGGCGCGGCGGCACATGCCTGTAATATCAGCACGTTGGGAAGCTGAGGCGGGTGGATCATTTGAGGTCAGGAGTTCAAGACCAGCCTGGCCAACATGGCGAAACCCCGTCTCTACTAAAAATAAAAAAATTAACCAGGCATGGTGGTGCGTGCCTGTAGTCCCAGCTACTCGAGAGGCTGAGGCAGGAGAATCACTTGAACCTGGGAGGCAGAGGTTTCAGTGAGCCGAGATCATGCCACTGCACTCCAGCCTGGGCAACAGAGGGAGACTCCATCTCAAAAAGAAAGAAAAGAAAAGAAAAAAAAAAAGGAATTAAAACCTAGACCAGTGAGCCACATCATTAGCGTTATTTAAGTGGTTTGAGCACTTCAGTAGATGGGAGGGGAGGGGGGTGCCTGTGGGTGTACTCCCCATACTCTGATTTCAGCAGAGTGGGATAGCTTGTAATACAAAAGCCTTATATTCCTTTCTGTTTCTCACCCTTCTTTTCTTAAGTCAAACTTCATGGGAGACAGGGAAGGAATCAGGGGAAGCTTAATACTTGACAATATCAACCTAGCTAATTCTTAGTTGAATTAATGCCTATGGATTTCTAAGTAGGTAGAGTATGACTTCCCTTCCATTTTAGAGTATCTGTGTGGACCCTCAAAATCAACTGCCTTGCTTTTCCCTCCTCACTAGAAGTACATAGATTACCTATACTTCTGGAAAGTTCCTCCAGTTCTCTTTTTTTTTTTCTCTCGGGAGCCCTATGTTCTCTCCTGTCCAGATCCACATTTCTTGGTTTTATCATTCCTCTTTCTTCCCATTGGCCCCCTTTATAGCCCAGGTCCTCATTAGATTATCCTTGTACATTAAAATAGCTTCTTAGCTGACTTCCATTTTCAGTACCTTTTTCTTCTAAGCTATCTTGCAAACTCTTTGCAGATTTTTCTCCAACACTGCATTGATGATGGCTCTCTATCTTAAAACCTATAGTGGTTTCTCCCTTTCTTATTGTATTGAATCTAAACTCTTTCCTGTTTTCAAGTCTCTTCATCATAAGAATTCATCTATCCAATTGTGTTTTCTACTGTTTTTACTATAGATATCTTCTTATGTTTATCAGATTAAACTACAGTTCACAAATGTGTTATTTTTATTCATGAAAAAAATTCATGCTGGCCAAGCACAGTGGCTCACGCCTCTAATTCCAACACTTTGAGAGGCCAAGGCAGGTGGATCACTTGAGGTCAGGAGTTCAAGACCAGCCTGGCCAACATGGCGAAACCCCCTCTCTACTAAAAATACAAAAATTAGCCAGGTGTGATGGCGCACACCTTTAATCCCAGCTACTCTGGAGGCTGAGGCAGGAGAATTGCTTGAACCTGGGAGGTGGAGGTTGCAGTGAGCCGAGATCACGCCACTACACTCCAGGCTGGGCGACAGAGTGAGACTCTGTCTCAAATAATAATAATAATAATAATAATAATAATAATAATAATAATAATTCATTCTTACCCCTTTACCAAGAATTCTGCCTTCTCCACCAAGCTGTTCTCTCTACTAGTCTCTCCTTCTCCATGAATCCTTCTCTGAGTGCTCCAGCTCTGCCACCTCTCCTAACACTACAGACCCTCACACTAGAGGGACATTGTGATGAAATATAAAGGAAGTCTTGAACCCCAAAGCATATAGCAGAGAAGGGAAATGATTAACAGATTGATTTCCTGCAATCTGTTCATTCATATACTGGGCCTACATACATCAGAGATTAATTTTAGGCACTGTTGTTTTCTACATGTTCAGGGTTTTGTTTTGTTTTGTTTGTCTCTGTAACAAAATTACAGTCTTCTTAAATAGGGGCCTTATTATCTCACAGCATTCATTCAGCAAATTACTCATTCAACAAGTAGTTATTAGGTACTTGTTATATGTCAGGCAGTGTTTACTGCTGTATCCCTAGGACAAAGATCAAGAGACAAAATGTAAAGCCTCCTGCCTGCCTTGAGACTTAAATTCTAACACATTTGTCAATTGATCCTCTCATTACTCAGATTATATCCACCCCATTTAATTAGTAATAATTGTGAATATCAACCAACTTCTAATATATGTTGCTTCCTTTAAGAGCTAACAGATTTATAAACTAAGAATGTACAAAGATTGAAAATAGCATTGTATATAAACTTATATCCTTTTTTATTGTTTAGTGTTTTCTTCATATAGCTTTAAAATTATGCTATTGACATTATGGGAAAAGATTTATCAATGAGAGAAATGTGTCTCTTTTTCAGGTATGTGCTTTTGATATAGTTTACATTGGAAAGGGTCATAATGCTGTTTTAGTTTGTGAAAATAAGTAAAAAGCTGCTGATACCATAGAATGCTTTTCCCATGAAAAATTTCAGTACATCTTCCAGAGCTGTTTTCATCTCTGCCTACAGGGGTAAAGTCCGCATGGAATTAGAGGGGGAAAGTCTGCACTGGAACCTGCTGTGGCCATTTTTTTGTTGTTGTTGCTGCTTCTCTAGTGGAGTTACTGCAGCTTAGGGATGGTTCCTGGAAGTGGACACATTTTACAAAAACGTTTTTTAAATACACGCCAGCTCTTCGAGAAGCACTTTTTTCCTTCCGTCATGCTTCATACTATATTGTATTGTACTAACCCCTCATGCTGGGATGAGCGACTGCCTAGCAAGCAACCCACTGCCTACTAACATCAAGAGGGGCTAAATAAAACTGCATTTTCCTTGCAAGGACAACTTCTACCGTATGAATATATATTATATTTATGTATTATATTTTGTACAATAGTTGATCTTGAATGCAGACTTTATTTCATTTGTATTTTTCGTGGTACTACAAAATGTGTAGAAGTTATGGCTTTACTTTCATTAGGGTCTTGTTAGGTGGTTGGCAAGTAAGTTAAATTGTATATTGCATTTTTTTCCATGCTGTTTTAACTTGTAAATATGTATGTATACATGTGGAAGATATTATTATTATTATTATTATTATCTAGATTACTTTAAGCCTTTTATCTAACGTATTATCAGTGAAAACCATGCTGCTCATTCCATAATACAATGGTTCTCAAACTTTAGTGTGTATCAGAATCAAGATGAGGGCTTGTAAAATATAGCTGGTCCCTACTCCCAGAGTTTCCATTTCAGGAGGTCTGGGATCAGGCCCAAGAATTTGCATTTTTAACAAATTCCTAGGTGATAACTGATAATGTTGATTCAGGGAACACACTTTCAGAACCACTGCTTTAATATTTTAAATAAGATAATATGTGAGGTGTCATAAAAACCTTCATCAAATCCCCATCTCATTTCATTTCTTAGGCGTTTTCTCTCTTATCAAGTTTCCTGGATTTATAAATTTTCATTGATTTTACTAGAAAGTTTTATTTAGCTTTTATTTATTTATTGTTCTTTTTAAGAAAAAACTTAAACTGAGAGTTTGAATTAAAAGTTTAAATCATTGCTAGGTCCTTAGTTATTTTTTTTTCTTTTTTCTTTTTTTTTATTTGAAGCCGTGTTGAAATCCTTGTCTCCTGTAGACCCAGTGGAACCCATAAGTAATTCAGAACCATCAATGAATTCAGATATGGGAAAAGTCAGTAAAAATGATACTGAAGAGGAAAGTAGTAAATCCGCCACAACAGACAATGAAATAAGTAGGACTGAGTATTTATGTGAAAACTCTCTAGAAGGTAAAAATAAAGATAATTCTTCAAATGAAGTCTTCCCCCAAGGAGCAGAAGAAAGAATGTGTTACCAATGTGAGAGTGAAGATGAACCGCAAGCAGATGGAAGTGGTCTGACCACTGCCCCTCCAACTCCCAGGGACTCATTACAGCCCTCCATTAAGCAGAGGCTGGCATGGCTACAGCTGTCACCAGATTTTACCTTCGCTGCTGGCCTTGCTGCAGAAGTGGCTGCTAGATCTCTCTCCTTTACCACCATGCAGGAACAGACTTTTGGTGATGAGGAGGAAGAACAAATAATAGAAGAAAATAAAAATGAGATAGAAGAAAAGTAAGAACCAAGATTCATACGAAGTGATATTAGATTGTTCCTTATACAAAAGTGTTTAGCTTCAAGACTGGAAAGGGAATATGAGTGTAAGTTTACTATATATAAAGCTAAGATATGGATTTACAGGAAGAACCCTGGTTTGAATAACTGATCTGAAATTAGTAGTTACCTGTAAATGGCAGATCTTTTAGGAAAATAAGAGAAAGGTAAGGGCTCTTTTGAATAAACTGCTGTTTTATTTGTGGCACAACTGATCAATCTTGGAAATTCTTTAAGTATTTTTAATAAGAAATGAATTATCATTTCTTGCCAGAATTTGCTACCATAAGGTGATTGGGAAAATTCTGTTGCAAGAACATTAACGTTTAGTATGACTCCTTTTTACTGTATTCTTGCAGTTAATAACTGCAGCTATTATGTTAATAACAAGTTGTTTGTATTTTATTTTTGTTTATACCAGTCTTAAAGATCCAGGTTCTGAATAAAAAAATTAATTGATACAATTGATGTGTGCTGGGGTTTGGAACTAAAAGTAGTTTCAACAGTGCGTGGGTTATGACATTTCTTATGTTTCTTTGTTCGTGTGTGTATTTAGTAGTTAATTTTAAGATGTCCTAATGATCTTTAAAAGAAAAATATTGTACCATTTTTTAGAATTACACTTTCACCTTTCTTTTTGCCATTGAAAGTGATGATGTCAAAGTGGGATTTCTGTACTCCAAGGCCCAAACCCCCAATTTAGCAAGCAGAAAAACGTTCCTTGTATCACTTTACCTTGGATAATTGGGTGCCATTAACACAAACAGGTCACAATCCTGCTGTTTTCTTGCCCTGTCCACCATAATGAGATTCAGGAAACATCCTGTCAGCCTCCAGGAAAGCATCCTTGTCTCCTTAGTATTTCATTTACAAACTACCTCTTAACAGAGACTGCTTTTCAAATTGGCCAGTCTTACCTGTTTTGTGTTGTGATTGCATTTTCAAAGAGTGATTATTTTCAGCGTATACAGTTTTGAAACCTGTAACTCCTATGCAATAACGTAGTTCTATAGACATTATTTGGGGGAAATGTAGGAATAACTCAATTTATGTTGCTGTCCTAGAAAGGAAATTGCATGATGAATCTAGATTGTCTTTAGAGTAAAGAAACACATTCAAATTCCTGTAACTTATCACTTTTAGTGAGTAAATTTACTTATACCGAAGGGGATTTTTTTTCTTTCAGGAATCTAAGGAAATTTACTTTTTAATCTGAGAAAAAAACTTGGTTCTGCTTTATATAAACAGTAGAGATTATTGTACTATGGGTGAGTTTGCCTTTTTGCCAAAATCCTGGAACTCATCTGTAATTAACCTCTTAGGAGGAATACCTTAGGTTGGGCCTTGCTTTACTACTTAGAAATAGCTAAATTTCAATTTTAAAAATCTTTGTGTGTTATAATTGTTAAATTATTCAATAATACTTAGGGTTTACTTTCTTATTTAAATCGCTTATTTAGTTTACTGACTTCATTTTTCTTTGGGTTTAGAAGAAGCAATTATGGAAAAACTTGGTAATCTCTCTCAACCTATAACCTTACACAGGAAGAATTAGAGTTTAATAATTTTTAATTCTTTTATTGTATGTTATTTTTATTACACCAGTTTAGGGGAAATATCTTCATAAAATTGTATCAGTGTTATTCAGTGTTCTCTAAGGTGATACCTTTTAATTTTGAAAGACTAAATAATTTTAATCGAGAATTTCCAGTCTTTCAGTCTGATCTATTTAATTCACTACTTGTTACATAATCCAGTGAAAACTCTACTTGTTGAAATTATGACATAAAGATCTTGCAGCTTTATTTGAATATTTGTTCTTTTGTGCAGTTTCCATCTTTTAAAATATTTAAAATATTTTCAAGATAAAGTATTATCTTCTCTGCAAAAATTCCTGGAGTAATTTTCTCTCATAATATTTGAAGTCAGTGGTTCTCAGTTGTATTAGTGGGGTAACTACATCAAAATAAATAAAGTCTTATTTTTAAAATGCAAATTTTAGACCATACTCCCAGTGATTCTTAGTTGGTCCTTTTGGAATGAGCCATAGGTAATGTTTATGTCCAATAAAATCCAGGAACCTCTGTCTAGGACTTTGCTCTTCTTGCCATGAATACCTTAGAAAGTATTAAAAAACAGGCCAATGTAATGTAAGTAGGTTTTCTTGTTTGTTACTTTTCTAAGAATATTTTACTTCCCTTAGCAGGTTTTTAATTAGCTTTCAAAGCTGCCACCCTGGCCGGGTGCGGTGGCTCATGCCTGTAATCCCAGCACTTTGGGAGGCCGAGGCGGACAGATTGCCTGAGCTCAGGAGTTCGAAACCAGCCTGGGCAACATGGTGAAACCCCATCTCTACTAAAAATACAAAAAATTAGCTGGGCATGGTGGTGGGTGCCTATAGTCCCAGCTACTCGGGAGGCTGAGGCAGGAGAATGGCGTGAACCCGGGAGGCAGAGCTTGCAGTGAGCCGAGATCATGCCACTGCACTCCAGCCTGGGCAACAGAGAGAGACTATGTCTCAAAAAAAAAAAAAAAAAAAATGCTGCTACCCTATATACAGAAGAAGCCGTCTGGGGAAAAAAATAAAACACTGCAGGGAAAATTTACAATTGTGCTTTTTAAGTTTTACAATATGATTTTTAACAGTATGATTCTTGTTAGGAGTATCATCCTGACAGTTTTTAATACAGATATTTCTGTAGTTTGTTTTACCAGGACAAACCTAGTACTTAATGGAAGAATGCATGTGAGAGTCTATTTAGGTCACTCTTGAAGACAGAATTTGTACCCTTTGTCTACCTCCAGGTAGGAAAGTCCATTTAAAACTCAATTTTCTTAAAATAATAGTAATATTCTGATTTACGTAAGAAAAGTTATAAAGCTTTTAGTGTTAAAGCATTAAAAAAATCAAGTCCTGATACATTCCACAAAATTGTAAGTCAGTGGAGTGTTTACAGATCATTTCACTCTGGTGACTAACTCTTCACTTCCTATCAGTAATGTAAAATATGAAAAAGTTCAACTGATTTGGTTTAATCATAGTGTATTGTTCCTATACCCAAAACAAACAAAGAAACAGACTAAATACTGTAAGAGTGTATTATAGCTCAGCTAAATCATTGTTTGAACTAAAGTAGATATTATGCTAAGAATGACAACCAGACAAGGCATAAAGATAGATTTATTTTTCCAATTCTACTTACAAGAAAACAGTTATGCAGTTCACAATTAGAAAATAAAGCTACAAATATTTTAGAAGAGAAAATATAGAAAAAAATGCAGTAACAATTCATTTATCTGTCATCATAGACAGGTGATTAATTTGCCTAAGTTAACTTCTCAGCTAACTAAAACAAATCCATCTTAATAATTTAATAACTAAACGCACTACTTCTCTACTTTGTCTAGAGTACATAGAATATAATTTAACTTTTTCTGTTGTCTTTAGGAATATCAGTTTGTATCATGGGGTGATAAAAACTCATCCTCAGGGGCTACTGAGATATATGTCAGGTGCCCCTTTACAACATGACCTCACATTGGTGTGCTTTTTTGAGTTACGTCTGTTTTTCACAGTTTCTCTATCTTCCCTTATAATCAGCTGTCACTTTTGCCGCTGTCTTGTGTGCCTGCCTCCTGCAATAGGCCCCTAATTTGCTGCTTCTAATCTGCTGTGGACTGAGAAACCAGATTGCCAAGCTTGCTAGAATTGTGTCTAAAATAAGAGTAAGTAGACTGAAAGAGAGCTAAGGGGCTTTTCTGTCAGTAAAGTGCATGGACTTTGTGATACCTGCTTGACTGCTTAGCATTGTTTTGTTTGCCTCTTAGTTCTTTACTAAAAACTTGCTAAAACAAATACTTGGTTGAATATGTGATTGCCATATATTTGAAGTTCTAATTCAGTGTTTATATAATGATGTTTCTAGGACTTCCATTAATGAATTCAACTATAAGAGAAATTTGACTATCAATCATTTTTGAATAAATAATTGTGTATATTTCAGAAAAATGTTAAATATATTGTTATCATTAATTGTTCTTAGTACAGTACACAGATTTAAAACTTATGGCACTATAAATGTAACTTCAACTCTGTTCATCAAGACTTATGTTCTAGAACTATTGGTATGAGACTAAAGATGGCTGATTTAGTAAGAACTGGCTAAATTGAATATTTGGGGAATGAGTCATTCTAGATATCCCAGTTTCCTGCAGAGCTTGAACCTCTTTCAGCCCTAAAATTTTTTGGAATAATATCTGAAGGAAATCTTCATAAAATTGATATGCATTACTGTCTTCTTAAATAATATATGAATGTATTTTAATTTGTTTGGTATCAAAATGATCACCATTAACATCACTTATAATCTGATAGACTAATCAGACATTGAGAGCTGTTTGTCCCTGTACTAAATGGCTCCATTCTGCTGTGCTCGTTTTAGTTTTCATGTCTTTAACAGTCGTTCTGATTCTTCCATTTCTATTACTGCTTGCTTAAGTGTGCCTGTAGCAGTAGCCCTTCTCCACCTTCATAAAGTGCCTTCTGATCTGCTTTCATTTTGGAGACCAGATGAACTAAGTTTATTAGACTTCTGTGTAAAGTAAGAATAAATAAACTCAAAGTGAAGACTTGAGGAAGTGGATTATGCTTAAATGCATGGATTTTGTGACATCTGTTACTTTACTACCTGTTTCATTGCTATAGTTAAAATAAGTGAAGCTACCAAATTAGATAACCTGCTCTCAAAATAGAAAAGTTGTTATTGTGCAAAAGGAACCATTTTGTTTACATACTTTACTTTCTCTAAAGTTAGTTCTATACTAGAATTATTTGGCGCTGATTAAAACTGGTCCACTCAAGTTAGCATTTTCTATAGTATTTTCTATTTGAATTGGAGACTACATGCTGTTAAGAATTTCTTTGGCTTTTTTTTTTTTTTTTTTTTGAGACAGAGTCTCGCTCTGTTGCCGAGGCTGGAGTGCAGTGGTGCAATCTCAGCTCACTGCAAGGTCCACCTCCCAAGTTCATGCCATTCTCCTGCCTCAGCCTCCCGAGTAGCTGGGACTACAGGCGCCCGCCATCACTCCGGCTATTTTTTTGTATTTTTAGTAGAGATGGGGTTTCACCGTGTTAGCCAGGATGGTCTCGATCTCCTGACTTTGTGATCCACCGGCCTTGGCCTCCCAAAGTGCTGGGATTACAGGCGTGAGCCACCGCGCCCAGCCGGCTTTTTTTTTTTTTTTTTTTTTTAAAGAGAGAAATGTATCTTCATTTCCAAGACATGAAAATAGATTAAGCCCTGAAAAATAAGAAAACATTCACGATTAATATCACAGAGACCTGAGAAGTAATAAAATTTATAGACTATAGGCAATTATACCACAAAGAATTTATTTTTTGATTATGCTAGTTTTAAAAACAGGAGTCTTTATTTTTATTCAGCTATAGTAAGTGTACCTTAAAAGCTTACCAAAAGTTTTCAGTGTTAGATCTAATGATATTGGCAGATATTTGAATGACTAAATTCCCACTGTCATTCTGTACTGGGCATGATTCAATTGTAATTTAATATTAAATAATTAAGCAGGATCACTTTTCTCTCTTGAATGAAAAATAAAATTTGCACGCTATAATATTTACAAGTAAAAGTCAAATCTGTATAGAAATGGATGTCCTAACATCAAACAACTTATTTTTAGCAACATGCTGATTATTTTAGTAACCATATATTGACTCATGCTTTCATTACAAAGTAATTGTCAAATCAATCTGTTTATTTTATGACCATGCCTCATAGTCAGCATTCAGTTATCCATGTTAATGGAAGGGATCTGTGGTATAATAATCATAAAAGATAAGTGGTCCAGGCTGGGCGCGGTGGCTCATGCCTGTAATCCCAGCACTTTGGGAGGCCAAGGTGGGCGGATCACGAGGTCAGGAGTTCGAGACCAGCCTGACCAACATGGTGAAACCCCGTCTCTACTAAAAATACAAAAATTAGCCAGGCGTGGTGGTGGTACCTGCCTATAATTCTAGCTACTCAGGAGGCTGAGGCAGGAGAATCGCTTGAACCCGGGAGGCGGAGGTTACAGTGAGTCGAGATTGCGCCATTGCACTCCAGCCTGGGTGACAGAGTGAGACTTCACCTCAGAAAAAAAAAAAAAGATAGGTGGTCCAAACCAGTTTCTTGAGTTGAGACTGCCATTATAGACGAGATAGTCACGATGCCAAAGCCAGGTTAGTGATAAAAGAAGAAAACTTCTGAGTGTAGTTGTGAGAGGAAAGTGATTCTATTCAGTGTAATTGCTGTAAACCAAAAAGAGGATGAATTGATTCAAGGATTCACATATGTAAAAGTTTAGCATGAATAAGGAGGAACTGATTTTATAGATATTCTAAAATGTGTGATAAGCTAGGACGAAGTGGCTCACACCTACAATCCTAGCACTTTGAGAGGCTGAGGCAGGAGGATCTCTTGAGGCCAGGAGTTCAAGACCAGCTTAGGCAAGAAACAGCAAGACTTGGTCTCTACAGAAAAACTTAAAAATTAGCTGGATGTGGTGGCACACACTTGTAGTCCCAGCTGCTCAGTAGACTGAGGCAGGAGGATCACTTGAGCCCAGGAGGCCACAGCTGCAGTGAGCCATGATTGCACCACTGCACTCCAGCCTGGGCAACAGAACAAGAGACCTTGTCTCAAAAATAAATAAATGAAAATGGGCCGGGCGTGGTGGTTCACACCTGTAATCCCAGCAGTTTGGGAGGCCGAGGTGGGCGGATCACCTGAGGTCGGGAGTTCAAGACCCGCCTGACCAACATGAAGAAACCCCATCTCTACTAAAAATACAAAATTAGCCGGGTATGGTGGTTCATGCCTGTAATCCCAGCTACTCAGGAGGCTGAGGCAGGAGAATTGCTTGAACCTGGGAGTCAGAGGTTGTGGTGAGCCGAGATCGTGCCAATGCACTCCAGCCTGGGCAACAAGAGTGAAACTCTGTCTCAAAAAAAAAAAAAAAAAAAAATGAAATGTGTGAGAAAGTGCATATAGTATTTTTTTATGGTATACATTTTAATGTATTTTAGCTTGTCAGCAATGAAATTAGTTTTATCTCTATGTATTGAACTTCATTTAGCCACATATTATTGCAATAGTACAGTATTTAAGCTGCCTATTCTTTTGACTGCATTATCCTTTAAAATCGGTATATTCTATGAGATATGGTTATGGATACATATATTTCCTCTCCTATTTATATCTTAAGATTTTCTTAAAGTAAAGGATAATTTTACTGTTTTAGGCTTTATGTTTTTCAGTTTTATATCATTTCCTAAACGTTAGCTACCTACAAATGAATATTATTGAAGAATTTTTCTAAAACTAAAGCATGTCTTTTATGTTTACTCTTTTATAATATCCTAAACAAAGCATATCCTTTTCTGCTTCCTTAAGTAAATTCATAAGGAATTAACTTCATTTCTAAATCGAAGTATTTTCTGCACTTTTATTGCACCAATCTGTTACCTTCTGTTCATACCATGACTTAAATAATGCTTACTCAGGCACAGTACTATCTGCTGACAACGTACAGAAGGCTCCAGAAATGTAACTCCCATCCCTTAAAGGTTGGTGTATGGTCCTGGTACAATCGTGGAGGTCCATATGGGTGAAAAGCCCAGAAGTCGACCTGAGCTGAAAGCACTCCCAAGGAGTTTGGTTTTGTTTGGGTTTGTTCTAGGTATGGTCCCAGGGATCCCAGATCAAACCAGGCCCCTGGGCCTATCCTAGAACCAACCTAAACTCGCGCATCATTCCTGGAACATCAAGAGTGTGAAGACTGAAGATAACCTGAGGCCTACCAGACATCCTATATTCACCAAGATTCACACTTTTTGGTATGCGTGCCTACATTTTAGCAAAAATTGGTTGGTTAATCCTTCTAAAATTAGAGGGATGACATTGGGTAACAAAGTCTTCCCAGCCTTTGTCATTATAGTAATTTCTCGCAATAGAAATTCCATACAGTTATTATTACCAGTGAAGAGAGTCATTCTTGTTTATTATCAGTTCTATATTTTTAGCTGAAGCAACTTAGCCCTAAAAAACCCCCAAAATCAACTTCTCCCTCCAAATTAAACTCTCCTCCAAATTTAATGGTTTCTGTTTTCTTAAATGTTTTTCTACTTGACACTGTTATATCAGTCTCATGTAACTGAATAATTGTTCATAATTTCTGAAGAGCATTTAGTCTTTGCCATCTGGCTTCAGTGCCAAATGATTTTAAATTCTTGTTTCTGGAGACTAATGACTTTTTCCTTAATTTATTATCAAATTTGCCACATTTTAGAGCTCACTTTTAGAAGTTCTGCTATGGTTAATGAAAACAAGCTAGAATGACACAGTAGAAATGGGTTAATACCTCACATTTTACATCCCTATTTTGTAGAAGATTTTTAGTAAGTTTCTCTATTTTTATTCCTTGCCACTCTGGATTTTAAAAATATTCTGACCTAGTTGATCCATCACATGGTCTCGTATCACAACTGTTGCATCGCTATAGTCACATAGATGTTTTTCTGTTTAATTTAGAAGACAATATTTCTGAAAAAGTATGAAAGGACCCCAAATCCAAAAGTTATGGTGCACAATGAAAATGTATGCTTTTAATAATGCTGGCTTCTGCAGTAGGTGTAGACCATGTTTGAAATAACAACAGACTAATCAGAAACTCCACATGTGAAAGGAACTTGAAATTGTGCTGTTCCTCCAAGCTTATAACACCAGCAAATTGGGTCAATAGGTTATTCCTTTAAAATAGGACTATGAGCCTACAGAGGCTCACTCTGAAGAACTCAGCCGTGGAGTTAGTTCTGTACTATATGCATCACAACAGATATGCTTCATCCCACAGACTTCTTGACATAGCTTGAAATGAGTGAACCCATCCTTGATTTATATACAATATATGTTCTCAGTATTTTGGGAGCCTTTCCACTTTTTTAAACATTATTCATTATGAACACTGAAAATAGGAATTTGTGAAGAGTTAAAAAGTTATAGCTTGTTTATGTAGTAAGTTTTTGAAGTCTACATTCAATCCAGACACTTAGTTGAGTGTTAAACTGTGATTTTTAAAAAATATCATTTGAGAATATTCTTTCAGAGGTATTTTCATTTTTACTTTTTGATCAATTGTGTTTTACATATTAGGGTAGTACATTTCCTACCCTACCTGAAGACTTGAGATTATAGCCTTTGGGGGGATGGGCAAAGTACTCTCTTTTTTTGCATCTGTTAAATTGTGATTTTTAAAAACACATATAAATTTTACTATCTTAACCATTTTTATGTGTATAGTTCAATGAGATTAAGTCCAGTCACATTGTTGTGAAACAGATCTCCAGAATTTTTTCATCTTGCAAATCTGAGACTCTATACCCGTTAAACAACTCCCATTTGCCCCTTCCCCACAGCCCTGGCAACCATCATTCTACTTTTGTCTATGAATTTCACTACTTTAGATACCTCATATAAATGGAATCATACAGTATTTGTCCTTTTGTAGCTGACATATTTCACTTAACATGATGTCCTCAAGGTTCATCCATATTGTAGAATGTGATAGGATTTCCTTCCATTTTAAGGCTGAATAATATTCCATTGTATGTATTTACCACATTTTTTTATCCATTCATCTGTTGGTGGACATTTGGGTTGCCTCCATCTCTTGGCTATTGTGAATAATGCTGCTGTAAACATGAGTGTGCAAATATCTATAATTTTTTTAACACAGTACTTTATTTTCTGTATTTAATCATATGGAATTTTTTGTCAATTATGTTAAAGGATTTAACAACAACCCAACTATAGATTTATATATATGTGTATTATTGTTGTTCCTTCTAAGCTTAAGAAGTCTCTAATAAAATCCATACTTCCTTATATCTTTTTGTGTGTGTACCTTTTTTATTCTGCTCTTTGCCATATGGATTAGTACCAAAAGGTAAAAATCCCTTTTCCTTCATCTCTGTTTTTCTTCCATTATAGTATTTTTCAGAATTTGTTAACATGCCAAAAGATGGCAATTGTCTGGGAAAGCCATTGATTTATTACTCCAAGTTTTGTTTGTTCATTTAAGTGCCTTATATGATAATTTATCACAGTGAAAACAGCAGCGTAAATTTTAAAGTTCCGTTTTTGCCATTCCCGGTGATTGTTAGCCACTGAGTACATTCTGGGCATGTTATGTTTATTGACTTATATAACCTCCTTGACAGAAAAGACACTGACACCAAGAAGGTCATGAACACCTGATGAAGCATACTTTGACAAGTTGGTTGAATTAATGTTATTGGTTTGAACGTTTCTAGGCTTACCTACACTCTTAGGAACATTCATGGGAACTCCAAAATGGCTCTGTATACTAAAAGCTAGTTAAAGAGAAAGTGGCCTCCCTTGAACTGGACTTTTAAATAATAAGCCATTTCTTTTCAGAAAAGATTTAAGGCAAGGAATAAATATCCATAAAGGCAATTTTTGAAACTTGACCCTTGTCTGGAATTTTCTAATTGAAAGTATGAGATAAGGTAGAATATGTGTAATTACTGGATTCTGAAGTCATTGAGTAGGAAATATCCCATATAGTAGTCCTTCCTTGTCTTCACAATTTGCTTTTGAAGGTCTTTAGCAGATATGCTATAGCCATTGAAAATTAAGTTGGCAAATGGTAATTTTGCCCGAATGTACATCTGTAAAAGTTAATGAACATTTTCAGAATCTGGTCATTAAAAAGTAGTCCTATTTAAAAGATCTCCAAATGTGTCTTTATGAGAAAATGTTCATGGTATACACATAAAATAGTCATCATACGTGTTCCTAGAAATATATTCCTAGAAGATATCGTTTAAAGATAAGAAAACAGGCTCAGTAGTTTTCTCACTTAGTCACACACACAAAGTGTCAGAACCAGTATCCTAATTAGATAATTAGATCCTAAGAGATACCAACCATCTGCTGTTCATTGTTATGATAAACTGCCTATGTATATACATTTCATTTTACAGCTAACCTCTAGGAGACGGTACAGAGACCTTGATTTTGGTTTTTTGTTGTTCTTCTTTTTCTAAAAAGAGACAGGGTCTCACTATGTTGTCCAGGCTGGGCTCAAACTGTTAGGCTCAAGTGATCGCCCTGCCTCAGCCTCAGGAATAGCCGGGATTACAAGTGCGAGCCACTGTGCCAGGCAAAGAGCCCTTAAATTTGGAAGTCATTAGACTTGAATTCTGGATTAAAAACTACTACTCTAAAACTCAGGCAAATCACTTAATCATATTAAGCCACAGTTTCTTCTGTAAAAACAACAAACAGCATTAATTATGATTTATAAATGGGACTAGACCTCTGAAAGCATCTTCCATTTTTAAAACTCTGTTCCTCTATTATTAATAAAAAGATACAGCTCTACTAGGTAAAGCCAAGTTTGTCCTGTGTAAGAGAGTTGCAAGAGAGAGCTTATTTTTAGGCACAGTAAATAACTTGAGAATATTCAACTTTAGAGGTTGGACAGAAAGAATAAGAGGGGACTTCAGAGGCCAAAGCAGGTGGATCACTTAAGATCAGGAGTTCGAGATCAGCCTGGCCAACATGACGAAACTCTGTCTCTACTAAAAATACAAAAATTAGCTGGGTGTGGTGGCACGTGCCTGTAATCCCAACTACTTGGGAGACAGACAGGAGAATCGCTTGAACCTGGGAGGAGGAGTTTGCAGTGAGCTGAGATCGCACCACTGCACTCCAGCCTGGGCAACAGAGTGAGACTCGGTAAGAAAAGGTGGCAGGGGAAGGAGACCCTAGTTTAAAAAAAAAAAAAAAATTTAGCTAGTTCCAGCACAGAACTTAATACTGCTGAGGGCAAAGTATACCCTTATATTTTCAAGCAGTCCAGCGCAAGTACTTGAAAGGTAAAGTGTACACGTTCAAAAGGAACAATAGCTCCCTGTGATTACTTGTTATTCCTTTGTCCTTAGATAGCATAATCTTTTCATTATGAAGGGATGTCCTATTGCAAGGTTTTCTTTGTGGGTATACAAGTTTCTGGCTTATCTTCATTTCTGAAACAAAAGAATCTTGTTTCATATCTAGAACCAACTATGAAGCCATTGTTGGCTGTAATTGAGTTATGTGTGGTTCCTTGATCTAAAATGGTTTGTCTCTGTTCTTTAGCACCCATGCCTGGCTATTAGCCATCAAGCCATTCATCTTGCTTGAACTTAGAAGATTAAGCTATGATACATGGGTCATGATAGCCAATGACAAGATTACAATACAAAATACATATGTGAATATTTTATAAGATCTGAAGAACTTAATGATTATTTCTAAACAGTGACATAAGGATGATTTTTAGCCAGTTTTTTTCCCCCAAAATGAACATGAAATACTTGTATCATTGGAGGGGGGGGAAATGAAATTTTAAAAATTGATTAAGGACCAGGTGCAGTGGCTCAAGCCTTTAATCCCAGCACTTAGGGAGGCTGAGATGGGAGAATCACTTGAGCACAGGAGTTTGAGACCAGCCTGGGCAACATTGTGAAACCCCATCTCTATGAAAAATAAAAAATTAGCCTGGCATGGTGGCACACGCCTGTAGTCTCAGCTACTTGGGAGGCTGAGGTGGAAGGATTGCTTGAGCCCAGGAGGTTGAGGCTGCAGTGAGCCATGATTGTGCCACTGTACTCTAGCCTAGGTGACATAGCAAGACCCTGTCTCAAAAAAATTTGTTTTCAATATGTTGATAATGTTTCATTCTTATTTGGGGCCTATATTCACACATAAGAAGAAAGTTTTCCGTTCTGTATATATTCAAGCTATCACCTCATAGGCCTAACTTGGCGCCTAGAGAAACCAGGGCAGGGCTGTGTGGTCAGTTCTTGCAGGAATAGCTTAGTCTGGTGATGTTTTATTGAGTTTTAATTTTAGTAGAACTTCAAAACCTGTAATAATCTAACCTAGAGGTTCTCAGCATCTTAACAACCAAGAACCCATGATACTCACCATGGGTGTCATGTTTTGAAGGCTTTCTACCACAAAATCTGCGTTGATTAAAAGCCCTGTAATTTGTGCACACACACATACACACACCCCCTTTTCAACATTAACCAAAGCCAGCCTGGCATGGCGGCTTACACCTGTAATCCCAGCACTTTGGGAGGCTAAGGCAGGCAGATCACTTGAGCCCAGAAGTTCAAGACCGGCCTGGACAACATGGCAAAAGCCCATCTCTACAAAAAAATACCAAAAAAAAATCAGTCACATATGATGGCACACTCCTGTAGTCCCAGCTACCTGGGAAACAGATGGAAAGATCACCTGAGCCCAGGAGGTCAAGGCTGCAGTGAGCCTTGATTGCACGCCACTGCACTCCAGTCTGAGCAACAGTGAGACCCTATCTCAAAAAAATGAAAAAAACAAAAATTAACCAAAGCCATAATGGCCACTCAGAGTGTTTGGTGCTAAGGACAGAGCAGGGAATAAGGTTTCTGCCCTCAATGAATACTAGAGGGTAAAGTTAGACAATAAATATATATTGGGAGGCAGGTGATGGTAAATGCTGTATAGAAAATAAAGCTGAACATGAGGGCTATGGGGGAATGGAGAATACTTTTTTATACAAGGTGGTCAGACGTGAAGGGAGTGAGGGAACCATCCCCACAAATACCACAGAGAGAAGAGTTTCCCAAAAGTGGTGAGAGGTAACTGGCTAAAGCCCTGTGAGAACGGGGCTAGGAAGGTCAAGGAGCACCTTGTAATGAATAGAATATGGTTTTACTCTTAATGAGATAGGAAGCCACTGAAGGGTTGTAAGCAGTGGAGTTGACATGATTTGACTTAGGTTTGAAAAGCATTATCAAGTTTAAAAAGCATTCTTTTTCATGGAAGTCTGACAGGGATGGGGAAAAGGGAGACCTGTTGGTTATTGCAGTGATCTATGTGAGGGAGGATAGTTGGTGGTGAAGGTTGTGAGGAGGGTCAAATTCTGGATATATGGTGAAGGTAAGGCCAAGAGAGTTTGCTGATGTAATGAATCTAGTCTGAGAAAGGGGAAGTCTAAATAATTCTAAGGTGTTAGATCTAAGAATCTGGAAGAACAGAGGTCCTTTTCTGAGATGGGACAGGCAGCTGGTTTTGGATAGGTTCAGTATGAAATAGCTATTAATCAACAAGTGGAAATGTTGAATAGGCAGTTTGATATAAGAGTCCAAGTTCAGCTGGGCGCAGTGGCTCATGCCTGTAATACTAGCACTTTGGGAGGCTGACGTGGGTAGATCATTTGAGGTCAGGAGTTCGAAATCAGCCTGGCCAACATGGTGAAACCCCACCTCTACTAAAAAATACAAAAATTAGCCAGGCATGGTGGTGCATGCCTGTAATCCCAGCTACTCAGGAGGCTGAGGCAGGAGAGTCATTTGAACCTGGGAGGATGAGGTTGCAGTGAGCTGAGATTGCGCCACTGCACTCCAGCCAGAGCGACAGAGCAAGACTCTGTCTCAAAATAATAATAATAATAATAATAATAATAATAATAATAATACCAAAGTCATGAACATAGGTTGGAGTACTGTATCAGAACTCTGACATCCTTGGGGAATCTACATTTCAGAGGTTAGGAGACAAAAAGGAACTTGCAAAGGAGACTGAAAAGGAGCAGTTGGTGACAGAAGAAGTGGTGGCCTAGAAGCTGGATAACATTTTGTTATAAAAGAGACCATGATTAACATGTCAAAAGCTGCCATAACATCAAGAAAGATGGGGCCATTTGTATATCTTTTTTGAATAAATGTCTGTTCAGTTCCTTTGCTTGTTTTTGAATTCAGTTGTTTATTTTTCTTGTTGTTGAGTTGTAGTTCTTTACATATTCTGGATATTAATTCTTATCAGATTTTGCAAATTCTCCCATTCTGTAGGTTGTGTTTCCACTATCTTGACAGTATTCTTTGATGCACAAATGTTTTTATTTATTGTCCAATTTGTTTTTCTTTTGTTGCTCAGTTTTCCTTATCTTTTTCAAATGGGACAATAATGCTATCTGATTCATAGGCTTGTTATGTTGATTAAATAAATTAATACATGTTAAATACAGATAAAGGGATTGGGACAGTGCCTGCCACATAAGAAGCACTCCATAAATGTTAGCTATCATCCAGGCTAAACTTACAGTAGAAAACCCAGTGGTCAGCGATATAAAATTAGGACATGTGACACAGAAGCCAGAGGAGGAAGGGGTTTAAAGAAGTGCATGATCAACAGCAAAGATGATAAAAACAAGCAAACAAGCAAACTTAGACATGACACGTAAAAGTCAGACAGTGGTGTTCAGGTCAGACACCAAATTATACTGGATGAAGAAATGTTGCTAGACCCTTTCTGATCTCCAGAGCCAGATCTCCTGCTGTTTCAGCTCTTAGGGTGCTACAAAATGAGACAATCTGTTGGACTTTGCCGAGACATAGCAGAGAGAACACTAGATTTAACTGGGTTAAAGTGTCTGGTCTTTTACCACTTGATCTCTGTGGTTGCCTCCCATAGCTCCAGTTCTCTCCCTTTTTGAGAACAATTATTCCTATTTCACAAGGGCATTGACAGGTTACAGTGAAGAGTAAGCATAATAGTAAGTCATTAATTATTAAGATCAATACATGGCTCCTTTCTGACTCCATGCCTTGTTCTGTTATTCCAACACTGTTGGAATGAACACTGTTGTTCTTCCAGCACACCAGGTCCCACCAGCCACAGGCACCTGTGAGGTGGGACATTCCCATTTTACAGATACTTGTCTTATAGGTTTGCAATAATAAAATGAGATTAATACACATCAAATGCTGGCAACAATATTGGCTGCAGTTTTATTCTAATGGAAAGTTCTTGCCTGATTTTTAGTAGTGCTTTTCTCTTCAGGTCCAATTTCTGGGCCACTGCATTCGTTATAGCTTGCGATGGTCACCAACTTACCCAACCTCAGTGTTGCCATAAGAAACAAGTGCTTATATATTATCATTGAACGTATCAATGAAGCTTTTTGTTCCCTCTGCTTTGGTTGCAGATATGAGAACGCACATTAAGTGGGTCATGAGTGTTCTGTTTGAGGATTTCATCTACTGGTGAATAAACAAAACATGGTGCTCTTCCTGGGTTCCTACAGCTACCAAAGCAAAGATGTCTTCAGTAGAGTAACTATGTCCGGTCCTGATCACTTTCGCCCTTGCAAGCCACATTTCAGAGCAGGATGTAAGTCATGTTTATTTAGTCTGGTTTTTACCCTGTTGTCTGGCTCCTGTTTATTCTTTTTTTAAGGTTTACATTTATTTTCTCTTTTTTTTTTTTTTTTTTTTTTTTTTTTTTTTTTTTTTTTTTTTTTTTTTTTTTACAAAGTCTCACTCTGTCACTCAGGCTGGAGTGCAGTGGCACAATCTCAGTTCACTGCAGCCTCAACCTTCCCGGGCTCAGGTGATCTTCCCACCTCAGCCTCCCAAGTAACTGGGACCACAGGTATGTGCCACCAGGCCCTGCTAATTTTTGTATTTTTTTGTAAAGATGGGGTTTTGCCATATTGCCCAGGCCGGTTTCAAACTCCCGGGCTCAAGCAATTTGCCTACCACAGTCTCCCAAAATGCCAGGATTATAGACATGAGCCACCGAACCCGGCCTATATTTGTTTTTGATTTATTACATATTCTAAGATACCTTAGGAATGAATAGATTTTGAAAGTAGAGTAAGAAATTCTATAGAGAATACCTGAATGGTTTAGAAAAGCCAAAAGAGCTATTATTTTATAATATTTTGTTTATTAATAATGTACGGTAACAGAATATTTAATTCAACATGCATTTATGGAATGACCTTCCTTGTACTAGACATACATTCACAGACATGCTCACATACATGCATGCGAATCCTAATTACCACTTCAGGCAACATAACAATACCCCGTCCACATTTAGTTTAATCACAGGACTGCTAAAAGAAGTTAATCAAGGCTGGGCATGGGAGCTGACACCTGTAATCCCAGCACTTTAGGAGGCTGAGGTGGGCGGATCACTTGAGGCCAGGAGTTCGAGACCAGCCCGGCCAACATGGTGAAACCCTGTCTCTACTAAAAATACAAAAGTCAGCCAGGCGTGGTGGCGGGCGCCTGTAATCCCAGCTACTCGGGAGGCTGAGGCAGGAGAATCTCTTGAACCTGGTAGGCAGAGGTTGCAGTGAGCCGAGATCGTACCACTGCACTCCAGCCTGGGTGACAGAGTGAGACTCCATCTCAAAAAAACAAGAAGTTAATCAGGTGGGCAATTTATTTCTCTGTGTGTTGTTCTCTTACATATTAAAACTATTCAGCTCATTTCTTTGGACTCACTCCCCCATGCCGCCATCCTCAATGTTTAAATTCCTTATTACTCGTCAGGCTAATGTGAGAATCCTATTGCAAAAGCACTGTGTAAACTGAAAAGGTTTTCTTTTTATCTGGTTGGGGGATCCAGTCTGGCCTACTTTGAAGAAGTACTTTATCTAGTTGACTGCAGTGAGAGGTTAAATGTTTAAACCCTACCAGTTACACCATTGTTCCAGGAATTGAATTGAATGGAATTAAAAGACTTTTCCAAACAACTCAAACCAAGCAAACACTCCCTGATTTGTTCTCTCAAACAAAATATATTAGCCTGTGGTGACTAAATATTGACCTAATGACTAAATGAAAGCAAACAGATTCTATAACGCTCTGAAGTACTCGCCACTCAACCTCAATGAAACTCAATGAAACTTCCCAAGAAGCTTCCAGAGAGCAACTCTTTCCGTTAAGTAGGGACTGGAAAAGGTGCATGTCTTTAAGTAGGGAGAGAAGAGACCTCGAAAACACTCCCCCCGAGGATCCTAAAAGTCTCATTTATATAAAAACAAACAGGAGACAACTCCCCCACCCTATCTGCCTGTGCGATATCCTATTTTAAAAAATAGACCAGGGGCTCAACATTGCTAATGGACCCATTTAACCCCCCATTTCTACACACACACGCACACGCACACACACACCATCCTCACTACGTTTACCACCATCATCACTAGTCAAAGTCGTAAAGATTGAGCTCCATATGTGAGTGTGACGCCCATTCCCTCAAAATACCATCAGCCCTTAGTATCCAAGGTTCCACATTCATGGATTCAACAAACTGCAGATGGAAAATATTTGGAAAAAAAAAAAAGAACAATCAATAATAAGTAATAATACAAATAAAAATGCAGTACAACTATTTACATGACATTTACATTGTGTTAGGTATTATAAGTAATCTAGAGATTATTTAAACTATATGGGAGAATGTGTGTAGGCATATGCAAATACTATGCCATTTTATATCAGAGACTTGAGCATCCTCAGATTTTAGTATTCTTGGGGGTTTCTGGAAGCCCAGACTATACCACTATGCAATAGAGGTATGCAAGAAATATGCACTTGTGCACCCTAAATATACAAAAATTTTTAAAAATTAAAAATGGCTACTAAATTAACTTTTAAAGCACAGAGCCATTACAGCTGTCACATAAAGGATAAGGAACAGCTGTGCACTGGGAATTCCTGATCTTAAAATAACTATCATGGCCACCCACAGTGGCTCATGCCTGTAATCCCAGCACTTTGGGAGGCAGAGGTGGGCAGATCACCTGAGGTCAGGAGTTCAAGACCAACCTGGCCAACATGGTGAAACCCCCTCTGTACTAAAATATAAAAATTAGCTGGGCGTGGTGGTGCATGCCTGTAATCCCAGCTACTTGGGAGCCTGAAGCAGGAGAATCGCTTGAACCTGGGAGGCAGCGGTTGCAGTAACCCAAGATCATGCTGCTGCACTCCAGCCTGGGTGACACAGCAAGACTCCGTCTCAAAAAAAAAAACAAAAACAAAAAAACTATCACGACATCAATGTCAATCAGATTTTCATACTTCCTTGGTAGGTACTGGTTTTTCTTTCAGTCTAAGAAAAGCTTTTTCTTAAGGCTGCAGGTAGAAGACATGTAAGCCCCTGTTCAAACATGCCTCTAAAAGCAGAAACTGGAAATGGGACTATAGGGTGACTGGCTGCTCGCATACCATGTTTGCCTGGTGGGATTTGGTGAGGGAAGTTACTAAGTATATCCACATTAAGAGAGGACTTCCATTTCCCTTCTCTCTGTGACCATCCAGCCCCCCTTTAACACTGTGACCATTCCCCAAAGCTCAGCATGATGAAATCTCTGTTTCTTACCTATAACTTTGACACCTAAGTTCTTAAACTTGTTTTGATAACCACATCCCTCTTGACTTGCCAACAGTCACAGAAGGAGTCACAGGCCAAGGAGTCACAGGCCTCCTTGCCAAGGAGAACCTGCATTCTGATTCCTCAGACTCAAACCAGACATGCCCAAACCAGCTGCTTCTAGATATTTGTACTGGTCTCCATGGTACCAGACTCGCATACTTAGAGTGAACTTCGAAGAGTTCAAAGCCACACTGAAGGAGGTACTAGACTTGGAAAGAAAACAGAATGAAAAATTCAATTATTTGTAATTGTCTAATTATTAGTTGGTTTTCTTCAGATTAATTCTTTTATTTGTTTTGTTTTGTTTTGTTTTGTTTACAAACTGTTTTTTGGGACAGAGTCTTGCTCTGTCGCCAGGCTGGAGTGCAGTGGCATGATCTTGGCTCACTGCAACCTCTGCATCCCGGGTGCAAGAAATTCTCCTGCCTCAGCCTCCCGAGTAGCTGGGATTACAGGCATGCACCACCACGCCCAGCTAATTTTTGTATTTTTAGTGTAGACAGGGTTTCACCTTGTTGGCCAGGATGATCTCGATCTCCTGACCTCATGATCCGCCCGCCTCGGCCTCCCAAAGTGCTGGGATTACAGGCGTGAGCCACCATGCCTGAACAGATTAATTCTTTTCTTAAACTCCATGCAGTATTTATTTTGTTTTTTAGAGGAGAACTAGGGGCCCATAAAAATAGCTATAAGTATTTATGTTTCTGTGGCCCATCTTGTACGGCTGTCACTGGGTAAAGTGTTAAGAGTGAAGCTGCTGTTTAGCTTTCAAGCATATTCTGTTTGTGCGAATTCTCCCTGTCCTAAGCTTCAATTCCTTGATTTTTCTTTGAGACAGAGTCTCTGTCGCCCAGGCTGGAGTGCAGTGGTGCGATCTCGGTTCACCGCAACCTCCATCCCCCGGGTTCAAGTGATTCTCCTGCCTCAGCCTCTTGAGTAGCTGGGACTACAGGCGCGTGCCACCAAGCCCGGATGATTTTTTAGTAGCGGCAGGGTTTCACCATGTTAGCCAGAATGGTCTTGATCTCCTGACCTCGTGATCCGCCCGCCTCGGCCTCCCGAAGTGCTGGGATTACAGATGTGAGCCAATGCACCCAGCCACATTTCCTTGATTTTTCTAGCCACTCTCTCTGTTATCATGCAGGGAAAATGGTGAAAAGGTAATTTACTTAGAAGAATAAAGAGCGATCAATTTCACTCTCAGTACTTTCCCCTGTAAAAGCCCTAATGGAAGTGTCACCCAACCTTCCTAACTAGCAATGTTATATTAGGTTACCGCAAAAGTAATTGCAGTTTTTACCATTAAAAGTATGCAATTACTTTGCACCATCCTAATAGGAAGCAAACTTTCAAAGTCATTGATCTCTCAACAGCTATGCCTTTCTATTCATGTTACACTATGGAATTAGGATATACACCTACGAAGACTTTTCCAAACTAGAACTCATGGCTAAACACATGATTTTGCATGTGATTGCACAGGTGAGTCAGATCAGACTCACATTATATCTCACTTCATCAGTGAGGCCAATCAGACTTTATCTCTTATGGGCTGCATCTGAAGCATAAACTTTCCAAGATAGACAATATTAAAAGTCGATGCCATCTGGCAGCAGCACCCCGGAAAGAAGGGTGCAGAGTGTCTGCTGCTGAGATTATTGAGGCTGCCCTGGCTCCCGCCTCTCCCAGGGTTTTACCAAGGAGCTGATGAAGCCAGTCTTTGACTCTGTAAATTGCCCTAAATCCTTTAAACCAACACCCCACTTAGGTTAATCAGAGTTGGTTTCTGTTGCTTGCAACCAAAATCTTTGGTTGATTAAGAAACAAAACACAGGCCTGCATGCCTATTAAATGGAGTGGAGTATAACACTAGGAGGAAGAATGTCAATTTTTTTTGTCACTACCTTTTTCTTGTTGTTCAATGTATTTATAATTAGAAGGTACATTTAGAAATTCAAAAAGGAAGGAAGGCTTTGAGCTTTGATACAGAATAATTTATTCGGGAACATTTGCTGGCTGAGCCAAACAGATTTCTAGTTTGTGTGCTATTTGTATAGCTCTATGAAAATCAGTTCACTTCCTCTACAGCAAAAATAATTTTTATGACACTCTTAACCTTGATCTCTGGCTACATCCTACTTGGTATTTTTTTTTGAGGGAGCATTGGGGAAGAGGTCCTTTTTTTTCAACCTTTTAAAAATTCAAATTCAGTGGTTTTTAGTATATTCACAAGGTTGTACAATCATTACTACTACTACTTCAAGAACATTCTCATCCCCCTAAAATAAACCCCATATCCACTAGGAGTCACTTCCCATTTTCCCCTCACTCCAGCATCTGGAAGCCACTAATCTAGTGTCAGTCCCTATAGATTTGCCTATTCTGAACATTTCGTATACATGAAATCATACCATATGTGGCTTTTTGCGTCTGTTTTCACTTTGCATAATGTTTTCGAGGTTCATCAAGAGGGCTTTTAAAAATATAGCCCTTAGGCCGGGGGCAGTGACTCATGCCTATAATCCAAGCACTTTGGGAGGTCTAGGCGGGTGGGTCACCCGAGGTCAAGAGTTCGAGAACATCCTGGCCAAAATGGCAAAACCCTATCTCTAGTAAAAAGACAAAAATTAGCCGAGTGTGGTGGTGTGTACCTGTAATCCCAGCTACTTGGGAGGCTGAGGCAGGAGAATCATTTGAACCCGGGAGACGGAGGTTGCAGTGAGCTGAGATCGCGCCACTGCACTCTAGCTTAGGCAACAGAGCGAGATGCAGTCTCAAAAGAGAGAGATATATATATATCCCTTAGGCTCTCATCAAATACAAAATTAATCTCAATAACTTTATCTATATATATGTAGAGACACTCCTAGAATCATTTTCCCTTTAAGATCTTATGAAGATTTATTATTTTGAACTCTAATGACTTGTGGATACATTCATGAGGAAGGAAAGAAGGAAGGAAGGAAGGAAGGGTTCTTCCCTTTAAGATCCTATGAGAATTTATGATTTTGAAATCTAATGACTTGTGGATATATTCATGAGAAAGGAAGGAAAGAAGGAAGAAAGGGAAGGAGGGAGGAAGGAAGGAAAGGAAGGAAGGAAGGAAGGAAGGAAGGAAGGAAGGAAGGAAGGAAGGAAGGAAAAAAATTTTACAGGATAAAAACAAGGCCTAGAACCTTCTAAGGAACACCTTGGGGTCACCCTTTTCTGCTGCCCCTCTTTCTCTCTATCCCTCTTTTTCCTTATCTTCATTTTTATTACACCATTGATCACTCCCAACATAGTATTTATTCAGATATGTTGACTCAAGTCCTTGGAACACCTCCAAGTGGAACAGTCCAGTATGCCTTTGGGTATATGGGTCCAAGGCACAGGGAGATGTCTGAGTTGGTGGTGGACATTTGGGTTTCACCAGCATAAAGAACTAGTCACTGAATCTGCAGGAAACTGTGGACAGTTTGAAGAGGACTCATGGCAGGCAGAACACTGAGGCATGTGACATCCAAGAGGGGCATTCCTCAACCAGGAATGCTCTCTTAAATATCTTGACCCCTTCATGATCCAGATCAAAAGAACTAGTTTTCCCATTTGCAATTCATCCTTCCTTTTTCTTGTTTTTGGAGGACACAACATTCTAAGCCCTGTGTTCTTTAATTTAACACTGACTGTAAATTATGATTGAAGCAAGCCACAGCAGTTTAACAGCAGACCTGAGTATTTATCAAGACAAATACTCAACAACCCAATACATCTTAGACAGATTTAAGAAAAAGGATGATAAATGTTTACATATAAGCTACCATAAAATGTGTACTTATTCTGTAGCTTGTCAGTTTAAAGGTGTCTTTCTCAGATTGTTTGCTAAGGAGGGCAAAGAACTTTCTGATGATATATAAAGATTTGTTGTAATGGTTCCAAGTCAACAAGATGGCTGACTTGTATCCACGAGACCATAAATATTGTAATTAGAAACTGCATTTGTTAAGACGATGTTTGTTTAAAGTTATAAACTATATTTGCATAAGAGGTTGATTTTTACCCACCAAGCTTGAAATAATTAACTTCATCGACTTTATTCTATAGCTTCTCTAGACTCTAACTGGTGCCTAGGGGATGTGGGGGGAGAAAAAATAAACAAACTGGTGCCTAAGGTTTTTTTCCAACCAGAAAGCATCTAGATATTTTGTCTGGATTTCTTCCTACAGGCTTGTATTTTAATAAGCCTGGCAACTCTAGCACTCTAGCAATTATTTCTGGAATATTATTTCTGGAAATAATTGCGTCAGTTTTTCTTCATCACTTGCCTAAGAAACGTGTCTCTTTTTTTTTTTTTTTTTTTTGAGATGGAGTCTCACTCTATCGCCCAGGCTGGAGTGCAGTGGTGCAATCTTGGCTCAATGCCACCTCTGCCTCCTGAGTTGAAATGAAGTTCTCCTGCCTTAGTCTCCTGAGTAGCTGGGACTACCGGTGCCCACCACCACACCTGGCTAATATTTGTATTTTCAGTAGAGACAGGGTTTTGCCATGTTGGCCAGGCTGATCTTGGACTCCTGACCTCAAGTGATCCGCCCACCTCGGCTTCCCAAAGTGCTAGGATTACAGGCACAAGCCACCATGCCTGACCAAGAAATGTGTCTTTTCCAAAGTGTTCAACTAGCAACTGGGAGCTCAGTAGCAATCCCCTGATATGGCTGCAGCTCTGCCCTTAGAAAAGGCACTTTTCTGATTGACTGTTAGAATTAGAGGGATACCTAGAAATCATTTAATCCGGGCTCCCTTGATTTACAGATAAAGAGACTAAGGACCAGAAAAGTGAAGTATCTGTGGTCTCCCAACAAGTCAGAGGCTGACCAGGACTAGGATCAAGGTTTGCTGCTTTTCCTACACTGCCTCTCTTTTCTATTGTTTCTGAAATCTTTCTATATTGTGATAGAATATATGTATCATAAAATTGACCATTTCAGCCATTTTTAACCGTACAGTTCAGTGACATTAAGTACATTCACATTGTTGTACAACCATCAGCACCATCCACCTTCAGAACTTTTTCATTATTCTAAACTCCCAGAGTCACTGTTTAATAACTCCATATGCTCCCTCCCCTATCCCTGGGAACCGCTGTTCTGTTTTTTGTCTCTATGTATGTGACTATTCTAGATACCTTATGTAAGTGGAATCATACAATATTTGTCCTTTTGTGTCTGTCTCATTTCACTTAGCATTGTCTTCAAGGTTTATCTGTGTTGTTGAATGTGTCAGAGGTTCATTCCCCTTTAAAACTGAACAATATTCCACTGTCTACACACACACACACACACACACACACACACACACCACATTTGTTTATCCCTTCATCTGTTGATGGAGACTTGGGTTGTTTCCACCTCTTGGCTGTGTGAATGATGCTGCTATGAAATAATTATCTGTTTGGGTATATAACCATATGTGGAATTGCCAGATCATTGAGGAAATGCCATACTGTTTTCCATAGGGGCTGTACCGTTTTACATTCCTGCTCCTTGTTATTACTATTATTTTATGTGGAGATGGAACCTTGCTATGTTGCTGGGCTTGAACTCCTGGGCTCAAGTGATTCTCCCACTTCAGCCTCCCAAAGCTCTGGGATTACAGGCGTGAACCACTGCACCAGGCCTACTCATTCTTTATTTTATTTATTTATTTATTTTTTTGATGTGCAGTAACATTTAGAAAGAGGATTGGATTGAAAGTTGTCAACCCCAACCTCAGGACTGATTAGCTGTACAATCTTGGGTAAGCCAATTCACTCCTCAGACTCAACCTCCCCAGTCAGGAAGAGAGAAATGCTTTGCTGACCTCACAAAACTGTTATAAATGTGATACACATACAAGATGAAATATACCAAATGCTTTATAAATTAAAACAGGTTCTTTGATGTAAATTATTATTAACCATTTATACTAAATTCAAGTCAAATCCAATTCTAAAGGAGAAAACTCTGAGGTATTAGGAAGGAAAGAGCTCTTTATTAGTAAGGAGAGAAACATACTGTCCAGCAAAGATTTTTTTTTTTTTTTTTTTTGGATACAGAGTTTCACTCTGTTGCCCAGGCTGGAGTACAGTGGCGAGATCTCTGCTCACTGCAACCTCCACCTCCTGGGTTCAAGCGATTCTCCTTCTCAGCCTCCCTTATAGCTGGGATTACAGGCACATGCCACCACGCCTGGCTAATTTTTATATTTTCAATAGAGACGGGGTTTTGCCATGCTGGCCAGGCTTGTCGCGAACTCCTGACCTCAGGTAATCCTCCTGCGTCAGCCTCCTAAAGTGTTGGGATTGCAGGCGTGAGCCACTGCGCCCAGTCCAAGACTTCGAACTAAAGGTCTTTTTTTCTAAAACCTAGGCAGTTGGACCCTAAATAAAGAACGCTGTTCCTAAGCACAAGCACTAAGTTCCAGCCAGCTTGGGGGAGGATGAGAAAAAGGCAAAACGGCACATTTGAAAGCAGCAGTGGCTGGGGTCTGCCAGCTGCTTCAGCCTGAAGCTCTGTAATTCAGTGTTTTATCAGGAACATTTAGAACTGTGTTTACAATCCTCTATAAACATGTCATCCCCATGACAATGTGGCTTATCCCTTTGATTGATGATAACAGTTGCTGAAATATGTCCAACAGATTTCTTCTGAACTTAAATTACAGGCTTAGTTTTACTTCTGTAGATTAAACAGTAGCCTCTCAAATAGGAAATAAAAACTCCATGCACACTTTTGAAAAAAGTTAGGGATACCTGTTTTATTAAATTCATTCTTCGTCACAAAGCAACTAGACAAATATTGATTTTGTAGTTACTGTAAAGGATTGAACAAAAATATGAAGAGCAGAGTTTCCACTCAAATGTGATCAAAGTCAACACTGAGGATCTCACGAGATTAAAACAATGCTACTAACCTGGATAAGGTGGCATCCCCCGAAAAACTATTTTCTTACCTTTTTTTGTTTGTTTGACAGAGTCTTGCTCTATCACTTGGCTGGAGTGCAGGGATGCAATCACAGCTCACTGCAGCCTCAAACTCCTGGGCTCATTTTTTTCTTACCTCACATTTACTTATATTTCTTCAGCCATCCCTTTTCTGCATCTATCCCAAGTAGTATCCCTGCCCCCCCCCTTTTTTTTGTTTGAGACAGAGTCTCACTCTGTCACCCAGGCTGGAGTGCTGTGGCACCATCTTGATTCACTGCAACCTCTGCCTCCCAAGTTCAGAAGATTCTCCTACCTCAGCCTCCTGTGTAGCTGAGATTGCAGGTGTGCGCTACCATGCCTGGCTAATTTTTTGTATTTTTAGTAGAGATGAGGTTTCACCATGTTGGCCAGGCTGGTCTCAAACTCCTGACCTCAGGTGATCTGCCTGCCTCGACCTCCCAAAGTGCTGGGATGACAGGTGTGAGCCACCACACCCGGCCAGTAGTATCCCATTTTTAAAGACACCAAAGGCCTATGGTGTTTTTATGACATGATGCTGAGCTCCTTAACTATTAAACAAAAAAGGCTATTGGACCTAGAGAGTGTGTATATGGTCATATTGGCCAGGAAAGAGACATTCTTCCTAGGCTCCAAAACTCTATGGTGGGGACAGCGAAGCAAAATCAGTGTTTTGTGCATCTGGTACTAAGGAGAGGAAAGGAGATGCTCAGGATCATAAGGTCAAGGGGAGACTGAAGCATAGGGGAAGAGGGTGAACGCTGGGAAGAAAAGTAATTGCCAAGAGAAAAGGGGCCCAGAGAATAGAAGGAAGGCACCCCCTCAGGGTAGGAATTTCTTCTGAGATATCTCCTTAAAAAATTATATTCTAGCCTCTGGAAAAAAGAGCTCACTGCTTTATAAGGCTATTCATTCCAACATTTGGACAACTCTAATTTTTTAAACATTCTTCTTTAAAATAATTTACCAGCTTGGGCAACACAGCAAGACCCCATCTCTAGGCTGGGCGCAGTGGTTCACACCTGTAATCCAGCACTTTGGGAGGCCAAGGTGGGCAGATCACAAGGTCAGGAGATCGAGACCATCCTGGCTAACATGGTGAAACCCCATCTCTACTAAAAATACAAAAAAATTAGCTGGGCAATGGGGCATGCCTGTAGTCGCAGCTACTCAGGAGGCTGAGGCAGGAGAATGGTGTGAACCCAGCTACTCAGGAGGCTGAGGCAGGAGAATGGTGTGAACCCAGGAGGCAGAGCTTGCAGTGAGCCGAGATCGTACCACTGCACTCCAGCCTGGGTGACAGAGTGAGACTCCATCTCAAAAAAAAAAAAAAAAAAAAAAAGACCCCTCTCTACAAAAAATGAAAACATTAGCTGAGCGTAGTGGCATGTGCCTGCCATCCCAGCTACTTGAGAGGTTGAGGTGGGAGGATTACTTTAGCCCAGGAGGTCAAGGCTGCAGTGTGCCATGATCATGCCACTGCACTCCAGTCTGGGTGACAGAGTGAGACTCTTATCTTTAAAAATAAATAAATAAATAAGTAATTTAATATCCAGCAACACATGATGTAATAATAAATTATGGTATATCCATATAATGGAATATTATGCAGCCCACACAAATGATGCTACTATGAAAGAATGTAGTAACAATACTTAGTGATATAAGGACTTCCCTATAATATGCTTATAATATGTTGTTCTAGGTACTCCAAAATCCTAATTTGGCATGTATATGTGTGTGTGTGTGTGTGTGTGTGTTTATAATTATTGGGAGGATATACAAGCACACCTCAGAGATACTGCAGGTTTGGTTCTAGACCAGTGCAATAAAGCAAATATCACAATAAAATGAGTCACAGATTTTTCTTGGTTTTCCAGTGAATATAAAAGTTATGCTAATACTATACTGTAGGCTATAAAGAGTGCAATAGCATTGTCTAAAAAAGGTATATACCTTAATTAAAAAATACTTTATTGCTAAAAAGTGCTAAGGATCATCTGAGCTTTCAGTGAGTCATAATCTCTGCTTTTGGAGGGTCTTGCCTTGATGTTGATGGCTGCTGACTAATCAGGGTGGTGGTTGCTGAAGGCTGTGACTGTGGCAATTTTTAAAAATAAGACAACAATGAAGTTTACTGCATTGATTGACTCTTCCTTTCATGAAAGATTTTTCTGTGGCCTGCAATGCTGTTTGATAGCATTTTCCTTAGAGTAGAACTTCTTTCAAAATCAGAGTCAATTGGCTGGGTGCAGTGGTTCATGCCTGTAATTCCAGTGCTTTGGGAGGCTGAGGTGGGCAGACCACCTGAGATCAGGAGTTCAAGACCAGCCTGGACAACATGGTGAAACTTAAAAAAAAAAAAAAAAGTGTAATAGAAACCCATCTCTACTAAAAATACAAAAATTAGCCAGGCATGGTGGCACACAACTATAGTTCCAGCTACCCAGAAGGCCAAGGCATGAGAATCATTTAAGCCCAGGAGGTGGAGGTTGCGGTGAACCAAGATCGTGCCACTGCACTCCAGTCTGGGTGACTGAGTGAGACTCTGTCCCCCCCGCAAAAAAAAAAAAGAGTCAATCCTGTCCAACCCTGCTGCTCCTTTATCAACTAAGGTTATATAAAATGCCAATCCTTTGTTGTCATTTCAGCAATGTTCACAGCATCTTCACCAGAAGTAGATTCCATCTCAAGAAACCACTTTCTTTGCTGATTTATAAGAAGCTACTCCTCATCCATTCAAGTTTTATGAGATTGCAGCAATGCACATCTTTAGGCTCCATTTCTTTTTTTTTTTTTTTTTTTTTTTTTTTTTTTTGAGACAGTGTTTTGCTCTTGTTGCCCAGGCTGGAGTGCAGTGGCATGATCTTGGCTCACTGCAACCTCCGCCTCCTGGGTTCAAGCGATCCTCCTGCCTCAGCCTCTCAAGTAGCTGGGATTACAGGCATGCACCACCATGCGCAGCTAATTTTATATTTTTAGTAGAGACAGGGTTTCTCCATGTTGGTCAGGCTGGTCTCGAACTCCCCACTTCAGGTGATCTGCCCGCCTCGGCCTCCCAAAGTGCTGGGATCACAGGCATGAGCTACCGCGCCCGGCTAGGCTCCACTTCTAAATCAAGTCTCACTTCTAAATCTAGGTCTCAACTATGGGTTTAAAATATTTAGTAAACCATGGTAGAAACAGATGTGCTGTCATCTAGGCTTTGTTGTTCTATATAGAGTGCAGGCAGAGTAGATTTAGCATAATTCTAAAGGGCTCTAGAATTTTTGGAATGGTAAATGAGCACTGGCTTTAACTTAAAGTCACCAGCTGCACTAGCCCTTAACAATAGAGTCAGCCTGTCTTTTGAAGCTTAGAAGCCAAGCATTGACTTCTCTACAGCTACAAAAGTCCTAGCTGGCATCTTCTTCCAATATAAGGCTGTTTCTGTACAGGATTCCTAACGTATTGTAAGTAAAGATGTCACTTTCTAACAGGCCCAGAAGCCCCAAGCTATCTTGGGACCTCAAGAGGAGAGGAATTTACTCAACTCCTAGGTATTTGAGGATACAAACCCATGGCTGGGCTCAGCTTTAGAAAGGTCTGACCTGAGATTCCTTATGGAACAGAGTTCCATCAAAGCCAACTTTAAGATCCTATATGAAAAAAAATTATTCTTGCTGTACTTTATACAAATAATCAGGCCAAGTATAATAAAGCAAATCAGTCTTACCATGATTTGTCTTTAGTAAAAATGGGAGACTGGAGAGAGAAAAAATTTATGTTTCAAGAACTATGGTACACCTGATATTAGATTCTAGTCTCATTGGTTGTTTTTGAGGGATTTTTTCCACTGCAATTTAGGCTAACCTTGCTTATTCCTGTGAACCAATCAGTGATCTCCAACTGCAACTCAGAAGAAACCAGAGGGATGGGTAGTATAAAAAATCTAGATCAATATTCTGATACTGGGCACCTACTGGAATCAACTAGCAACCCCATATCAGCTTGGTTCCAGCAGTTGCCCAATTCATAGAAAGCCTTCTTATTTAGTTTACTCGGGATACTTTTTCTTATTTTGCTTTACTCTTGTGGAATATATTGCTATTGTACTCTTTGTGTAGGAATGAGGAATAAACTTACTCAACGTTTTCCTAAATTAAACATTTATTAATCTTCCGGATATCATGTTTGGTCAGAACTCAAAGTTATGAATGGACCTCAACCTACTAATGCTTTTTGACTGAGCTCCTCTCTACCCCGAATGCAAGAGACCTGGTAGTTAGGCAGGAATATCATTGCCCCTATTCAGCCTAAATAAGTTATAGAAGATGGATCTTCATCCCTCTGCAACCCTTAGGATTAAAGTTTCTCTTATAAAAGAGAGGGGGGAAATGTCAGAGGCATTTGAACTGGAGCGACTCCATCTTGTATAGAGACTAAGTAAAATAAGGCTGAGACCTCCTGGGTGGCATTCTAAGGCACAGGATGAGTTAAAAGGTAGGGCCGGGCGCGGTGGCTCACGCTTGTAATCCCAGCACTTTGGGAGGCCAAGGCGGGCGGATCACGAGGTCAGGATATCGAGACCACGGTGAAACCCCGTCTCTACTAAAAATACAAAAAATTAGCCAGGCGTGGTGGCGGGCGCCTGTAGTCCCAGCTACTCGGAGAGGCTGAGGCAGGAGAATGGCGTGAACCCGGGAGGCGGAGCTTGCAGTGAGCCGAGATCGCGCCACTGCACTCCAGCCTGGGTGACAGAGCGAGACTCCGTCTCCAAAAAAAAAAAAAAAAGGTAGGCACAAGATATAGGTCATAAAGACCTTGCTGATAAGACAAGTTGCAGTAAAGAAGTCAGCCAAAACCAAGGTGGTAATGAGAGTAACTTCTGGTCATCCTCACTGCTACACTCCCACCAGTGCCATGACAGTTTACAAGTGCCATGGCAACGTTAGGAAGTTGCCCTATATGGTCTAAAAAGGGGAGGCATGAATAATCTACCCCTCATTTAGCATATAATCAAGAAATAATCATAAAAATGGGCAACCAACAACCCCTGGGGCTTCTTTGTCTATAGAGTAGCCATTCTTTATTCTTTACTTTCTTAATAAACTTGCTTTCACTTAAAAAAATATATATATGTATATGGCTGTTTCATCGATGTTAAAAATCTGTTATTTAGTGTAGCCACCTTCACCAATGATCTTAGTTAGATCTAGAGAACTTACTGCAGCTTCTATATTTAGGACTTGCTGCTTTACCTTGCACCTTTATATTACAGAGACCACGCCTTTTCTTAAACCTCAGGAACCAACATCTGCTAGCTTCAACTTTTTCTCCTGCACCTTCCTCATCTCTCTCAGCCTTCATACAATTGAAGAGAGTTAGGGCCTTGCTCTGGATTAGGCTTTGGCTTAAGGGAATGTTGTGGCTGATTTGATCTTCTATCCAGATGACTAAAATTTTCTCCCTATCAGTAGTAAGGCTGTTTTGCTTCATTATCATTTGTGTATTCACTGGAGTAGCATTTTCATTTCTTTCTAGAACTTTTCCTTTGCATTCACAACTCGACTAAACTGATTGGTGCAAGGCAACCTTGCTCTCGGCCTATGTCAGCTTTCAACATGCCCTTCTCACTAAGCTTAATCATTGCTAAATCATAGCTTTTGATTTAAAGTGAGAGTTGAGCAACTCTTCCTTTCACTTGAACACTTAAAGGCCACTGTAGCCCTAATTGCAATATTGTTGTGTCTCAGGGAATAGGGAGGCTAGAGGAGAGGGAAAGAGACTGGGAAAATAGCCAGTCAGCAGAGCAGTCAAAATACACGCAACATTGATCAAAATTAAGCCATTTTGTATGGGCTTGGTTTTTCGTGCCTGAAAACAGTTACAACAGTAACATCAAAGATTATTGATCTCAGATCACTCTAAGAAATATAATAATAATGAAAAGTTTGAGGCCAGGCTCTGTGGCTCACGCCTTTAATCCTAATACTTTAGGAGGCTAAAGTGGACAGATTGCTTGAGCCTGAGAGTTCAAGGCCAGCTTGGGCAACATGGCGAGACCCCATAGCTACTAAAAATACAAAAAATTAGCTGGGTGTCGGGGTGCGTGCCTGTACAACCAGCCACTCGAGAGGCTGAGGTGGGAGCTTGGGAAATGGAGGCTGCAGTGAGTTAAGATCACGCCACTGCATTCCAGCCTGGGTGATGGGAGGGAGACACTGTTATTAAAAAAAAAAAGTTTGAAATGTTGCTACAATTATTAAAATGTGACCCAGAGACATGTGGTGAGCTCATGCTGTTGGAAAAATGGTGCTGATAGACTTGCAGGACACAGGGTTGTCAAAAATCTTCAGTTTGTAAAAATCACGATATTTGTGAAATGCAATATCTACAAAGCACAGTAGAATGAGGCGTGCTCATACACCTAACCATTAGCAGTGCTTAGTTCTGGGTAGCAGAAGTGTGAATACTTTTAATTTCTTTCTTTATGCTTTTCTGCATTTTCAAAAATCAAAGTATACCAGAGGACCCTCCCTGAAAATAATCTGTGATGCTGACTTCTCACAAAGCAGTCATATAAGCCTCCAAAGACCTTCAGGATCAGAATACTAAGAAGGTAAAATAAATTGGAAGATGTGGCCTGGGTGTGGTGGCTCACGCCTGTAATCTGGGAGGCCTAGGCGGGTGGATCACCTGAGGTCAGGAGTTCGAGACCAGCCTGACCAACATAGTGAAACCGTGTCTCTACTAAAAATACAAAAATTAGCCTGGCCTGTTACAAAATTTACCAAAAAAAAATACAAAAATTAGCCTGGAAGGCACCTGCTATTTCCAGCTTCTTGGGAGGCCGAGGCAGGAGAATCACTTGAACCTAGGAGGTGGAGGTTGCAGTGAGCAGAGATTGTGCCACTAGACTCCAGCCTGGGTGACAGAGCAAGACTGTCTCAAAGAAAAGAAAAGAAATAGGAAGATGAGTGGATGTGTGCACATCTCTGCAGGGACAGACAGATATGGGTGTTCCAGGAGCTGCTTACTGCTCTGCTCTGGTGAGTCCCAGAAAGTTCTCAATCTCTGCTGCCCAAGGCCTCCTCTCATAAATCCTTTTACCCTCTCTGCTGATGATGTGGTTGGTCCCTGCAGAGTAGAGGCTACCAAAACTCTGATAAAATATCCTTAATATATACTGAATAGGATATAAAAATGCATGTGGAGTGGGGCATGGTGGCTCACGCCTGTAATCCCAGCACTTTGGGAGGCCGAGGTGGGTGGATCACCCGAGGTCAGGAATTCGAGATCAGCCTGGCCAACATGGTGAAACCTCATCTCTACTAAAAATACAAAAATTAGCCGGGCATGGTGGTGCACGCCTGTAATCCCAGCTACTCAGGAGGCTGAGGCAGGAGAATCGCTTGAACCCAGGAGGCGGAGGTTGCAGTGAGCCAAGATCATGCCACTGCACTCCAGCCTGGGCAACAAGAGCAGGACTCCCTTTCAAAAAAAGCCCGGGCGCCGTGGCGCCGTGGCTCACGCTTGTAATCCCAGCACTTTGGGAGGCCGAGGCGGGCGGATCTCGAGGTCAGGAGATCAAGACCACAGTGAAACCCTGTCTCTACTAAAAATACAAAAAAATTAGCCGGGCGTGGTGGCGGGCACCTGTAGTCCCAGCTACTCGGAGAGGCTGAGGCAGGAGAATGGCGTGAACCCAGGAGGCGGAGCTTGCAGTGAGCCGAGATCGTGCCACTGCACTCCAGCCTGGGTGACAGAGCAAGACTCCGTCTCAAAAAAAAAAAAAAAAAAAAAAAAAAAGCATGTGGTTGCAGTTTGCCCTAAGAGGGCCCATGCTGTCTGGGTGTTCAGTAGCTAAAGTTAGAAAAGGCTTTGAAGTGTCTGAAGAGGAGAGACAGGGAAGTGACTCACAGCTCAACAGCTTCACCCTCTGGCTTTGATGGTCCTTGGCTCCGTGGTGCTCAGTGTCTGTGTGAGTCTCAGGGAGCGAAAGCCCAATCCACAGCCCACCTGTTTGTATTCCTCACCCTCATTCGAGGTTTTCAGAGCTCAATGAGAACTCCTTTTGAAAATACGACTGCAGTTGTAGTGTAATTGAAATATCAAAAACCTTTGTTATTAAAAAACCCCAAACCTTTATTATGTCACATGTAATAAAATATAAATGTGCTAACTTGGCTCAAATAGGTTGGATCAAATAATATTAAATAAAGCAAAGGAGAAAAAAGAAACTTAAAAATAATTGTTTTTGATGGGGTCTCACTATGTTGCCTAGGCTGGTCTTGAACTCCTGGTCTCAAGCAATCCTCCTGTCTAGCTTCCAAAAGTGCTGAGATTACAGGCCTGAGCTACTATGCCCAGCCAAGAAACTATTTAAGTACTGTAAGTTTTGTTGTGCTCGCTTTGGCAGCACATATACTAAATACTAAAAGTTTTGTGATATAATTTCTTAAGTTGATAATTCTATTTTAGTCTTTCAACCTGATTATAAGAATTTGGGACAAAGTCTCACATAAACATGACTTTGGCTCGGTGCAGTGGCTCATGCCTGTAATCCCCCCATTCTGGGAAGATAAGGCAGGAGGATCGATCACTTAAGGCCAGGAGTTTGATGCCAGTCTGGGCAACATAGTGAGACCTCGAATCTACAACAAATAAAATTAGTCATGTGTGATGGTGTGTGCCTGCAGTCCTAGCTACTTAGGAAGCTGAGGCGGGAGGATCCCTTGAGCCCAGGAGTCAAGGCTGCAGTGAGCTATGATCATGTCACTGCACTCCAGTCTAGGTGACAGAGACTCTGTCTCTCTTAAAAAAAAAATTAACATGGCTTCATTGCTCATAAAACATTGTGATGAAGAGTCACAATGTTTTGAGTCACTATTCTCTTTACTCCATCTTTGGAGAGGTACAGTGGAGGAGAACAAAAAATGGCCCAAACCAAGCCTTTTAAAGCCTCCTGAAACACTCAACTCATTTTCTGTCTTGTCCCTTTAAAGGAGAGACTTGGCTGGTTCCATCATTCTCTCTCCTCTACTGCAGTGTCACTACACACTTCCACCATTTCCACTGGTCACCTGGAATTGTAACTACAGACTACAGTATTTGTTCCTGTTTGTTGTTGTTTGTTTTCAAAACGGAGTCTCACTCTGTCACCCAGGCTGGAGTGATTCTCCTGCCTCAGCCTCCCAAGTAGCTGGTATTACAAGCACACGCCACCATGCCTGGCTAATTTTTGTATTCTTATTAGAGACGGGGTTTCACCACGTTGACCAGGCTGGTCCTGAACTCCTGGCCTCAAGTGATCCTCCTGCCTCGGCCTCCCAAAGTGCTAGGATTATAGGCGTGAGCCACTGCAGCTGGCCCGTTCCTGTATTTGCATCTGAACAGTATTTGTATCTGGACAGGAACTCTCTTTCCTCTTGTAGCCAAGGATCACGTCAGAACAGACAAAATAATGTAAATATGTGAGCTGGCAATTTGGAAATAACATTCACAGAGACAATCTTGTCCCGCCCCAGAACCCTGGATGCACATGTGTATAAAAAAGAACACCTCGGTTAAAGAATCCTTCCAGCCCCATGAATCTGAATAAACAGCTGAAATGAATTTTCAGCTGAGTTTTCACAACGCTCATTGCAAGCTCTTTGCCCTCATTAAATTATCAGGAAAATGCAAATTAATTTATTATGGGTAATCACATCATTCTCCGTAGCACTTCGCCCAGAGAAACCTAGCCCAATATGGTAACATCAGAACAATTCTTCACCTCACATCTTCCCTTGAAAGATAAAGAAAACACAGAATCATTCTGCTTCTCTCCGGGAAGGAAGGCAAAGCGTTACCCGAGGCCCTCAAAACACCATCTGGCTGCAGTCTTTCCTTTTAGGGACCTGGTGTTTTCTGGCCCAGGGACAAAGCGCATTTATTTCAGATGGATCAACACTGTCACCCAGCGGGCAGACAGCTAGGCAGGCTGAGGCCTTAGCCTTGCTCTTGGCTTGACAGCCAGATACTGACAGCCAGTATTTGAGTAGGAACCTGTTTGTTTCGGGTGATCAGGATTAATTGTTACTATTCTCTTGGAGGGAACTGGGACAACCTCAGCTGACAAGCCTTTGATTTGGATGTCACGGGTGAGTGCAACTTAAGAAAGACATATGTTTTCATTGTGCTGTTGCTTTTTTTTTTTTTTAAAGCCACAAGTGAATTTATAGGAAGCACAGGCTGTAAACCAACCAAGCACGTCTACCAAGACTCCCAGAATCAAATAGGTTTGCAGGAGCAGGGTGGTATTTGGTCACCTGTCAGGTACTATGGGAAGACTCCTCTACCACAAAATAAGACTAGTTGCTCATTGTTCATAGTGACAGTGATGAATATTTTGAAAACAGATGTGTGTGTGTGTGTGTGTGTGTGTGTGTGTGTGTGTGTGTGTATCTGTGTATTGAAATGTCAGGAAATAATCTGCATTACTATGGTGAAATCAGTGGATGAGTTAGTCTTTCTCTATTTTGTATATATCTCAGAAGACACACACAGGATGCAGCCTCTGTCCCATCTCATTTGTACCAAGTCCTTTTCTCTTGTCTAAACTGTCACTTGACACTTGAAACAAGCTGGATTCCTTTGCATATTGAGGTAGGCTCTGCGCCTTCTTGCTAAATGTACGTTTGAATTATTTCTTCTCCCCAGCTGGAACTCATCAACAAGCTGAAAGCATTCATCTGGGATCACTTTACACTTATGAGCATGTCTGAGGAAGTGGGGGCTGATACTTCACCTTGTAGAAACTCTTGCAGAATTTTGATTAAAAGCAATCTCTGTTCATAGTGAGAAAATCTGGATTTGAATTCTGATCCCACCACGTGCGAGCTCCTTGACCTTAGATAAGTTAACCTGTGTCTCAGTTTCTACCTCTATTATCAGGGATAAAATTAGTACCTACCCCCTGGATTGCTGTGAGGATTTAGATAAGAAAATACACGTGAATAACTTAGCACAGTGCCTGGGCACATAGTTAAAGATCAATAAACATTAGTATTACCATTGTCATAATTATTACAGTGATATCTATCATATATATTATTCCCAAAATGCAACTTTCATAAAGTGCTTCTAGGCTAGCAGATGAAATCATGACATCTTTTTAGCTGGAAGGGTCCTGAGAGATCATCCAGTCATTGCTTCTCATTAAAATCACCCAGAGACGCTTTTAAAACAAATGCTAATACCTCATTGTAGCCAGACAAAATAATACTTACTGTATGAATCCTCTTTTTTTTTTTTTTTTTTTTTGAGATGGGGTCTTGGACTGTTGCCCAGTCTGGAGTGCAGTGCTGTGATCTCCACTCACCACAACCTCTGCCTCCCGGGTTCAAATGATTCTCCTGCCTCAGCCTCCTGAGTAGGTGGGATTACAGACACCTGCTACCACGCCCGGCTAATTTTTTGTATTTTTAGTAGAGATGGGGTTTCACTATGTTGGCCAGGCTGGTCTTGAACTCCCTACCTCGTGATCCACCTGCCTCAGCCTCCCAAAGTGCTGGGATTACAGGCATATGAATCCTTTTAGATGAAATTCTAGAAGGGACAAACCTAATCTATAGTGACAGAACGCTGATCAGTGGTGATCTGGGGATGACATTGGAAGGACTGGCAGCTAATGGGCCAAAGGAAACTTTTTGGGGTGATGGCAGTGTTTTCCATCTTGACTGTGGAAGTGATTACATGGGTACATACGTTTATCAAACTCATTGGCGCTTAAAATATTCACCTGAACGCATTACGTTGTATGTAAACTATATTGTAGCAAAGAGAACACTGATGCTGGGTCTCATCCACAGACATTCTGATTTAATTGTTCAAGGGTGAAGCCCAGAAGTCATTTTTTTTCATGTATCCAAAGCATCAGCTGTGATTGAGAGCCACTGATCTAACTCAGTCTTCTTTTTTTCCAGATGACATGAACCCAAACAAATACAGCTGGTTAAAGGGGAAGGTCTTAGACTAAAATTCAGGTCACCTGGTTTCTTGTGCGCCAAACCTTATCTTTACTTACAACATGTCCTCTGCCTGGAACCTCTTTCTCTTCCTTCTTCTCATCTCTCTGACAAAATCCTACCTACCCTTAGGGGCTAGTATACAGTTGGCTTTAACCAATAGTATGAGCAATAGCATACTGCATAACTTTTGAGGCTGGAGTGCAGTGGTGCAATCACAGCTCCCTGCAGCCTTGACCTCTAGGCTCAAGTGATCCTCTTGCCTCAGCCTCCTGAGTAGCTAGGGCTACAGGCATACACTACCAAGCCCAGCTAATTTTTTAAATTTTGTAGAGACAGGGTCTCACTATGTTGCCCAGGCTGGTTTTGAACTCCTGGGCTCAAACAATCCTCCCACCTTGGCCTCCCAAGGTGCTGGGATTACTGGCATGAGTCACTGTGCTCAGCCAGGAACATTCCTTCTTCAAACCAGCACCATGTTGTGAGGAAACCCAAGTGGCTATGAGGAAACCCAAGTGGCTATGCACATATGACACTTCTCAGGAAGCCTCAGGCTATGGCTCACCCCACTGGACTAGGAGCTCCTTGGCAGAAGGAACTGTGGCTCATTTTATTGACTGAGTGAGTGAGTGAGTGTATCTTCGGTATTCAGTACTTGTGTTTGGCACAGAGCAGACAGTCAATAAACATTTGTTGAACTGAAAAACCAGTGGAAGGGAATTAGCATTTATTGCCTATGATGTACCAGGAATTGAAACAAGCACTTTGTGCACATTATCTCACTGAATTTTTACAATAATTTTATGAATTAGTTATTATTTCTCCCTTTTGAAAGGGAGGATACAACCTCAGAGAAGCTTAGTAATTTACCAAAGGTCACACAGCAAGCAAATAGTAGAACCAAGGTTCGAACTCAAATGTGTTTTTTTCAAAGTTCATGCTTTTTCTCTACCACACTAGGCTGTCTTGCTTATGGTAGTTATTCTACTAGGTCTTACACTATGAATTTTTATGTAGCCATATCTCCTCAACTAGGTTATAAGCTTCATAAAGGTGAGAATTAAATTTTAGCACTTAATTTTCATATGAACTCATGAGGCGAATGATTTGGCCACCTCAGTTTTAACAGAGTATTCAATTTTTAAATTCATTAGAGTAACAGTAAAGATAATGCAACAGTTTTAAATCCGCAGTTATAAGAAGACCTGAAGTCAAGGGTTATCCCAAGGTTGTGATTTAAGCTGAGCTATTTTGGTAGCCTTCTGTTGACCCTATGAATAATCCCCAAGTCATGCAAACATCATACACAACAGCCCAGTTAAAAGAGTCATTATATCTCAAAGCACATACCAAAAAAATTCCTGGGATGATATTGTGCCTTTGAACCAGAAGAGGACAATTGCTGCCCATGAATTTAGAAGCAGATACAATGTTATATTTGAGCAACCGAAAGGAATCCGAATGACTCTAAAAGAACAAAGAGTTGTAAAGATATTAAATTCCAGGCAACAAATCTTTTGCTTCATTCAGCAATATTTGCATCCTTGAACAAAAAAGTTTAAACTCTATCCTCATTTCTCCATTAGAAATGCCTTCATAAGCTCACCAAAGACCTCTGTATTGTCAAAACCAGTGAACATTTTCATGTTTCTAATATTACTTGACCTATTTATTTATTTAGATAGGGTCTCGCTCTGTCGCCCAGGCTGGAGTGCAGTGGTGCAATGATGGCTCACTGTAGCCTTGACCTACTGGGGCTGGGGTGATTCTCCCATCTCAGCCTCCCTAGTAGCTAGTGCCATAGGCACACATCACCACACATGGCTAAATTTTGTATTTTTTGTAGAGACGGGATTTTGCCATGTTGCCTAGGCTGGTCTGGAACTCCTGGGCTCAAGTGATCCACCTGCCTTGCCTCCCAAAGTGCTGAGATTAAGGCGTGAGCCACTGCACCTGGCCTACTTGACCTCTTTATGGCATTTGAAAGTATTGAACAGTGTCTCCTCCAACTCTCTGCTGGGCTTCTATGGCCACTTTCTCTTCTGTCTTCTGTTCTCTAGGTCTTGCTTCCTAGTCTTCATGTCATGAAGACTTTTTCTCTACTTGACCTCTAAATATCTACTGTACTGAAAGCTTGCATCTTGTCTCCTGCCATTCACTCTCTTTACACACTCTTTGGATAATGCATAATTCTAACTACTATTTATGTCTACCAAGTGACCAAATGTCTATCAAAGTTAGTGCTCTCCTCTGATCACCAGACCTGTGCACTGACTTGCCTACTTCTTGAAGTCTCTACATTGATATCACTCAGGTACCTCAAACTCAACATGTCCCACCTGAAATTTTCATCTTTTTCTTCAAACGTTCTTATGGTGGATTGAAAATGGCTGTATATTCTTTGCCTCTCTACCCATCAAGAGATGGAAGGCTATTTCTGTTTCCCTTGAATCTGGGCTGGCCTGTGACAGGCTTTGAAAAATGGCAGACTGTGTAACTTTTGAGGCCAGGCATTAAGAGATGTATAGTTTCCATCTTCACCTCTTGGAGTTTTCCTTCTTCAAACAGACGCCATGTTGTGGGGAGACCTGAGCAGCTATGTGGAGAGGCCTTCATAAGGAGAATGGGGCCCACTGGCTAACAGTCATAACTCAGCTCCCAATGGCAGTGGCACTGCCTGCCAGCCCTGTGAAGGAGGATGTTTTTCAGCTGTACTCAAACTGTCCCAGCCAGTGCTACATGAAAGAGTCAGGCCATCCCTGCAGGGTCATAAATAAATATAGGTTGTTGTTTTAAGCATCCAAGTTTTTTGTTTGTTTGTTTGTTTGTTGTTTTTTTTTATGGAGACAGGGTCTCGCTATGTTGCCCAAGCTAATCTTGAACTCCTGGGCTCAAGCAATCCTCCCACCTTGGCCTCCCAAAGTGCTGGCATTATAGACATGGGCCACCACACCCATCCCGGGGTGGCTCGTTGTGCAGTAATAGATAACAAGACATTTCTTCTCCTCCCCCTCCTGAATTCTCTATCTCAAAAAATAGTGCTACTGTTCTAAGTGCCCAGGTGAGAAGCTGGAGATACCTTAAATTCTTCCTTCACTGACATATCAGATCTTATAGTGTCCTACTTCTAACTGTCACTCATACCCAGCATCCTTTTCCATTCCCACCCACTGTTACTGTCTAATCATTTCCCTCCTGGTTAAATGCTTAATAGGTCTCTCTGTCACTTGGACCCTTTCCATACCATTCTTCCAAAATGATTTTTCTAAAATACAAAAAAACCTCTTCATGTCACTTGTCTGTTTAAGGTCCTTTAATGATGCTGGGCATGGTGGCTCATGCCTTAATCTCAGCACTTTGGGAGGCTGAGGCAGGCGGATCACTTGAGGCCAGGAGTTCAAGACCAGCCTGGCCAACATGGTGAAAACCTGTGTCTACTAGAAATACAAAAATTAGCTGGGCGTGGTGGTGGGCGCCTGTAATCCCAGCTACTTGGGAGGCTGGGGCAGGAGAATTGCTTGAACCAGGAGGCAGAGGTTGCAGTGAGCGGAGATCATGCCACTGCATTCCAGCCTGGATGACAGAGCAAGACTCCATCTCAAAAAAAAAAAAAAGAAGGGGGTACATGGGGTACATAAATAAGACCCTCTCTATATCCAAAGATATTGTAGCCTGTGGGATTTGATGCACCTTGTTATCCCAATGAGAAGTCTGACCCCTCTTACCTGTGATTCTACCCTCCCATCCACCCAGTTTCTCTGTATCTGCAGGTGAACCAGCTTCTTTGTATCTGCAGGTGAAACCTAGCTCAGCAGCTTACAAGCCCATAGTCCTAGAAACACCTGCAATGAGACCAAGAAAGAATTAGCAGTGACCATGGCCATCAGACTGAGAGACCATTCACTCATTCATTGGTTCATTGATTCATTCAGCAAATATATTTTCAATGTTTACCATGAGCTGGGCCCAGGGATAGGGACTGGGGCTACAATGGTGAACATGACACAGTCTTACCATCAAGAAGCTTCCAGCCTAGGGGCAGAGGAATCCAACTTCAAAGCAGGCTGGGAAGGTAAGGCTGTCTTCCCTATACTCCCAGAACCCACCACACACTCTCTGTGGCTCAGGCCACCCTTGTAAGAGCTCTGTCTAAACCGTGATGCTTCCACCAGAGTATCTACTGCTGTTCACCTTCCAGGTACAGCTCAATCATTTCACTATCATGCAGGCCTTGTGGTTCCCTGGTTAGGTGGAATGAAAGAGAATTAAGAGATAGCTAAGGCCCTGATCCAGCCACGCAACTCTTTTGGAGGACACTAGAGTTCTTGGCTAAGTTTTCTGTGTTTTATAACCTTCTTCATTCTTATTTGTATTCTCTTTAGGTTCTCTGGTCATGGGATTATTCCCTTCCTCTTTCTGACCTAAAAAATAATCAACTTTCTGGAAATTTTGGGGACTCAGCCAATGCTGTTGTGATTCTCCTTGTTTAGCTTTCAGTTACAGAATGACATGTGACCTCCTTGCAAGGTTGCTATCAGCCTTGTTGTACAAAATAATATGTCCTTGGTCAAAATTTACATTTTGTGCCTCTTATTAAAGATGTGTCTGTTTGCCTGCGTCATCTCTAAAGGCCTAGCCCATCTGCAATGCCACCTCCTGGAATGGGACACAGCTGTTTAACTGAACTGATTTATTCTTAGGACTAAGAGACTGATTCAAGAAGACACGGAACGATATATTTAAATTTGCCCGTTTTTGCTTATCCCAATTTGTTTTTTTCCACTCCTTTGCCTATCTTTATCTCTGCAGCCTATCACCCAAATCTCTGCAAAGCTATCAACTTGGCTTTTCAGATGTGAAACTTTTTCAAGTTTCAAAGTGAGGACTGAAGGAAATAAAAATATTTCACCCCGAAATATACTTCTTTGGCATATTTTGAGGTGGCTGTTCAGAGAGCCAACGAATAGAAGTCACCCTGCAGAGCTGTCTTTTGTGGGGGAAATTTGCATCTGCAGAGAATCTGCATTGATGCAGGCAGAAGAAGACTTTCTCTGAGACCTTCTCTTGTCCGATCGAGGAAATATTAACTGAGACTCTGACACTTTAAAGATCTGAAAGAAATATTTGCCATCTACAGGCAGGGCTGAGAGAGCCCCAGCGGGAGTGGGCCCTCCATGTCACACTAAGGAACTTGGACTTGGCCTAAAGGGAAGTCCTTAGAGACTTATAAGCAGAAGAATGATGCAGACATGTTTGGATATTAAAAAGAACACCTGGCTGGGCACGGTGGCTCACACCTGTAATCCCAGCACTTTGGGAGGCCAAGGTGGGTGGATCACGAGGTCAGGCATTCGAGACCAGCTTGGCCAACATAGTGAAATCCTGTCTCTACTAAAAATACAAAAAATTAACCGGGTGTGATGGCAGGTGCCTGTAATCCCAGCTACTTAGGAGGCTGAGGTAGGAGAATCACTTGAATCTGGGAGGCAGAGGTTGCAATGAACTGAGATTGCACCACTGCACCCCAGTCCGAGTGACAGTGTGAGACTCCGTCTCAAAACAAACAAACAAAAAAGGCCAGGCGCCGCTCACGCCTGTAATCCCAGCACTTTGGGAGGCCGAGGCGGGCGGATCACAAGGTCAGGAGATCGACACCATCCTGGCTAAGACGGTGAAACCCCGTCTCTACTAAAAATACAAAAAATTAGCCGGGCGTGGTGGCGGGCGCCTGTAGTCCCAGCTACTCGGGAGGCTGAGGCAGGAGAATGGCATGAACCTGGGAGGCGGAGCTTGCAGTGAGCCGAGACCGCGCCACTGCACTCCAGCCTGGGCGACAGAGCGAGACTCCGTCTCAAAAAAACAAAACAAAACAAAAACAAACAAACAAACAAAAAAACACCCTGAAATGGGTAGGAAATATTAGAGGTCTCAAGACTAGAAGCAAGAACCAGTTAGAGCATTGGAGAAAATCAGGTCGGGAGTGATGAAGGCCTGAAGTAGGCAGAAGCAGTGGGATTGGAAAGAAGGGACAGTCAGGAAATGAAAGTCGCAGTGATAGATTCCAAACTTAGTTTCATAAGTGGCTTCTGAGATCAGTCTGTGGTGGCTATTTGGTGTGCAATCAGCAAAAAAGAGTTTAGGGCCCAGTCTAGGCTCAGTTGAAAAGAATGATGGGCTAGGAATGGTGGCTCACGCCTGTAATCCCAGCACTTTAGGAGGCCAAGGTGGGCGCGGATGACTTGAGGTCAGAAGTTTGAGACCAGCCTGGCTAGCACCGTGAAACCCCATCTCTACTGAAAAAAAAAAAAAATTAGCTAGACATGGTTGGTGCTTGCCAGCTACTCGGGAGGCTGAGGCATGAGAATCACTTGAACCCAGAAGGTGGAGGCTGCAGTGAGCTGAGATCACGCCACTGCACTCCAGCCTGGGCAACAGAAAAAGACTCTGTCTCAAAAAAAAAAAAAAAAAAAGATGGATTAGTGATGTCTGCTATGGACACAGAATGGGGGAATATTGGCTCATGACTGGTATTTACTATTCCCATTCTCTGGTAGAAGAAGCATTAAAATGAACTGTGTATCAACAAGTGCACACTGTGTGAGTCCATGAAGATCTAGAACAGACGAAAGTAATTCATGCTGATAGAAGGCAGAATAGTGGTTTCCTGGGGGTGGGCAGATGGGTAGGTTACTCAATGAGAAGGAGTAGGAGAGAGATTTTTCAAGCCTGGAAGAATTCTATATTTGATCTTGGTTGTGATTACACAGGTGTGTGTATACATAAAAATTCATTATGGTATATACCCTTAAGATTTTTGATCTTTATTATATGAATGTCATATCTCAGTTAAAAAAAAAGTGTGTTGAGAAGCCAGCAGAAAAATTAAAAAAAAAAAGTATATAGCTCCCTATAGACTTTGGCCACTTCTTTGATAGTCTTGTCGTTTTATTTGGAGAAGAAGACATAGACTATGATGAGCTGGTCCACAGAGGACATCTGGCTGCTTCTAAGGTGATCATACTCCAGGTCTGTCACTTTCAGGATGCTGTGAGAGCTACATTGGCACGTGTGCCCTGTGTCCCTGCACAGTGTTCCTTAGGACCATGGGACAAACCAGCTGGGAAGCAAACCAGGTATCCTTGCTTTCAATGGGAAGAGGAACCCTAGAAATATAATGGTTAGAAATCACATTAAAGAAATGAAAGGACAGAAAGGACATCCCTGATATACAAGTGATTACTTTCGTAAAGCATTGACATTTAATTCTGGACAGAACTTTATTTGCCAACATGCTAAAATATTTGTCAATACACTAAAAGAGTTAAACGTAAGCCTTTTCAGCTATACAGGTACCGATGGCTCTGAAACAAACATAAAATATGTGTTCAGAGGACCAATGAATCCAAATGATTGCAAATAATTGACCAGTAAGAATAATACTAGAGTGTTAATTGCACTGTAACATACCTGAGAAGAATGCATACAAGGCTGGTCTGTAAGTTACTTACTTTTATTCCCTTACAGATGAGAAAACTGAGGCTCTAGAAGTTCAGTAATTTATACCAAAAACACACAAGCAGTAAATGACAGCTGTGATTTGAACACATGTATATATATTTTTTCTGTTGTAATACTGCTATCTTACTGGCTCCTGAAATACCTGTAAGGTATTTATGAGTCGGTTTATTGTCTCTACTAAATAAGCCATGTAGCCCAACAACTAGAATGGAAATCAGAAAGCTAAATTTGTATTCATAATCTGTCACTTACTCCTTTTTTTTTTTTTTTAAGGCAGAATTTTTGCTCTGTTGCCCAGGCTGGAGTGCACGATCTCGGCTCACTGCAACCTCCGCCACCTGGGTTCAAGAGATTCTCCCACCTCAGCCTCCCAAGTAGCTGGGATTACAGGCACCCACCATCATGCCCAGTTAATTTTTGGGTTTTTGTAGAGATGAAGCTTCACCATGTTGGCTAGGCTGGCCTCGAACTCCTGACCGCAAGTAATCCACCCGTCCAGGCCTCCCAAAGTGCTGGGATTACAGGTGTGAGCCACCATGCCTGTCCTGTCACTTTAATGTGATTGCAAATCTTCTCACTTCTTTGTGCTTCAGTATTAACATCTATTATGTAGGGGTAAGTTTGTGTTTCCACAAAACTTCCAGGGGGGTTATGAAGCATATAAAATCAAGCTTTCATGAATTTTAATTAGCTAAAAGAATTTTATGAGATGCTGAGATTTGTTTAAAAATATAATATTTTAATTAGGTTATTTTAAACTGGCATTCCTGGGTAGCTAGAAGAGTACATCTTATTTATTTTTATTTTTATTTTTATTTATTTTTATTTTTTGAGACAGAGTCTCGCTCTGTCGCCCAAGCTGGAGTGCAGTGGCACGATCTCCACTCACTGCAAGCTCTACCTCCCAGGTTTACACCATTCTCCTGTGTCAGCCACTCGAGTAGCTGGGACTACAGGCGCCTGCCACCACACCTGGCTAAATTTTTTTTGTATTTTTTAGTAGAGAAGGGGTTTCACCATGTTAGTCAGGATGGTCTCGATCTCCTGACCTCGTGATCCACCCACCTCGGCCTCCCAAAGTGCTGGGATTACAGGCATGAGCCACGGCGCCCGGCCTGTTTTTATTTTTTAATACAGAGATGGGGTCTTGCTATGTTGCCCAGGCTGGGCTCAAATTTCACCTCAAGCAGTCTTCTCACCTTGGCCTTCCAAAGTGCTGGGATTATAGGCATGAGCCACTGTGCCTGGCCAGGAGTACATTTTATTATCATTAAAATATTCACTGTTGATTTCAGTGTCTTTTTTTTTTTTTTTTTTTTTTTGAAACAGAGTCTCTGTCTGTCGCCCAGGCTGGAGTGCAGTGGTGCGATATTGGCTCACTGCAACCTCCACCTCCCGGGTTTAAATGATTCTTCTGCCTCAGCCTCCCCAGTAGCTGGGACTACAGGTGCCCACCACCATGCCTGGCTAACTTTTTGTATTTTTAATAGGGACAGGGTTTCACCATGTTGGTCAGGCTGGTCTCAAACTCCTGACCTTGTGATCTGCCTGCCTCCAAAGTTCTGGGATTACAGGTGTGAGCCACCGCGCCCGGCCTTTTTTTTTTTTTTTTTTTTTTTTTTGAGACAGAGTCTTGCTCTTGTTACCCAGGCTGGAATGCAGTGGAGCGATCTTGGCTCACTGCAACCCCCGCCTCCCAGGTTCAACTGATTCTCCTGCCTCAGCCTCCCTAGTAGCTGAGATTGCAGGCGTGTGCCACCATGCCTGACTAATTTTAGTATTTTTAGAAGAGATGGGGTTTCATTATGTTGGCCAGGCTGGCCTCGAACTCCTGACCTCAAGTGATCCTCCTGCCTCAGTCTTCCGAAGTGCTGGGTGTTTTTGGTTTCTTTACCCTTAACCTGGGTGCTGTGGACTCAATGTGTCCCCCCAAAATTTGTATGTTGACGCTCCAAACCTCAATGTATTTGGAGATAGGGCCTTTATGGAGGTAATTAAGCTTAAATGATGTTATAAGGGTGGGATCCTGATCTGATAAGATTAGTGTCCTTATAAGAAGAGGGCACCAGAGAGCTGGCTTTTGCTGCCTGCCACATGAGGACACAGCAATAAGGTGGCCATCCATAAGCCGGGAAGAGAGCCTTCATCAGACACTGACGCTACGGACCTTGATCATGGACTTCCAGCTTCCAGAACTGTGAGAAAATTAATTTCTGTCATGTAAGTCCCTTGGGCTCTGGTAGTTTGTTAAAGCAACTGAAGCAAACAAATGCACTAAGCAACTTAGTGTGATGAATGACCAGCTATGTTTGTTGAAGCCATGCTTTTTGAAATATCTTGATGCCTTTCCTCAGCAGAAACGCATTTCTAGGAAATGATGGTAATTTACAGTATCTGCTTGGCATAAGAAAACCCATGCATGCAAATATAATACATTATTTCAGCATTTGCCTTAATGCCCCACCAGACCTATTTTCAATATATTTTTTCCTTTTTCAGCATAATGTTTATTAGTGAATTTAGATGCAGGCTAACTTAGAAATGGATCTTCTTTCCTGGAAAGACAAACACATAATATCAGTAGACTATTGTTTCTTTGAAATGTTCAGAATAGTACATTTTGAATTATAGTAAAAGTTTACATATGTGTGTTGGTGTGTGCATATAATGCAGTAGTTAATACATTCATAAAAATATGAAGATAATATAACACCCTCATGCACACCACCCAGCTTTATTGTATTAATATCAAATATTAATACAAATTAATGTTTTGCTCCATTTGCTATTTATGCTTATATTTTTTCCATTGTTACAATTTGAGACACAACTGAAAGTCCCTGAGGACTCCTGCCTGATTTCACTCAATGTTTTATCCTAATTTTGGTGTATGTCATCCTCATGTATGTCATATAAGTATGTAATAACCCATAATCTGTTAGGATGAGAGTTTTTATTTGCAAGCAACAGAAACAAACTGGTTAATTTAGGCAAACAAACAAAAAGGAATGTATTCAATAACTTGGAAGACCTTTGCAAGAGTGGAAGACTCGGGTTTGGAAGCTCCACTGCCAGGGAAAATGTCCCTAATCATGCTGTAGAATGTGTCCAGTAGCAACACCACAACAATGGCTGCTGGACAGACCCTACGGCTTGCACTGTTGGTCCTCCTGACCCAGAACACGGCTGCAGGAACTACAGCCATTACAGCCACTAGAAGCCAAGCGGAGCCACTGCTCTTCCTCCCAGGAAGTCCGGGCAGCCCCTGCAGCTGCATGAAAGTCTGGGGCAGGCGCATCTGGTCTGTGGAGCCTGGGTCATGTGTCTGGGCCCTAGCTGCAGGAGAAACTGGGAAATCAAGAAGATGGGACTGGGTGTGGTGGCTCATGCCTGTAATCCCAGCACTTTGGGAGGCCGAGGTGGGTGGATCACTTGAGGTCAGGAATTCAAGACCAGCCTGGCCAACATGGTGAAACCCCATCTCTATTAAAAATACAAAGAAATTAGCTGGGCATGGTGGTGCATGCCTGTTGTCCCAGCTACTCGGGAGGCTGAGGCAAAAGAATTGCTTGAACCCGGGAGGCAGAGGTTGCAGTGAACCAAGATTGCACCACTGCACTCCAGCCTGGGTGACAGAGGGAGGCTCTGTCTCAGAAAAAAAAAAAAAAAAAATTATCTGGTGTTTTTGGCTTTTTTTTTTTTTTTTATTATTATACTTTAGGTTTTAGGGTACATGTGCACAGTGTGCAGGTTTGTTACATATGCATCCATGTGCCATGTTGATTTCCTGCACCCATTAACTCGTCATTTAGCATTAGGTATATCTCCTAATGCTGTCCCTCCCCCCTCCCCCAACCCCACAACAGTCCCCGGAGTGTGATGTTCCCCTTCCTGTGTCCATGAGTTCTCATTGTTCAATTCCCACCTATGAGTGAGAACATGCGGTGTTTGGTTTTTTGTCCTTGCGATAGTTTACTGAGAATGATGTTTTCCAGTTTCATCCATGTCCCTACAAAGGACATGTACTCATCATTTTTTATGGCTGCATAGTATTCCATGGTGTATATGTGCCACATTTTCTTAATCCAGTCTATCGTTGTTGGACATTTGGGTTGGTTCCAACTCTTTGCTATTGTGAATAGTGCCGCAATAAACATACATGTGCATGTGTCTTTATAGCAGCATGATTTATAGTCCTTTGGGTATATACCCAGTAACGGGATGGCTGGGTCAAATGGTATTTCTAGTTCTAGATCCCTGAGGAATCGCCACACTGACTTCCACAATGGTTGAACTAGTTTACAGTCCCACCAACAGTGTAAAAGTGTTCCTATTTCTCCACATCCTCTCCAGCACCTGTTGTTTCCTGATTTTTTAATGATGGCCATTCTAACTGGTGTGAGATGGTATCTCATTGTGGTTTTGATTTGCATTTCTCTGATGGCCAGTGATGATGAGCATTTCTTCATGTGTTTTTTGGCTGCATAAATGTCTTCTTTTGAGAAGTGTCTGTTCATGTCCTTTGCCTACTTTTTGATGGGGTTGTTTGTTTTTTTCTTGTAAATTTGTTTGAGTTCATTGTAGATTCTGGATATTGTATTTTTGGCTTTTATTGTGGGAGGGGACCCTGCCTCAGCAGGTAGGGGAGTCCCCAAACTTAGGAGGGAGGTATAGATGCTGCATGATAAGAACCAATGGCAGTTGTCCACAACAAACAACTGATACATTCTCTTGTTGATGGACATTTACATAATTTCCAATTTTTTACTACAGTGAACTGCTACAATGAAATTTTTGCACATTTCCTATGGTATAGAATTTCTCCGGATTATTCGTACCTTCAGCTTTGCTAGATGTTGCCGTATTGTTCAGCAGAGGGTCTATTTGCCAATCATATATTTTGCTAACATTTGTCTCCATCTGTGGCTTGTCTTTTCCTTCTGCTTATGGTGTCCTTTTTATATGGAAGATTTTTATTTTAATATAGTTAAACTAATTAATCCTATCCCTTATGTTTGTAATTTTTTGGTGTGCATTTGGTTTTGAATTTATTTTCAGCCGGGTGAGGTGGCTATGCCTGTAATCCCAGCACTTTGGGAGGCCAAGGTGGGTGGATCACCTGAGGTCAGGAGTTTGAGACCAGCCTGGCCAATATGGTGAAACCCCGTTTCTACTAAAAATACAAAAATTAGCCAGGTGTGGTGGTGTGTATCTGTAACCTATTACAGATTACTGTAATCCCAGCTACTTGGGAGGCTGAGGCAGGAGAATTGCTTGAGTCTGGGAGGTGGAGGTTGCAGTGAGTAGATCATGCCACTGCACTCCAGCCTGGGTGACAACGCAAGACTCTGTCTCAAAAAAAAAAAAAAATTATTTTCTACCTCAAGGTGATAAAAAAAATTATCCTGATGTTTTATTCTAAATGTTTTATTATTTGGCTTTTCATGACTCGCTCTTTACCTGGAGTTTATTACGGAAAGTAGGAATCTAAGTTAGATAATCAGCTGTCCCAGCACCATTGATTGAATAATCCATTCCTCCTGGTTTGTAATTCGATCTCTGTTGTAAATCAAGTTTCCCCATGTTCCTGGGCCCGTCAGGTCTTTCTATTTCTGTTCCATTGGTCTATTTAACTAGCCTGGTGCCAATACTACAATATCTTAGTTACTATCACGTCATGAAAACCTTAACATCTGATAAAATGAGTCCTCCACTTCCCCCTCACCCCAATGTATTAATGCTATTTCCAGAGTGAGCTATTAGCTATCTTATATCCTGAAGAGCACAATGACAAAAAAAAAAAGAGAAAAGAACTTTCAGAGTGTGTGGTTCGGCATAAAATATGGGTGGGCCGTAAGAAGTAGCAAGAGAATCAACAACACCTTCGCCAGTGGCTGGGTGCCTGCAGAGAGCTGAGAACCAGAGGCAGAGATTTAAATCAAAGAAATCAGATGCATTTGAATTAAAGCTCTGACCTCCACCCTGTAAGAACAGGCTTCTAAGACTCTCAGCTTCAGTGACACTATTCTTGTTTTCCAATGACCACTGACTCCTCCATCCCCACCTTTCCTTTCCTGGGGCCTATGGCAGGTAAACACAGCGTGGCAACATCAGGTTCCTGGAGTGGCATTCTGAGCATCCCTGAATAATTCTGATGTGTCAGCTGGTGCCTGTGGAATCATTAAAAGTCAAGTTTCAAGGTACAACCCTCTACTTCTGCTCAAAAAGGCATTTTAAGTTCTTGCTTTGAGCAAAGCTTCCAACCTCCTGCCTCAAACACATCGCAATGAGAGGTAAAAGAGAAAAAGAAGCAATCTAAAGGACAAAGCTGCACTCCAACCAAGATGAACACCCTGTGCATGGAAGCCCAATCAATAGACTTGTGGGGCTGAAGCCACAGGCTTGCTTGGCTCTAGGTCTAGAAGCAGCGAAAGCAGATATGAATTTAGCTCTTGTGGGAAAACAGAATAAAATAAAATGCTCCTCTCCAGGCTGGAGAGCAGGGTGGGGGATGTTGCCTGTTTTACTTCTTGATTCCAAGAACCAGGGTAGGGCTTCCACCACTCCGCATGAGGCTAGAATAGCTGCTGTCTACTCCTGCTTGGCCACATGATGGCTCACAGGATGCTTCGTGCCCAGGCAGGTGAGAGAACATGGCCACGGCCACCCAACCAGGACTAAGCTAAACTGCTTGCTGGCCTGGAGATTGGATCTGCAATAGTCCTAATATTGATGAAGTGAGACACCCAAGCCACCATTATTAGACCTGATTCAACCACTAAATGGGAGGAAACCTCGCTCATGTGCACACACACCCACACCCACCCACCTGCCCCAACACACACACAAAGAGAAAGGAAAAACCTTCCACTCAAGATGAGCCCAGAATCCAAAATTCCAAAACATACAGAGAAAGCTAATTCTATTTTTTTTTATACGGAGTCTCACTCTGTTGCCCAGGGTGGAGTGCAGTGGCACGATCTCAGCTCACTGCAACCTCTACTTCCTGGGTTCAAGCGATTCTCCTGCCTCAGCCTCCCAAGTAGCTGGGATTACAGGCACCTGCCACCACACCTGGCTAATTTTTGTATGTTTAGTAGAGACAAGGTTTGCCGTGTTGGCCAGGCTGATCTCAAACGCCTGACCGCAGGTGATCCACGTGCCTCAGCCTCCCAAAGTGCTGGGATTACAGCCGCCTGCCACCACACTAGCTAATTTTTGTATGTTTAGTAGAGACAGGGTTTCGCCATGTTGGCCAGGCTGGTCTCAAACTCCTGACCTCAAGTCATGGTGCCATCTTGGCTCACTGCAACCTCTACCTCCTGGGTTTAAGCAATTCTCCTGCCTCAGCCTCCTGAGTAGCTAAGATTACAGGCATGCACTACCACGCTGTCTAATTTTTGTATTTTTGGTAGAGATGGGGTTTTGCCATGTTGGCCAGGCTGGTCTCAAACTCCTGACCTCATGATCTGCCCACTTCAGCCTCCCAGAGTGCTGGGATTACAGATGTGAGTCACCATGCCTGTCCTTAAAAGTTATTTTAAAAATGTATGTTTAGAATCCTAAACGTAAAAAATGACAGAATAAATAACTGAATAAAAGGATTAAAAGACTTTTAGTTACCATAGGATGAATTGAACACTCAGGTTTACTTTAACTCCTTGCTAATATCTTACCACAGAGACTATTAAAGGGTAATAAAGGTAAAAACCTAAAGGCCTATTGTATCACGTGTTATATCAGTAAGGATGCCTTTCTTTGGCTGCAAGTAATGCAACTCAAACTGGCTTACTAAGGACACTTATGGGCTCCCACAGTTGGAAGTCTAGGGGCAGGGCTTTGGGGGTGGCACTGCCCAGTGGCTCCATATCCATCCCCCTCGTCCTCTGTGTCAGCTTCTTCTGCAGGAAGGTAACAGATGGCCAACCAGCTCCAGGTCTCACACCTACTCAGAACAACCATTACAGAGGAGAGTGGGCTTCTGACCCCAGCATTCCAAACCAAAAGCCTGGGACTCACTATGTCTTGTGTCACATGCTCACCCCCAACCCCACCAACCAATGACTGTTGCCAGATACATGAAAATTCTCAATTGCCTTAAATCCCAAGGCCCATCCCTGGAGCTTTGGCTGGGGTCAACTGCCCCCGATGCATCTGGGTGATTGAGGGAATGGGCAGACACTAAATAAACCCAGGGTTCTGTGAGGAAGGACGAAGATGGAAATGACTCCAGGTATTCAATTAAAAATATTCACTCAATGCTGTATGTGGAAACTATTTTTAAAATGTTGGCTACCCATGGTGGTTTATGCCTATAATCATAGCACTTTGGGAGGCTGAGGTGGGAGGATCACTTGAGAACAAGAGTTCAAAACCAGCCTGGATAACATAGCAAGACCCTGTCTCTACAAAAAATAAAACAATTAGCCAGGCCTGGTGGTGCACACCTGTAGTCCCAGCTACTTGGGAGGCTGAGGTGGGAGGATCTCTTGAGCTCAGGAGTCTGAGGATGCAGTGAGCTATGATTGTGCCACTGTACTCTGGCCTGGGTGACAGAGTGAGACCCCATCTCTAAAAGAAAAACAAATATTTACCAATGTCACCACAAATATTATAATTTAAAATGTGCACTTTCTGAAAAAATTAGAAACAAAGCATAAAAAGTTAGGGAAAGGTCTATGTTAATACTAGTTCACTTGTAAATTGTTATTTGTATAGACCGTGATAGTAGATAAAACTCTGACACCCTGCTTATGCGTTGCCTCACACTATCAGTGACTGTATTCCTTTTGTCAAATAGCACTTAGGTAGACAGTGCTCACAGTAAGTTCTCTGACTGAATATCACTTTTAATTTATAGTCTGCTCTAGCCTTATCAAAAAACCTGCACAGTGTTGCATAGACACCCTTTTCTTTTTTATCAGTAGTAAATGGGCTTTAAAAATAATTCTGTCCTTATTCTCAGAAGCATGTTGCATACTGGGATGGATGGTTCTGGAAATGAAGGGATGTTTACCCTTGCCACTGTAATTCAATGCCATAAATGGTGACTGTGAATCATTACAAAAAATGTGGCAACTTCCTTGTGTCTAAAAGGAGCAACTGGAACTAGAAAGTATGACTACATAGGGACCTCGTAGGTTTGTTAATTGATCTGTAACTAAACCTTAATGTGTTTGTGTGTCTGTTCATTGCCCTCAGCATTTCAAGACATCTAAATACTACCATAAAAACCAGCATTTTCCTGTGCATTGACTTCTCATGTGAAAACAGTTACTGAAGTTGGCAAAAAAATAAATTTTAAAGTTTGGATGAAGGTATTTTTGGTCTGTTTACTGCTCTTCTCAGGTTTATTCAATAAACTTGCATTTTGAGGGTTGTATTGGCAACTTCAACTTTGAATGTGCATCATGGTGGAAGGTGCTGAGTTTATTGGAAGGGAATGGAAAGACAAAGTTACCATGAGGAGGATCCACAGACCACATCCTAAAAAGAAATTGGCTCAGCCCTCCATGAATTGGGTCTTTGGGCTACTTAAAACAGAAGTAAACATTTTTTAAAAGTTAGGGAAATTAACAAGCCTCTCCGTTATACCCATAGATATATGGAATCTCACTAAGTTTTTCAGACACATGATAAAACAGCATACATCTCTCACTTACAGGCGGAATATAACATTAACCATCTTGCATTGAAGAGTTACAGATTGGTAGACACAGTGCCAAAAACTTGATAAGCTTGTCTCATTTCATCCTTACACAACCTTGTGAAGTAGGTATTATTATTGTGCTTTTTACATATAAAGAAACAGAAGCGTATTCTGCAATTATAGAGGAAGTAAAAAACAAAAGAAAGAAACAGAAGCTGGGCGCAATGGCTCACGCCTATAATCCCAGCACTTTGGGAGGCTGAGGCAGGCACATCACCTGAGGTCAGGAGTTTGAGACCAGCCTAGCCAGCATGGTAAAATGCTGTCTCTACTAAAAATACAAAAAATTAGCTGGGCATGGTGGCTCACGCCTGTAATCCCAGCTACTCAGGAGGTTGAGGCAGAAGAATCACTTGAACCCAGGAAGCGAAGGTTTTGGTGAGCCTAGATTGTGCCACTGCACTCCAGCCTGGGTGACAGAGCGAGATTTCATTTCAAAAAAAATAAAATAAAATAAAACCAGGTGCGATGTCTCATGCCTGTAATCCCAGCACTTTGGGAGACCAAGGCGGGTGGATCACGAGGTCAGGAGTTCAAGACCAGCCTGGCCAACATGGTGAAACTCCGTCTCTACTAAAAATACAAAAAAAAATTAGCCAGGCGTGGTGGCGGGTGCCTATAATCCCAGCTACTCGGGAGGCTGAGGCAGGAGAATTGCTTGAACCTAGAAGGAGGAGGTTGCGTTGACCTGAGATTGTGCCATTGCACTCCAGCCTGGGCAACAGAGCAAGACTCTGTTGAGAGAGAGAGAGAGAGAAAAAGAAAAAGAAAAAGAAGGAAGGAAGGAAGGAAGGAAGGAAGAAGAAAGAGAGAAAGAAAGAAGAGGAGGAAAGAAAAGAAAGAGAGAAAGAAAAGAAAGAAAGAAAGAAAGAAAGAAAGAAAGAAAGAAAAGAAAGAGAGAGAAAGAAAGAAAAGAAAAGGAAGGAAGGAAGGAAGGAAGGAGGAAGGGAGGAAGGAAGGAAGGAAGGAAGGAAGGAAAGAAGGAAGGAAGGAAGAGAAGCTTAGAGAGGCACATTATTGCAGAAGTTCACGCAGCGAATACATTCTGCTTGTGTCGTATCAGGACATTATGCTGTTGTCCCTCTACCAGGTATCAGCCTATCCATCGCAAGTCAAACACAGGATTTGGTTGGAAATGGAACTCCGGCATGGAAACCATACGGAGGAGTGATCACAGGGAAGATAGATGTTCTTGCACGTGGTGCTTATTTTTAATTCGTAGGTTAGGTGAAGTCTTTATGTTTTTTAATTCAAGATTTAGAGTCCAATTGTGGATTTAAAAGTCGCAGTTAAGTTTTTGCAGGAATAAATAAAGCCCTTATTTAATTGGTATTAATCTCTTCAAATGTCACTGCTACTTTCGTAACTGAGCCATAAAAATAATTTTACAGTGGCATGTGAAATGATTGGGTTTTGACTTGGTAAATTCGAAAGTCTGAATAAATATTTTGGAGCTGCCTTGCACAGTGCCTGTTCGCTTCATCGTTGCAGATTTTAAAGGATTGGGTTAATTTTGTCATTTGCACACAGTTCTGGCCTGAGGTCAAGGGGCCATGATATGGCCCCAACCCTGCCTATCATCTGTGTCACCCTAAGTGCCAGCAAAACCAAACTGCTCAGTATTCCTACGATTTGCCTGCATTACCTCTCCTACATGACTTTGCTCCAACCCCTGCGTTGCTGCACACTAGCTGTGTCTTTGGGCAAATTACCTAGCCTCTCTGAGCCTCAGTTGCTTTAGCTTTAAAATGGGGGCGGGGGAAGACAGTGAGGGTTATAATTATAATTAACTAATTATAATTAATCCCTCAGGTGTGTTGTGAACATTAAATGAAATCCTGCAAGTAGAGTGTTTAGCATGGTGTCTAGTGTATAGTAACTGGTCAGCAAATGTTAACTATCCCTGACATTATTAGGGTCATTACTACCCTTCTCATCACTCATCTCTCCACCTAGAATACCCATCCCTCCCTACCTGCCTATCCCAATTCTCCCCATCACTCAAGACTCTGGTCAAAAATGCTCCATAAAAAAATCCTTTCTTTCTGGTCAGGTGCAGTGGCTCATGCCTATAATCCCTGCACTTTGGGAGGTCGAAGTGGGCGGATGGCTTGAGGCCAGGGGTTCGAGACCAGACTGGCCAACATGGCGAAACTCCATCTCTACTAAAAATACAAAAATTAGCCAGTGTGGTGGCAGGTGCCTGTGGTCCCACCTACTCGAGAGGCTGAGGCAGGAGAACTGCTAGAACCCAGGAGGTGAAGTTTGCAATGAGCCGAGATTGCACCACTGCACCAGCCTGGGTGACCGAGAGAGACCCTGTCTCAAAATAAATAAATAAATGAAAATAAATAAATAAATAACCTTTTTTTTCCAAAAATACTCTCCCTTCCCAAAACTTCTTTAGCGTTCTATCTATACAGCTCTGCTAGCAGTTCCTTCCTTATTTTTTATTTATTTATTTTTTTGAGATGGGGTCTCACTCTGTTGCCCAGGCTGGAGTGCAGTGGCGTGATCTTGGCTCACTGCAAGCTCCACCTCCTGGCTTCACGCCATTCTCCTGCCTCAGCCTCCTGAGTAGCTGGGACTACAGGCGCCCACCACCATGCCCAGCTAATTTTTTGTATTTTTAGTAGAGGGGGGTTTCACCATGTTAGCCAGGATGGTCTCAATCTCCTGACCTCGTGATCTGCCAGCCTCAGCCTCCCAAAGTGCTGGGATTACAGGCGTGAGCCACTGCGCCTGGCCTCCTTCCTTATTTTTCATTTATTAATGGTACACACTATCTTATGTCTTCCTGCAGCCTTGAAGCCTTGGGAAGACCGGGGCCAAGTCTTTATGTTGCCCCCTGGGCCTAGCTCACACACCTGTCAGTAGCGGATAACAGCCACTGGTTGCATGAATTCATTCCACTGTCAGGGGTCTAACAGCACTGCTTGCTTTAGTGGCGTTAGTAAAGTGTCTTGGCAATACTTCGAATACAGGAAACATTGCCCTCATTGTATTTACAACTTTTCTTTCAATGCACAGTGTGCACCAAATGTTACTGAAGCAATATTAGGTTTGGGAGCTCGAGGGAGTCTCAGCTCCTGGGGGATCTTGGAAGATGTGTGCTCAGCTAATTTACAGTACGTGTAGTGTTAGGAGGCAAGGCTTCGCTTAAGGCTTCCAAAGGCCGCCACACAGTAGAGAGACCAAGCTGCTCCTGCAGCAACCCCCTTCCCTCCCACATGCTACCTAAACCTGGAGAGAATGACACACGGCCTTCTCTGCCTGAGGTAGGAAGCAGCCCTGTTTGGTGGCTAGTCCTGGAGATACAAATGCAGAAAGAACAGGGCATTTTATGCTGATGAAGATAATAAGGGCACATTTCCCCCAGGAGTGTTTTTATGAGAAAGCAAGAGAAGCAGGAATTTGTGGCTCTTATATACTATCACCAAGCATGGATTAAGAACTTTTCAGCATAGGGCCAGGTTTTGAACAAGTGTTCACTAAAGAAACGAAAACAAACTGAGTCTTGATCCCAGATTGATGTGACTCCACTGCTAAACGGGAAGCCTCTTAGCAAGCAGACTGAGGAGAGCTCAAAGGCTTGAATCTGGGCATGTACATTTGTCTCAGTTTTAGGAAAGATTTTCAGTTGATTGTATGAAAGTGGCCACTCCTTAACCCAAACATGAGCTGGGCTATGAATTATTAAGGCAAAGGAAGCTGGTTACCGGAAGGTCTGATTGGTGGCTGGGGCCTTCTGGATGTGACAAAAGAGGCAAAGGCTTCAAGACACCCTTTTGTTCTAGGAAAGTATTTCGGCATTGAAGGTACTCCTTATCCTCGCCTTTCTCCTTTGCACCTTGTTTCAGAGAAACTTTTGCTGATGAGGCGTTCTCTTTCCTGGGTACTATTTGTGGAAACTTGGGTATTTTGCAAATGCGCTGCGGTTCCATTTCTGAAATGTAAACAAAATATATTCCACCCAGCAGCCTTAGTAGACCAAGGCATCTGTAGGCTGAGCCGTTTGGGTTAATTTGGCTGCTATAGTCTGAGTGCTCCTTCACCCATTTACAGAAGTTCCTTCTGTTTGTTCTTCAATTTTAAATGCACCTTTTGATCTACTCAGAGGACACATGGCATCTATGTAATAAACAAAGAAAGTTTCCAGGCTTCGACAAATCTAAACCATAGGAGTTTGATTGCACTTATCTTGTACCAGGAAATGAGCCAGGCACTTTAAATACATTATCCCATTGAAGGAAGCACCCCCATGAGTTGAATACTCTTATTTTCATGATATCATAGATAAGTTCAAGTTACTTGGCTAGACAGAGGCAGAATCAGGATTTTGACAGGCCTATGTGATTCCAGACTGAGCTTTTACTTACTATGCTGTATAAAGACCAGTGCTTCCCATTTTTTTTTACATCACATGGAAAAGTGTAAATTGTAAAGCCCATATACATATAGATTCTTATCATAGAAAATGTACTATTAAGAAAGAAGGCCAGGTGCAGTGGCTCATGCCTGTAATCCCAGCACTGTGGGAGGCCGTGGTGACTGGATTGCTTGAGCCCAGGAATTTGAGACCAGACTAGGCAACATGGTGAAACCACTGTCTCTACAAAAAAAAAAAAAAAAAATAGCTGGGCATGGTGGTGTACACCTGCAGTACCAGCTACTGGGAGGCTGAGGTGGGAGGATCACTTAAGCCCAGGAGGCAGATGTTGTAGTGAGCTGACGTTGTGCCACTGCACTCCAGCCTGGGCATCAGAGCCAGATCATGTCTTAAAAAAAAAAAAAAGAAAAAGAAAAGAAAAGAGGATGTATTTGTGTGGCACACTGGGATAAATTTACTAGGCTGCTTGTGGGTGGAAGTGACTATCCCAGTGGCTTAATCACCCCAGCCCAGCTGGGTGGCCCTGAAGGCTGGTAATGTCCACTTTTCAGTTCGTGTGTAAAACATTTGAGGCACACCCTTTGGGAAGCTCTACTCTATACCACAGTATATAGCAAGTTACCTCCCCAAATGGAGAAGCTTGCCTTTGGATTTAGCATACAGTCAATGTGCACTATTCACAGATTGTGTATTCATAACTTTGACTACTTGCTAAAATTTATTTGTAAACCCCAATGTCCGTATTGGTGGCACTCTTGTGGTCATTCACAGATAGATGCAGAGCAGTGAAAAATTTGAGTTACCTCTCATGAGTGTTCCCAGCTGAGGTCGAACAAGGCTAAGCTCTTCTTGTTTCAGGAATACTGTAAACGTGTCTCTTTGTGGTCTATTTAGTGGCATGTTTCTTGCATTTCTGTGCTGTTGTTGGTGATGCTGTTTAAAATGAGCTGCAAGTGTAATAGTGATGTGTTGTCTAGCATTCTAAGCTCAAGAAGTCTGTGATGTGCCTTACAGAAAAAATACACGTGTTAAGTAAACTTCTTTCAGGATGAGTTAAAGTGCTGTTGGCCATAAAGTCAATGTTAATGTATCAGCGATATCTAGTAAATAAGGTGTTTTTAAAGAGAAACATGTAAAATGAGGTTATGTATTGATCAATTGACGAAAATATTGTGACCCTGGGAGCTACCCCTACGAGCAATGGTTCAGTATTTGCTTAGTGTTTGCCAAGACTTTACAGAACCTAATTTCCATGAATAACGAGAATAAACTGTGTTATATCATCAGTCAAGAACTGAAACTGTGATAGGCTCTGTAGTTAACACCAGCTACGAGTTGACATTACAACAGCACACTCCACTGTGGGAACACAGGCCCCTTCTCAACACAGCAGGTGAACCAAAGACATTGGCAAGGATTGAGGTTTTGGTGGGAACGCTAAGGGGTGATGGTTGAGGGGTGAGAGCATTTTCCAATCCAAAAAATGAGTACGAAAGCACCTCTCCTTAAGAAAACACAGAAGTGGCCAGATATATTCTCTTCTTCAAAAAGAGAAAGGAAATAAAATCAAGTTTGCTTCTCTTTTCCTGCTACAGTCTATCACCTGCATCCATGACAAGAATCCTTCTGAATAGGGCTTTACAGTTTACAAACTCACCACCTCAGGAAGGAGGGAAGAGGTGTTTAAATGCTGGTTCTCTGGAAGTCTGAATGATGGGAACCAGCTATTATGAAGCAACACAATGGATTCCATAACTGACCCAATGCAAATCTGTAGTGATTATAGCCAGTGAATGAGGATGTGCCGGACTTTTCCCTAGTCTTCTTAGCTTGACAGCTGTGGCAAAGTCACACATGGGGCTTATGTCCACTGCTGGATCAAATGTATCTGTATCCACTGGGTCTGTTAAACTTGAAGGCTTCAAAACAGGAAGATGTGTGTTCTACACACACACACACACACACACACACACACACACACACACACACATATATATAGAGAGAGATACTATTTACTATATACATGATTAGCAAACATCAATTCTGTCACTTGTTCATTCATTAGGTAGGTCATTCAACAAGTGTTTATGCCATTTATGGGCCAGGTACTGTGACAAAAACTAGGACTAAAGACATATATAAAAATCCACATTACCTTGGGAGGCCAAGGCTGGCAGATCACTTGAGGTCAGGAGTTTGAGACCAGCCTGGCCAACATGGTGAAACCCCATCTCTACTAAAAATACAAAACTCAGCTGGATGTGGTGGCACACGCCTGTCATCCCAGCTACTTGGGAGGCTGAGGTAGGAGAATCACTTGAGCCCGGAAGGTGGAGGTTGCAGTGAGCTGGGATCATGCCACTGCACTCCAGCCTGGGAGACAGAGCAAGACTCCATCTCAAAACAAAACAAAACGAAACAAATAAAAGATCCACATTCCTTTGTGAATGTACTTAATGCCACTGAATTATAAACTTAAAAATGGTTAAGATGGTAAATTTTATGTCATGTATATCTGACTACAATAAAAAGGGAGAAAGAAAAAGCCATTTCCTTCCACCAAGGAGCTCACAGTCAGTGAAGAACTGGTTGGGTTAACAATTACCATACAGCACAGGGGCTGTGTTAGATGGAAGTAGAATGTTACCAGAGCGTAAGTAGGAAATTTAATGTTTGTAATGTTGACTTTCTGTTTAGCAGAAGTTTCTAAGAAGTACATCATGAAGACATTAGACTTTAAAGTATATTGTTATAGTGAGTAGTATGTGTGATCTTTTCAAAACATATTGGGTATATAGTTATTTTCATTTGGATGAGCTTATGTGACTAGAAAAATTGTTGATAATTTAGTTTTTTTGTGGGTTTTTTTTTTTTTTTTTTTTTTTGAGACAGAGTCGCACTCTTGTTGCCCAGGCTGGAGTGCAATGGCATGACCTCAGCTCGGACATTTACATACTTACATATAAAATTAGGCATGATTGTATACTTAACTCATTGTCCAGGTGTCATTTGCATAATTTTGGCATGTCACAGCAGACCCAGAGGAAAGTGTGCAGAAACCAGGAAGAATATGAAGAGAACAGAGGATTCAACGACCCATGAAGAGATTATTGAAGTGGATAATAGGGAGAGTTTTGAGGAATTTGGTCTACAGAAATCAGGCAATAAAAGTTGAGATTTTATCTTGAATCCCGGAAAAATCAACCACATCTGAAGGGCAGGGACTTGAACTTCCTTGTCATAATGAATTCAAAAAAGACTCAGAGAACCCATTTGTGGGATTGATAAAAATCACTAAAAAATGTGTATATTAGTTCCTGAGTCTCAGCCTCCAAAATCTGGTGGGTAAATAAACTTCAGAAAAGTTTAAAATTTAAGTAGAGAGATAAATTAATCCCACAATATTAAAACTTTAACTTATATGAATAAATTTTGAATTATGAGATAAACTTGTGTATTTATTATGTTTGAAATATTAAAGAGATTTCAGTCAGAGAATGTGAGAGATTTCCTTTGGGCTTTCAACTTAAATTTGATAAACTGATTTTAGATTTGTGATTATTAAGTTTATAAGTTTAAGGTAGTTTGACTAAGTTTAAAAATATAATTGGAATATTTAAGAGAACTTGAGATTCCTCCAAATTTAATTTATTTGCTTTATAAAAGTTAAGAACTTGAGAATGTTTTGCTTGTTAGGGTTATAAATACTTAAAGGGGAAGTACTTAAAGGGGAACAAAATATATTCAAAATATAAATGCACTTTAAAATATATGAAGGGGGCCATGTGCAGTGGCTCACACCTGTAACCCCAGCAGTTTGAGAGGCCAAAGAGAGAGGATTGTTTGAGCCCAAGAGGTGGAAACCAGGTTGGGTGAGGTGGCTTATGCCTGTAATCCCAGCACTTTGGGAGGCAGAGGCGGGCTGGGCTGATCACCTGAGGTCAGCAGTTCAAGATCAACCGGCCAACATGATGAAACCCTGTCTCTACTAAAAATACAAAAATTAGTCAGGCCTTGTGGCAGGTGCCTGTATTCCCAGCTACTTGAGAGGCTGAGGCAAGACAGTCACTTGAACCAGGGAGGCTGAGGTTGCAGTGAGCTGAGATTGCACCACTGCACTCCAGCCCTGGGCGACAGAATGAGACTCCATCTCCAAAAAAAAAAAAAGAATTGGTTGGCGACCAGCCTGGGCAACACAGTGAGACCCCATCTACACACACACACACACACACACACACACACACACACACACACTCTCTGTCTCTCTCTCTCTCTCTCTCTCTATATATATATATATATGAAGGGTTGTTCTTCATTAAACTGCGTGTGAGTCTAATTTTTATAGAAAGTTGAATCGGCTCAATTTGAGTTAAACATTTATCAAGGAAAAGGTAAAGACAATTGTTACCTTAGAGTTTACAGATAAAATAAATAGATTTTTAATGGCCTTAAAACTTAGTAGAGAGGGTTTTAATGGGTTGCTAATAAAATGAATTTTGCTTTTAAAACCAAAGTGATTGCATTTTTCTGTGCACAGAAATATCTTGAACATCAAAGACCCTGCACATTGGCACTGCACTTTTTAAAGCCTCTCCCCATTACATGTTTACTGAATTGGTTAATTACAACCAAGGTGAATCCTTGAGAGGTTTTCTTTTAATTTTCTGTCAATTTAAATAGAATGAAATTGCAGACATGACTACTATCTGTGAGAAATAAATCTTTGAAAAATATAAAGGCAAAAGTACCAAGAAAAAGTTTTCCCTCCCAAGTGATTAGTAAATGCAAATATTAGGTCCAAAAAAATAATATACAAAACCCCCAAATTCCTGAAACATGACTATCTCCCTCCACAGGTGCATGGGCTCTGTAGGAATTGTTTCTTTTTCTTTTTTTTTTTTTTGAGACAAAGTCTTGCTCTTGTCACCCAGGCTAGAGTGTAATGGCACGATCTTAGCTCACCACAGCTTCTGCCTCCCGGGCTCAAGCGAGTCTCCTGCCTCAGCCTCCCGAGTAGCTAGGATTATAGGCACCTGCCACCACGCCTGGCTAATTTTCGTATTTTTAGTAGAGACGGGATTTTGCCATGTTGGCCAGGCTGAACTCCTGACCTTGTGATCCGCCTGTGTCGGCCTCCCAAAGTGCTGGGATTACAGGCGTGAGCCACTGTGCCTGGCCAGGAATTGTTTCTTTGAGTTTATATAATTAACAGACTGAGCCAGAAAGATAAGGTAGCAGTCACAAAAATAATGAATAAAATAACAGAAAAAAACTGCACTTTTTTTTTTGTCTGAACCACTTCAACAAATAAGAACTCATTATGATTTGGCAACGTCCCCCAGTACTCTCTAGTCCATGTGCCTTCATATATACAGCAAAATTTCATTTTTCACTTTTTTTTTGTTTTGGAGGCAGGGTCTCACTCTGTCCCCCAGGCTGGAGTGCAGTGGCAAGGTCTTGGCTCACTGAAACTTCCACTGCCCTGGCTCAAGCAGTCTGCCCACCTCAGCCTCCCAAGTAACTGGAAGTACAGGTGCTTGCCACCACACCCACCTAATTTTTTTTTTTTTTCTGGTTGTGGTCTCACTATGTTACCAGGCTGGTCTCGAACTCTTGAGCTCAAGCAATCTGCCTGCCTTGGCCTCCCAAACTGCTGAGATTACAGGCGTGAGCCACCGCACCCAGCTTCATTTTTCACATCTGATGCTCGAAGTGTGTCTAGTTTACGGATCTCTTCTTCTACTTGACCCTTCACTGAATCTATACTCTTTCCTGAAGTGTTTTTTAGTTTATCAACTTTTTGGAGGTATAATTTACATATAAATGACCACACCTTTTAAAGTGTGTCATTCAGGCCTGGCGCAGTGGCTCATGCCTGTAATCACAACACTTTGGGAGGCTGAGGCAGGAGGGTCACTTGAGCCCGGGAGTTTGAGTCTGCAGTGAGCTATGATGGCACCGCTGCATTCCTGCCTGGGTGACAGAATGAGACCCCATCTCTAAATATAACAAAATAAAAAATAATACGGTGTATCATTTGGTGAAATATTGATCCCTTGTAAGCACCACCGTAATCAAGTTTGAGAGCCCTTACCATTAGCCTCCAAACTTTCCTCCTTCCCCTTTGCAAGAAACTTCGCTTTGGCCCCAGAGTCCTTTCCAGAGTTTCAGATAACTGGAATCATACCATACGTTCTCATTCATGTCTGGCTTCTTTTGTTCAGCAGGTTTTTGAATTTGATCTGTTTTTGTGTAGTGGTTCATTCCTTTTTATTGGTGCATGATATTCCATCGTATGCATGTATTTTGTGTACCCATTTACCAGCTGATGGACATTTGGATTGTTTCTAGTTTGGGGTATTATGAATAAAGCTGCTATCAATATTCACGTAGAAGTCTGTGAAAATAGGTGTCCAGCTTTGAGTAAATAAATACCTAGGACTGGAGTTGCTGGGTCACATTGGAGGTAGAAGTTTAACTTTATGAAGTGCCAGAATGTTATTCATATTGCCATAACATGTTCTGTTCCCACCAGCAGTGTATGAAAGTTCCAGTTGTTTCACGTCTTTGTCAACACTTGGTCTTGTTAGCCTTTTACTTATAGCCATTCTAATTGAGGTATTAGGTGATATCTCATTGTGGTTGTAATTTGCATTTCTCTCATGTTGAACACGTTGAACCTTTTTTTGTGTGCTTGTTGGTGATACCTTCTTTTGTGAAATATGTTCAAATCTTTTCTGTATTTTTAGTGGGTCATTTGATTTATTATAGAGTTGTAAAAATTCATTGTATACTCTGGACCCAAGTTCTTTGTCAGACGTGTATATTATGAATATTTTCTGCCTTTCTGTGGCTTGCCTTTCCATTTTCTTGCTAGTATTTTCAAGGTTTTTTTGTTTTTGTTTTTGATTTTCAGAGTCCAATTTATCAAGTTCCCTGAATTTCGTTGGAAATGAAGCGTAGTTGCTACTCTGGGCCAAAGTACTGATGACCTTTGTATTGCTACAGAATGATTTAAATGGGCAAAAGCCTGAGTACACGTATTTTACTGGCTTTTTATTATATTCACTGTAAATTTTTACTTTTGATCTTGTGCATAGGAATGTCATGCTTTCCAGGATATATGTTTCCTTCTTTTTTTTTTTTTTTTTTTGAGACAGGGTCTCTGTTGATCAGTCTGGAGAGCAGTGTCAGGAACACAGCTCACTGCAGCCTCCTCTTGGGCTCAAGCAATCCTCCTGCCTCAGCCTTCTGGATAGCTGGGATTACAGGCATGTGCCACCAGGCCTGGCTTTTTTTGTTTTTTTGTTTTTTTGTTTTTGTACAGATGGGGTCTTCCTGTGTTGCCCAGGCTGGTCTTGAACTCCTGGGCTCAAGCAATCCTGCCACCTCTGCCTCCCAAAGTGCTGGGATCACAGACGTAAGCCACTGTGCTTGGCGATGTGTACTTTTTAAATGAAATTTAAAGAATATAGGAAAAAGAATATTATTAATAAAAGACATACCTATGTACCCACTACCTAGCAAAATAAAGAGAACATTATCAATGCCAATAACTTTAAGGCCTCGATGCACTCCTCCCAATTCATATTCCCTCTCTCCCCATAAGAAAGTATAGGCTGGACGTGAGCTAAGCTGTGAGGACACAAAGGCATAAGAATGATACGATAGACTTTGGGGACTCAGGGAAAGGGTGGGCGAGGGGAGGGATAAAAGACTACACATTGGGTACAGTGTGCACTGCTCAGATGATGGGTGCACCAAGATCTCAGAAACACCACTAAAGGACTTATTCATGTAACCAAACACCACCTGTTTCCCAAAAACATATTAAAATAAAAATAAAATTAAATTTAAAAAAGAAAGAAAGAAAATGTAGATCAGTTGTGGTGGCTCATGTCTGTAATCCCAGTACTTTGGGAGGCCGAGTCGGGTGGATCACTCGAGGCCAGGAGTTCGAGACCAGCCTGACCAACATAGCAAAACCCCGTCTCTACTAAAAACACAAAAAATTAGCTGGGCGTGGTGGCAGGTGCCTGTAATCCCAGCTACTCAGGAGGCAGAGGCACGAGAATCACTTGAGCCCAGGAGGCAAAGGTTGCAGTGAGCCGAGATTGCATCAATGCACTCCAGCCTGGGTGACAGAGTGAGACTCTGTCTCAAAAAAAAAAAAAAATTATTTACAATTTTGGTTTTAGTGGGTTTTATTCTGTTTTTACCATTATTTTATTGCTTATGTATGAATTATTAAACAATAAGACTAGTTTCCTTACTTTCTTATAACTCAGTAATACATTTAAAATTTTCTTAGTTATGATATATTCAGTATCCAGGTGTTTTGCAATAAAAGGGCTTCTCAGAATATCTCTTCTGCTATATAAATAGAAGCAAAAGTGTCCAGGCCAGATTTTTTTTTAAACAGCTTTATTGAGATATCATTCACATTCTAGACAATTTATTTCATTTCAAAGTGTAGAATTCAATTGTTTTTAGTATATTCATGGAGTTGTGCAGCCATTGCCACAATCTAATTTCAAAACATATTTGTCACCCCCCCAAAAAAGATCCTGTTCCAATTACCAGTCACCCCATTCTTTCCCAACCCCTAAGCCCTAGGCAAACACTAACTTACTTTGTGCCTCTAGAGATTTGCTAGTGCCAGTCATAATCCCTGAAGTCACAATTCCAAATGCCATAATCCTGAATGTTGCAAGGCTGAAACATTAAAATCCCTAGAGTCTAAAATGTCTAACATCTAAAATTCCAAAAGTCATAAACCCAAAAGATCAAAATCCTGAATTTGGAAATCTTAAAAGCTGAATTCTAGGGAAGGAATTAATGCGTTTTGGGTTGTATTCAGGACAGTTGCGTCATGTTAGTTGTATCATGTTATGCAGAACTATTACCTTCTCATTGTCTTTATTTGCATTTGGTGGAAAATTCAGGTGAGTGGATTGGCCACATTATAATACAGTGATGAAAACTTCAGTTTAAAAATGCATCATTGTCTGGGCACAGTGGCTCATGCCCGTAATCCCAACACTTTGGGAGGACAAGGTGGGAGGATTGCTTGAGCCCAGGAGTTCGAGTCCTGGGCAGCATGGAGGTACCTCAACTCTACAAAAAATAAAGGAAATTAGCCAGGTGTGGTGGCATGTGCCTGTGGTCCTAACCACTCAGGAGGCTGAGGTGGGAGGATCACTTGAGACTGGGAAGTTGAGGCTGCACTGAACTGTGGTCACATCACTGCACTCCAGCCTGTGTGACAGAGTGAGACCCTGTCTCAAAAAAAAATGAAAAATAAAAATAAAAATAAAAATGCATCCTTTGTCTGCATTGGCAGCCCTTCCAGCTGATGAGATTCTAGGAATTTTTAATGAATTAAGGCCAAATTTGCTTGAAGAAGCCAGCAAAGTTACTGGCTGGTTCAAAAATAATCATGTGCACAGTAGGATAAAATAATGCACAACGATGTTGGAGTTCAGTCAACAACATGGTTTCTGTGAAATTTGTGGTCTGCATAAAAGTGCTTGTGGAGTGGATTTCTGTATACCCAAAATTACACAGAAGTATGGCACAAAAGATGTGAACATTATACAGGAATGTTCATGTTGCTGTACATTAACTCAGAAGAATTTCAAAAAGAGCAGTGCCACGTAGAAAATCAATGTGAATGTATTCTCTGTGAATGTATTTATACCCTAAAAGGGGAAAAAGAAAGCAGGTATTCATGGACATGCAAGGCTTCAAATATACTTAATGATTGTGAAAGTTGGTCAGCTCTATGGACAACCTCTGTGCAATTGCCCATAATCAACATACTTTTTCATATGCTGAATTTTTTTCTTAGTTTTTTTAGTTTTGTTTTTTCTTTTTTTAGTATTTTCTCCACTATTTTATTTTATTTATTTATTTTTTTTTTGAGATGGAGTCTCACTCTGTCTCCCAGGCTGGAGTGCTGTGGTCCAAACTTGGTTCACGGCAACCTCCACCTTCCAAATTCAAGTGATTCTCCTGCTTCAGCCTCCCAAGTAGCTGGGATTATAGGTGCCCACCACCATGTCCAGCCAATTTTTGTGTTTTTAGTAGAGACAGGGTTTCTCCAGGTTGGCCAGGCTGGTCTCGAACTCCTGACCTCAGGTTATCTGCCCGCCTCGGCCTCCCAAAGTGCTGGGATTACAGGCATGAGCCACGGAGTCCCGGCCCTTCCCCACAATTTTAAATTGTCAACTTTTTTTTTGCAATTTGCTATGCTATGGATTTCATCTTTGCATCATTTTAATACTGGAGGTATAAATTGTGTAAAGACTTTTAGAGCTCTAATTCATTTTATGTATTTTGTTTTTTACAAATTTGACTTCACGAAAGTACATTATCCCATTGACTCTGTGTAAGCATCACGTGTGTATGCAAAAATGTTGAATCTTCCTCAATAGATGAAGAGATGTCCTTTCTGTGCACATGCATTTGTGAAAGAGAAAACTTCTCGAGATCTTGGCTCTTTGGGTGGCTGCATATGTGGTGTTGACCCATCGTGGTTTTTGATCAGTCTCATCAAAAGACTTACTTTGCCGGTCACAGTATTTCAGATGACTGAGGTTATAAAGCTGGGTGCATGCAATTACCAACCATAGTGATGTATTTATTCATTTTGCTTTCTGACCTATTTCTTTAATAATACATTTTACCCACTTATAACTGTACTCTTGCAACTGTAGTTAGTATACCTGCATGTTTATGCTTAAAAATATGTACATTATTATTGTCTTTTATTGTGTATTCTGTTGTGTTTCTATGTTTCTCAAATGAATCTCCTTTAAAAATGTAAATAAATGTCCTTGTATTTTCTAAAAATTATTTTTTCCAGAATTCTTTTTTTTTGACATGGAGTCTCACTCATGTTGCCCAGGCTGGAGTGCAGTGGCACTGTCTCGTCTCACTGCAACCTCTGCCTCCCAGGTTCAACCAATTCTCCTGCCTCAGCCTCTTGAGTAGCTGGGATTACAGGCATCCACCACCACGCCTGGCTAATTTTTGTATTTTTAGTAAAGACAGCGTTTCACCATGTTGGCCAGGCTGGTTTTGAACTCCTGACCTCAAGTGATCTGCCTGCCTCGACCTGCCAACGTGCTAGGATTACAGGTGTGAGCCATTGCGCCCAGTCTATTTTTTCCAGAATTCTAATTTTGAGATTTTGATCTTTTGGGATTGTGGTTTTTGGGATTTTAGACTTGAGGGATTTTGATCATTCCAGGTCATAGCACTCAGGATCGTGCCTTTTGGGATTATGGCCCAAACCTGAGATTTGCCCATCCTGAACATTTCATATACATGGAATCATTCAACCTGTCATCTTTTTCTTACTGGCTTCTTTCACTTTGCATGTTTTCAAGGTTCGTCCATGTTGTAGCATCGATCAGTACTTCATTTACGGCTGGATAATCTTCTATTGCATGGATATACCACATTTTGTTTATCCTTTTCTAAGTTGATGGACATTTTTGTTGTTTCCCCTTTTTGGCTATTATGAATAATTCTGCTATGAACATTCATATGCAAATTTTTGTGTGGATGTATGTTTTCATTTCTTTTGGGTATATAGGAGTAGAACTGGTGTTCATATAGTAACTCCATGTTTAGTTTTTTTAATGTTTTCCAAAGTGGCTAAACGTATATTCCCACTAATGAGGAATAAGGGCTCCAATTTCTCCAAAACCTCACAAAAACCACTTGTCTGGGCTGGGCGTGGTGACTCACGCCTGTAATCCCAGCACTTTGGGAGGCCGAGGCAGGCGGATCACGGGGTCAGAAGTTTGAGACCAGCCTGGCCAACGTGGCAAAATCCTGTCTCTACTAAATATACAAAAATTAGTTGGGCGTGGTGGTGGGCACCTGTAATCCCAGCTACTCAGGAGGCTGAGGCAGGAGAATCACTTGAACCCAGGAGGCGGAGGTTATAGTGAGCCGAGATGATGCCACTGCATTCCAGCCTGGGTGACAGAGCAAGATTCTGTCTCAAAAAAATAAAAAATGAAAATAAAAATACATAAATAAAACTAGTTGCCTGTCTTTTTAAGTATAGTAACTGAATATAGTTTAGCCATTCTAGTGGGTGTGAAGTGACGTTTCATGGTGGTTTTGGTATGCATTTCCCTGATGACTGATGATGCTGAGTATCTTTTCACAGGCTTATTGGCCGCTTACATGTCTTTGGGGAAATACCTATTCAGATCTTTTTCCCACTGAAGAAATTGGATTATCTTTTCATTGTGGAGTTGTAAGAGTTCTTTATATATTCTTGATACAAGTCCCTCATTAGATATATGATTTACAAATAATTTCTCCCATTCTTTGGATTGTCTTTTCACTTTCTTGATTATATTGTTTGCAACACAAATGTTTTAAAATTGATTAAGTCTAATTGATCTACTTTATCTTCCCTCACTTGTGCTATTGGTACTGTGTCTAGGAAACCATTGCTGAATCCAAGATTGTAAAGATTTATGCCTATGTTTTTCAGACAGGGTCTCACTGTGTCACCCAGGCTAGAGCGCAGTGGTGCAATCATGGCTCACTGCAGCCTCAACCTCCTGTCCTCAAGCAATCTCCTCCTACCTCAGCTCCCCAAGTAGCTGGGACTACAGGCACATGCCACCATGCCCAGCTAATTTTTTTATTTTTGGTAGAGATGGGGCCCCACTATGCTGCCCAGGCTGGTCTTGGAACTCCTGGGCTCAAGCAATCCTCCCACCTCTGCCTCTAAAAGTGTTGGAATCACAGGCATGAGCCACCGTTCCTGGCCAGTTTTCAGCTCTTAAGTTATCAAAAGAACTTGGCACTGTTAAACTGGTGATCATTTTTTAAAAGCTATTTAATATAAACCAATGTTTAGAAATTATACTCTTTTTAATGTTTATAAATTGATGAAATATGAAAGAAAATTTATGAAATATGCTTATAGTCACGGTTTCTCAGTGTGAGGAATTTGCTTCCTTTTCATATGTATGGCCTTTAGCTTCTAAGGAAAGTAGTATCACAAAGGCCCTTTGATGTTCATAGAATGTTGTTAAGTGTAGAGAAAAAAGTAGATGTCAAGGTAGTATGTACTATATGATTCTGTATTGAGTCAAAGTAAAAATATTCTTATATGTATTTACATAGACTGGGAAAATGTATCATTAATTTTTTGTGTTGAATACATTACTTTTGAAATGAGAAAAGAAGATATTTGTGAAATGTGTAAGGAACTCACAAACGTGAAAACGTTATGGGTAATATTAGCAGAGAAACCAAATCAGACAACAGCATTGTAATTATCAAAGGACTGCAGTTCTGAAGGTTTGAGTGCAATAATTTATACTCATTTCTGCCATGAAATTTACCATTTTCCAAAGACTGAGAATGCAGACACCCTCTCTATATGCATGGAAATCTTCCTTATGTTATTTTCATAATAAATATTGACATATCTATCTCTCACATTCAAAAATGGCATGAAATAATCATCAGAGTCCCTTTTGTAACTTCCACAAACAACTCCTACAATCTGCAATTTTCCCAGGCATCCCACCCCTCAAAAATAAATGTTCAAGTTTGCATAACAAGAATCAACTTCTCAAACTGTGAAAATGTATTCTTTTTTCAAATCTTTTTAAAATATGGGTTATTTTTAGATGTTTTATATTATCTTTGTACAGTATTTCCAAAGGAGAATGTTAAGGCATGACATTTTCAAGGTAGATTTTTTGTTTGTTTAATTTTCTCCCAGTAGTGTTAGCTTTCACATGAATATCTGATGGGCTAACTCCAGCATACCAAAACACCAACAACTGTAACAAGTATACCACTGAGTCTTCTACTTTTGGAGCCGTACACATAATTCACAGATAGATGTCTGACACTTAGGAAACGATTTTTCATGCCAAACATTTCTTTCTTTCTTTCTTTTTTTTTTTTTTGAGACGGAGTCTCGCTTCATCGTCCAGGCTGCAGTTGAATAGCGTGATCTTGGTTCACTGCTACCTCTGCCTGCCAGGTTCAAGTGATTCTCTTGCCTCAGTCTCCTGAGTAGCTGGAATTACAGGCATGTGCCACCATACCCAGCTAATTTTTGTATTTTTAGTATAGACGGGGTTTCACCATGTTGGCCAGGCTGGTCTCGAACTCCTGACCTAAAGTGATCCTCCTGCCTCGGCCTCCCAAAGTGCTGGGATTATAGGCATGAGCCACTGCGCCTGGCCCAAACATTTCTTTCAACGTGCTTTCTTTGCAGCCCAATGTGAAAGGCAAGCTGCTCTCCAAGTTCATTACCTTTCACAGACCCCTCACTCTACCCAGTGTGTTTGTAAATTAAGCCAATCATGAAGTCAAGAACGGGGTTGGGAAAGTATAGTAAAGATCAAATAAGTGATAGGAATTCAACTCAAAAAAGCCCAATGAAACATGAAATGAAGGCCAGCCATGGTGCCTCATGCCTGTAATCTCCACAGTTTGGGAGGCCGAGGTGAGTGGACTGCTTGAGTCCAGAAGCTCGAGACCAGCCTAGGCAACATAGTTAGATCCCGTCTCTAAAAAAATAAAAAAATAAAAAAAAAATAGGTGTGGTGGTGTGCGCCTGTAGTCCTAGCTACTTGGGAGGCTGAGGTGGGTGGGAGGCTCACTTGAGCCCAGGAAGTGGAGGCTGCAGTGAGCCAAGATCATGCTACTGTACTCCAGCCTGGGCAACAGAGTGAGTGAGACTCCATTTCAAATAAATAAATAAATAAATGTAGAATCATGATGACTAGAGGCTAGAGGGAGGGGAAAATGGAGAGTTAGTGTTTAATGAATGGGCACAGAGTTTCAGTTTTACAAGAGGAAAAAGTTCTAGAGATTGATAGTGATGGTTGCGTGACAATGTGAATGTATGTAATACTATTGAACTGTACACTTGAAAATTGTTACAATGATTAGTGGGGAAAAATGAAATACCAAAAAAAAAAAAAACAAACCCAACAACAAAAAACCAAACAAACAGAAGTCAGCCGATGCTCCTTTCTGTATAAATGGGCCTACCTGTGTTCAATAGCTTGGCTCTTTGGCTCTCGAAAACAAATCCAGCTTACATTGGAAGAGAAAACCACTTCTAGAGTAACATGGAAACTACAACCCTCCTTTGCCTGCAGTATCAAAATATTTCACATGTTTTAGTTCTGTGTTGTGAATCTCAGTCGCTTGTGCTTCATTTTGTAGGCCTTGAACAACTCCCTGGCTTCTCCGGAGATGGAATTGATATCGGGGAATGACTGAGAGAGAGTGTAAGGTCTTTTCAGATGACATGGTTCATAAAAACCCAGAGGCAAGACAGCTTGACATAAAGACGCTAATCATGGCAAAAAGTATATAACTTCAGCATATTCAAAATAATCATAGTAATTCTAAAGAGTAACACAGTTTTGATGTCAGTCCCTGAAAAAACAAATCTCATATGTGTTCATATTCTTTCTGTATTTTGTGTCACATTCACATAAATGCACTTAACATTTGTAAAAGTTTCAAAAGTTTGGCCAGGTGTGGTCGCTCATGCCTGTAATCCCAGGACTTCAGGAGGCTGAGGCCAGCGGATCACCCAAGTTCAGGAGTTCAAGACCAGCCTGGCTAACAGGGTGAAACTCCATCTCTACTAAAAATACAAAAAAAAGTAGCTGGGCATGGTGGCTCGCGCTTGTAATCCCAGCTACTCAGAAGGCTGAGATAGGAGAATCACCTGAACCCAAGAGGGGAAGGTTGCAGTGAGGTGAGATCACTCCACTGCACTCCAGCCTGGGTGACAGACCAAAACTCTGCCTCAAAAAAAAAAAAAAAAAGTTTGATCAAAATCAGTCAAGCTAGCTCACTACCTATCTATATGAAAGTAGAGATATTCATGTTTAGTGTTTCACCTCTTGACAAACAAAGGTCTTAGCCTAGACTTCCTCAACAGAGGTTTAGTGAGTGTGAAATGATTATTTAGAGAAGTTATTTTGGGCCACAATTTTAACAATGCTCTAACATCATGTTTTTTTGGAATGTTACTGTCTTAAAAGAGTAACTTTAAATTGATTTAATTTCATCTGACTTATAAAACAATGTGTAAGCCCCATGCTGTTTCTATTTTTAAGAGATAATAGATTACATAATGCAAACAATTCAACCAAGTAGCACAGAAGAAATTAATTCTCTCTATTAAAAAATTATTACTAGCTAATGTTTATTAAGTTCTTGGGGTTTTTTGTTTTGTTTTGTTTTTGAGACAAGGCCTCACTCTGTCGCCCAGGCTGGAGTGCAGTGGTCCTATCACAACTCACTGCAGCCTTGACCTCCCCTTGCTCAGGTGATCCTCCCACCTCAGCCTCCTGAATAGCTGGGACTATAGGCACACCACCATGCCTGGCTAATTTTTGTATTTTTGTAATTCTTTTTTTTTTGAGACAGAGTATCACTCTGTTGCCCAGGCTGGAGTGCAGTAGCACGATCTTGGCTCACTGCAACCTCCACCTCCTAGATTCAAAAGTTTCTCCTGCCTCAGACTCCTGAGTAGCTGGGACTACAGGCATGCACAACCACGCCCGGCTCATTTTTTTTTTTTTTTTGTATTTTTAGTAGAGACAGGGTTTTGCCATGTTGGCCAGGCTGGTCTCCAACTCCTGACTGCAGGTGATCCACCTGCCTCAGCCTCCCAAAATTCTGGGATTACAGGCATGAGCCACCGCACCCGGCCAATTTTTGTATTTTTTATAGAGATGGGATTTCGCCATGTTGCCCAGTCTGATCCAAAACTCCTGAACTCAAGCAATCCACCCACCTCAGCCTTTGAAAGTGCTGGGATTACAGGCATGAGCCACCATGCCCGCCAGAAGATTCCTAACCTTTCTCTAAAAGCTTAGGAATCACAGCCTTAGAATAAACTAGGTATTCATTTTTTTCCCAATTCTACCTTTACCTTCTAACCTCTCTTCTTTTTAAACTTTTAGTTATTTCACGAGTAAGGTTCGTAAACAGCCCTGGTAGGATTTCTAACTAGGCAAGATTCCAGCATCCTTACTGTAGAAATTACCAGGTGATACTGAAAGTTAAGAATATGACATCAGTCAACATTGCTCCCCCTCTGTCTGGCCGAAGTGGTGGCATGAAGATGATCAAGACACCTCTGGACCTACCACCTTAGGCAGGCATGGAGGGAAAGGCTGGCATTTTACAGGTGCCAAAGATAGCTTCAGGCTTTGGGAATGCCATTTGTAGACCAAGGTGGTGGCAGAAAGTCCAGAAATCTTCACAGTGATGAACCTATTTACCTGAGGGTAACAGAAAGGAGTGTCATTTCCTGCGTGGAATCCTCATTCTCATAATTCAGATGGAAATCACGTATTTGCATGACATGTGGACGGAAATTTGGGACTGACATTCACAGACAGCTATAGTCTCTTGATTTAATTCTATTACATTTTTTAGTTTTGGGCTTTGTGTTGCAATTTCCTGTGTTGTTATGACTTGCGGAGGGAAAAAGACAAGGGAGGAGAAACTATTTTGCAAGTAATGTAGTCATGTCTGGTAAAGAAGATCAGGTCCATTTTAGATTGAAAAAACGCTAGGTCAACCTACAGGCACTTCTGAGCCCTAATTCTAGCCCCTGAGACACAGTGAGTCTCACCTGTAAAATCCGATTGGCAACATCTGACTCCCTTGGTGTTGAGAAAAGTCAATGGCTGCCAAGTGCTTAGATGTTTTACAAGCCTTAATCTTCCTGTGAAACCCATTAAAGTTGGAGAGATTTTACAAAGGACAAGAATGGGAAAGTAACAATAAACGAACAACTTTGAACATTGGCAGATTTGTAGAGCATATTTACAAGGCTTTCGGTAAATAAAGCATCTTAATTAAGTCAGCTGCACTAAGCAGACAAAGACTTGGTTTGGTTATAGTTTACATTCCCTTGCTTCCTGAAGGCTACTAGCTGAGGTAATCTGAGCTAAATAACCTGCTTCATTGGTGATCCTGATTGTTTTTTAGACAATAGGTGAGGAAATTCTGACTTTAAAGTGTCAGGAAATTTGCATATAGAATCCTGGTACTATTTTTTATTTTATTATTTTTATTTTATATTTATTTTTATTTTATTTATTTTTATTATTAGAGTATTTTATCTGCTCCCCTAAGCCTCCAGAGTTAATAAACAGTACTTCTTTAAAAGTTACCATCTAAATAGTCTATGCAGAGCATGTGGCTGCCACAGATGATTTTGTAAGTTGTATAGAACAGAGACCTAGAGGTTATTCCCTATGCAGTAGCCTATAATGGTGCGGTCCAATGCAAGCCACAAATACAAACCAAGTGAGTAATTTTTAATATCTCTCTTTCTCTCTGCGCGATCTCGGCTGACTGCAAGCTCTGCCTCCCGGGTTCACGCCGTTCTCCTGCCTCAGTAGCTGGGACTACAGGCACCTGCCACCATGCCCGGCTAATTTAGTTTTGTATTTTTAGTAGACACGGGGTTTCACCATGTTAGCCAAGATGATCTTGATCTCCTGACCTCGTGATCTGCCTGCCTCGGCCTCCCAAAGCGCTGGGATTACAACTGTGAGCCACGGCGCCCGGCCCTTTATTTTTTTTTTAAGAGACAAGGTCTCACTCTGTCGCCCAGCCTGGAGTGCAAGTGGCACAATCATAGCTCACCACAGCCTTGAACTCCTGGCCTAAGTGATCCTCCCACTTCAGCCTCCCAAGTAGCTGGGACTACAGGTGCACACCACCATGCCAAGCTCATTTTAAAGTTTTTTGTGAAGATGGGACCTTGCTATGTTTCCCAGGCTGATCTCAAACTACTGGGCTTAAATTCTTCTCCCACCCTGGCTTTCCAAAGTGCTGAGATTACAGGTGTGAGCCACCATGTCTGGCCTAATTTAAAATTTTCTAGTAGACAGGTTAGAATAAAAAGCAGATGAAATGAGTACCTTTTTTTATAACCAAATATCTCCAAGTATTAGCATTTTGACATGTACTACCTATAAAAATTATTAATATGATAGTTTCTGTTCTCTTTGTACTAAGTCTTTGATATCTGGTGTGTATTTTATCCTTACAGCATATTTCAATGCTTCAATAACCATGGATGCCTAGTGGCTGCCATATTGGATAGCATAGCTCTCTATAAGTGGTGCCCTGAAGGTTGGTTGTGCAGTGAGGCACCTGCACATCCATATACAGTGACTCTGGACTAATGCAGCCCATTTTGTATATATATACATGCACGTGTATGTGCGCTCATGCGCGTGTGCACACACACACACACACACACACTTGAAGTAACTATACACAAAGTGAGAAAATCTAACGCAGAGCTTTCAGACTGGCAGCTCAGAAGTGTTTGAATTAATCCTGTCAAAGTTTGAATTAATTGTCAACAGTTAAATATCAGCATATTTCACATAAAAATCTGAATTTCTAGCTGGAAAAAAACATAAAATGTAGTAGCCCCAGACCCATATTCCTATGTGGCAACAATCTTCTGGCCCTGAGTAGAGGCTGTTCCCCTCAGGTGGGACACTTCCAGTTCACTGCCGTTCCTACTTGGCAGACTCACTCTTATGTCATCTCAATTTGGAATCTTTGATCCTATAGAGATATACACCAAGCTATGAACATGGTTGATTTCTGCAGAGTGAAATTGAGGGGGAGGAGACTTTCACTTTGAACACTATACTCTCCTATTTTAGAAATGTTTTTATAGTAGGCATGAAATGCTTTTCTAATAACAATTTTTTTAAATTACTGTTTGAAGCAACTGCTGTTTAGCAAAGATACATCCATTAAGAAAGGGCCAAGTATAGTTTGCCAAGTGAAATGAAGAACTGAGTAAAAACGTATCACATCCAGGGACTGGTTATTATCTGAAGTGAAATAAGCCAGACACAAAAAGACAAATATCGCATGTCTTCACTTATATGTGGGAGCTAAAAAATGTGATCACATGGAGGTAAAGAGTGGAAAATAGAGAACAGAGACTGGGAGGGGTGAGACGGGTAAGGGGAGGACAAAGAGAAGCGGGTTAAAGGGTAAAAACATACAGTAAGACAGAAGGAATACATAAAATGTTTGACAGCACAGTAGGGTGATTATACTTAACAAAAATGTTTTGTACTTGGGCTGGGCATGGTGGCTCACGCCTGTAATCACAGCACTTTGGGAGACTGAGGCTGGAGGATTGCTTGAGCCCAGGAGTTTTGAGACCAGCCTGGGCAACACACTGAAATCTTGTCTCTATAAAAAAGGAAAGAAACAGAAAACCCCAAAACTGTTTTTTACTCGGGTGACAGACACCCCAAATACCCTGACTCGACCACTACATATTATATACATGTAACAAAGTTGTACATGTAATAAATATACATGTAATAAATTTGTACAAATAAAAAAATTTATAGCCAACAAACTAGTTCGGTCTTCTCAACCTTGTTTTCCCTTAGTAGCATATTTTTATTTTATTGTTTTTTTGAGATGGAGTCTTACTCTGTTGTCCAGGCTGGAGTGCAGTGGTGCAATCTTGGCTCACTGCAACCTACGCCTCCTAGGTTCAAGTGATTCTCCTGCCCCAGCCTCCCAAGTAGCTGAGATTACAGGCGTGCGCCACCATGCCCAGCTAATTTTTGTTCTTTTAGTAGAGATGGAGTTTCACCATGTTGACCAGGCTGGTCTTGAACTCCTGACCTCAGGTGATCCGCCTGCCTCAGCCTCCCAAAGTGCTGGGATTACAGGCGTGAGCCACCGTGCCCAGCCCCATAATAGTAGATACCCAAAGTAAATTACTGTTGCAACATAAAAAATAACCATAAGAATGCTAACTTGTAAAATAATACCCAAATTTCCACTGGATTATCAAGTTTTCCCTTTGAAGGCCAGGTCCATTCCCTTATGATGTTTCCTTTTCTGCTGATCACCAGGCCTCCGTCCTGATTAAACATCATTGCTACTTTTTGTCTACAAAAAAGACAGAAATGTGACCCATTTAGAACAAGAAAAATTCATGCACTCATTGATTTGGCTGCGGTGATGGAAGTCACCAAGATACAGCTTTTAAGAGCATAGGAATCTCTCCTGTCACATTCCTGGAGGATAGTCACTCTCTCTGCCTGAATATCTTTCTGGAAGGAAGCTTGATACATACCTGCTCAGCTGATTAGATGTCCCTTCTCTGAGACAGGCCCTCTCCCTCCCCTTGCATCTATAGGGTCATAGGAACGGATCCTGCCAGCCACAATTATCATACCATGTGGGCCTGCTACCTTGGCTGTGGCTGATTGAATCAGGGGTGGACATTTAACCCACAGCTGTGTTCCAAATGGATATACCCATATGTGTAAAAGGACTTAGGAGAGGAGGTGGGCATAGCGCATTCAAAGGACTGAAAGGAAGATAGTATGACTAGGGTCAAGAGTGGCATAAATTAGATGGGAGTAATTGGCAGGCAGTGGTCAGATATGCAGGAATCCTTGGCCACAGCATAAGTTTTATCATAAGGGCAAAAAACCAGGCTGGGCGCAATGGCTCATGCCTGTAATCCCAACACTTCAGGAGGCCTAGGTGGGAAGATTGCTTGAAGCCAGGAGTTCAGGACCAGCCTGGGCAACAAAGCAAGACCTCATCTCTATTTCAATAATAATAATGACAAAAAGAAAAAAGGAGCAAAAAATAATAGAAGGGTTTTAATAACTAAGCAAGGAGCCTACATGGTCAAATGGACTGGGGAGGGACCACAGTAAATGCTGGGAGACCAGTTAAGAGGTCATGACTAGCTGAGTGGTCCAGGGAAGATGGCAGCTTGGATGCGAGCACAAGTGGGAAAGATGGAGACACATGTATGGATTCAAGAACCATCTAGGGTTTGGATGGATGGGATTTGGGTGGTGAATAAGAGGGATGTGTTGATGTTATCTCCCCTATACTCTCTCGGTCTGTGAATGCAGCTAAGCATTTTATTAGTTTCAGGATCAGTAGCATCACACTATGAGTCCTTGTCCAAATCATCTTTGGGCCTTCTCTCTTTTGGGCAGAGCCCCTGTCACAGAGAAGAAGCTTAAGGAAAGTCTGTTGAATCGTGTTGACAACATGGATTCAGTTAAGCCAATATATTTTGAATAATTATTAGACGCAGGACACTGTTTAGGCATTCTAGGGATGCACTGATTGCAGTTCTCTCTCTACACTTACGACATTTTCTGTCTTGAGGTAATAATTATTTTGATAGACAACGTTTATTATAGAGCCTACTAAGCTCTGAGTGTTGTATGAGAGCCTTAACTACATGCTTTTAGTAGGTAGTGTTGCTTAATGGTTCCAAACCCTATACAGCCAGACTGGTATGATATTGAATCTGGCTCATCTGTGTGCTATTGAAGGCTGAGTGAGGGTTGTGATCAACTCAGTATACCACTGGAGGCTGTATGAGTAAACAGCAAACTGTTCTCATGAAAGCCGGATGTTGGCAAACTGACAAACTGCTTCTGCTGCCCAGAAGGAATGCTGAGGCAGTCAAGCCCCAAGCACAGTGTTTCTTGTGATTAGGCGAATCTGAAGCCTGTTACCAATAATGTGAACCTGTGATCAATTAAGCAGCTGACCAGTCGTTACCGCCTCCTCCCTGCTCTTGCTACCCAATAAATACCAAGGGCTGTAGAAGCTCAGGGTGGCTGCTGCCTTTGTTCACTACAAGCAGGGAACCCTTTTCTTCTTCCCCGGCCCCTTCCTTTAAAACAGTTTCTTTTGTCTTAAGTTTTCATTTCTATGTTCGTCCCCCTTCGTTCGGTCTCATAATGATAGTCTCAAGTAGTAACAGTAGTAACTGTCGTAGTGACGGTCTCAAGTAGTAACCATGGCAGTCTGCCACATCCTATTTATGTAGATTTGGATTTCCCTCCATTCCTCTTCTCTTCTCTTCTCTTCTCTTCTCTTCTCTTCTCTTCTCTTCTCTTCTCTTCTCTTCTTCTCTTCCTTCCTTCCTTCCTTCCTTCCTTCCTTCCTTCCTTCCTTCCTTCCTTCCTTCTTTCCTCTCTTCCTTTATCTGTTGCCCAGGCTGGAGTGCAGTGGCATGATCATGGCTCACTGCAGCCTTGACTTCCCAAGCTAAGGTGACCCTCCTGCCTCAGCCTCCTGAGTATTTGGGACTACAGGGGCATGCCACCATGCCTGGCTAATTTTGTCTATTTTTTATAGAGATGCTCTCACTATGTTTCCCAGGCTGGTCTTGAACTCCTGGGGTCAAGTGATCCTCCTGCCTCAGCCTCCCAAAGTGCTAGGATTAGAGGCATGAGCCACTATGCTCGGCCTGACTTGGACGTATTTTTCAACCTTTTTGTGGCTCAGTTTCCTTGCCTTAAAAGTGATAATAACAATAGCACCTACCTCACAGGGCTGTTGTGAGAGCTAAATGAATTAATACGTGTAAAACACTTCAAACAGAGCCAGGCACCTTGAAAGTTCTATAAAAATGTTGGCTTTCATGATTAAGTCCTCACAGTCCCATCTATAGGTATTATGAGTCCCATTTCATAGACGAGAAAACAGAGGCTGAGAGAGGTTAGTTAATAAACTACCTGCAGCCTAATATAAAGTTTGATAGGCTCACCCTCTACCAGAAGGATGAGAATAGCTCACAGTATAAAAGGAGGGCTTTGGGCTTAACCAAGGAGCCTGCAAGCTGGGTTGGAGGAGCAAAGCGATCTAGCCAGTGGGAAAAAAAAAAAAAAAGCAGAAATAGCAGTGCCAAGTCTTGGCTACCTAGAGCACATTCCTTTCTTGAACACCCTACCCTTTCACTCACCCTGGGCAGTCTAGCCTTCAGCTGTTCTCATTCCTGCCAGAAGCCTCAGCAAAGACCCTACCCATCCACTGTGCATTTCGGTAGGAGCTTTGGCTAAAGCAGCTGTCTTCCTGTCCACACGGTGTTTCCCCATCCACTGAATCCTGGCAACAGGGGTCCCACTCCACACCCCTCTTTTATTCCTCTTCCTACCTGCATAGGCTGCTGAGCCTTCTCACCAAGACCCCCTTTGGTGGGAGGGCAGATGCCCAAAAGGAGGATTCTTTTAAAAGATAATTAATAGTGAAATACTGAAATCCCTTTAAAGGGAGTTTTCTTTTTATTTTGCCTTGTCTCTTTCAGACTCTTCAGTTCTGCTGAAAGTAGACATTACTCTCTGCCAAGAAATGGGCTGTGAGGCCCGGATAACATTACACAGGGGCAGGACTTAGCGTTTTGGCTTAGTGTTTTGGACTTGTGCGAAGTTCCCAAAATACCGTCAGCAGATGGTGTTGCATTTATCTGCTTAGATGCTATTATCAAAGAAGACAGGGGGAGGATGAGGAAGGCAACCACCCCAGAGGGGCGAGTGGAGAAAATTTTGTCATCTCCTGTTTATTTCACGGTTATAATTCTCATCTTGGGCATTTAATTTTATGTGTCAAATAAAGGGAACAATTTCCCAGTGTAAATTTAACTGTTGGGAAATATCAAAGTCTGATCAGGGCACTGAACATTCTAGCTTCTGCTTAGAAAGTGAAGATTTGTGATGTATTTTTATTTCCATTTTAATGTTGTTGACTTCTAATTCTCTAAGACTGTCAATTAGTCATAAAGGACATCTCAGGAATCATGTCGCTCAACTCTTGCATCAACCACTACCTATTAATTTTTTCATGTGTAGCTTTTATTTTTAATTTAGTATTCCTGGAATGATAATTCTTTTAAATTTCATAAAATTGGAGTGAACAAGAAATACCAAGTGTAAGTCCAATTTTCTTATTAGGTGAAAGGGAAATAATGACACCTACTTTAATCACGCAATACAAGACAGCAAATTATATATTAATTTATTGAGCAGTGTCTGTCTTTATTTTTTAAATACATTTATTTATTTATTTATTTATTTATTTATTTATTTATTTATTTTTTGAGACGGAGTTTTGCTCTTGTTGCCCAGGCTGGAGTGCAATGGTGCGATCTCGGTTCACTGCAACCTCCACTTCCCAGGTTCAAGTGATTCTCTTGCCTCAGCCTCCCATATAGCTAGGATTACAGGCATGCGCCACCATGGCCAGCTAATTTTGTGTTTTTAGTAGAGACGGGGTTTCACCATGTTGGCCAGGGTGGTCTCTAACTCCTGACCTCAGGTGGTCCACCCACTTCGGCCTCCCAAAGTGCTGGGATTACACACGTGAACAATAGTAGTTTTTAAAAATATCTCCCTTTTTTATATAATAGCTTTACTGAAACACAGTTCTCACATCACACTAGTCACCATTTAAAGTATACAGTTCAATGGTTTCTAGACTATTTACAGAGTTGTGCAACAATCATGATATTCAATTTTAGAACATTTTTTACCCCAAAAAGAAACTGTGTGTCCACTAGCAGTGACTCCGCATCGCTCCCTCTCCTTGGCCTCTGGGCAGCCACTGATCTACTTACTTTCTGTATAGATTTGCCTAATCTAGATGTTTCATGCAAATGGAATCATACAATATGTGGTCTTTTGTGACTATGCTTTTACTTAGCACAATGCATTCAAGATTAATCTATGTTGTAACATGTATCAATACTTCATTCTGTGTTATGAATGAAATAATATTTCCTTGTATGGCTATACCACATTTTAGATATCAGATATTTGTCAATTGAGTGCTCCTTTTGAGGATGTGTTAATGGTACTGTAATGAAATTATCACAGGGCCTCACAAACGGGGACTCTGTTTTTAGCTCAGACTTCAGGACAAGAAGTACTTTTTTTCATAGGGAATTTAAAAGAAAGAAAGAAAAGTAAGCAAACATATGTGTATATAGATGTGGGTATGTGGATATAAACTCACTGTATTTTGAAGACTATGTAAGATACTTTTTTTTTTTTTTGAGACAGAGTCCCGCTCTGTTGCCCAGGCTGGAGTACACTGGCATGATCTTGGCTCACTGCAACCTCCGCCTCAGAATCAAGTGATTCTCCTGCCTCAGCCTCCCAAGTAGCTGGGATTATAGGCACAGGCCACCATGCCTGGCTAATTTTTGTATTTTTAGTAGAGATGGGGTTTCGCCATGTTGGCCAGGCTGGTCTCGATCTCCTGACCTCAAGTGATCCACCCACCTTGGCCTCCCAAAGTGCTGGGATTACAGGCGTGAGCCATAGTGCCTGGCCCAAAATACTCTTTGCCATGGATATATCTGCAGAATGGATAAGAGGTTGAGAGGAAGAGAAAATTTTAATTTCCAGGTAATACTCTGTAGTTTAATTTTTTACCACATGCATGAATTACTTTCATTAAGATACATGTATACAAAAATCAATATACCTTCACCCCTGTGTCAGAGTGGGCTTTCTCACTGAGAAGTTATAAACAGTAAATTCTCTGGTTAGAGAAGCAGAAAGCTGTAGCAGCCCTTAGTCAGAGCCAGCATTTGCAACAGGTCAGAGGAAAGTTGAAGATCACACAGGAATCAATTCATAAGGACTCGACATTAATAAATGATACTTAAGCAAAGATTTAGACCCAATTATAAGGATGGTGCCACAAGAAGAGGCATCTCAGCAGAGTCTGATTCTCCAGAGTTGAGTGTGGTAGGACACAGTTTGCACTGAACTCAGGCTTCAGTCTTGCCAGGGAGATGTTTTCACCTTCTTAGCTGGATTAAGGGAGGAGACAACCCCTCATATTGTCTTATGCCCAATTTCTGCCTCCAAAGAAAGAAGAAGTAAAAACTAAAAGGCAGAAATGAAATCCATAAGCAGACAGCCTGGCACCACACCCTGGGCCTGGTAGTTAAAGATCGACCCCTGACCTAATCAGTTATGTTATCTATAGAATCCAGACATTATATGGAAAAGCACTGTGAAAATCCCTGTCCTGTTCTGTTCCGTTCTAATTACCGGTGCATGCAGCCCCCAGTCACGTACCCCCTACTTGCCCCATTGATCACGACCCTCTCACGCAGACCCCCTTAGAGTTGTGAGCCCTTAAAAGGGACAGGAATTGCTCTCTCGGGGAGCTCGGTTGTTGGAGACATGAGTCTTGCCGAAGCTCTCGGCTGAATAAAGCCCTTCCTTCTTTAACTCGGTGTCTGAGGGGTTTTGTCTGCAGCTCGTCCTGCTACAGATGAAACTGAACACTGATCTCAGATGCTTCTGAACATCCTTGGCAGTTCACTTCATATCAGTACCTATAATATGGAGTTTATCACTATAGTTTATAGGCTTAGATCTTCTCAACCAATTCTTTACAATCTCCACACTGTCCCAAGTGTCATTACATATTGACATCTCAATTAGATGGACCCTGTGAAAGGAAAATCTTGAGGCCCCCAAATTACTAAGCTGAAGAATAAAGTGAAGCTGGGAACTTCTCAGGGCAAAACCTGCCTCCCATTCTATTAAGTCATCTCTCTGCTCACTGAGATAGATGCATATTCTGGTTGCCTCCTTTGCAAAGGCTTATCAAAAATCCCAAAGAATGCAACCATTTGTCTCTCACCTGCCTGTGACCTGGAAGCCCCCTCTCTGCTTTGAGTTGTCCCTGCCTTTCTGGATGGAACCATTGTACATCTTACATATATTAATTGATGTCTCATGTCTCCCTAAAATGTATAAAACCAAGCTGTGCTCTGACCACCTTGGGAACATGTTGTCAGGACTTCCTGAGGCTGTGTCACAGGCATGCAACCTTAACCTTGGCAAAAAAAAATGTTCTAAATTAACTGAGACCTGTCTCAAATTTTCAGTTCACATTTTGGTAACCACAAAGGGATTCTGAGCAGAGATGCCCCTGCCTTTGACATATCTCCTATCGGTGCTTTGTACCAGCATGAGCTAACTTTATGTCTCAAACCAATAGGACAATTTGCTGAGGTCTGAGAGCATGCCCTCCAGAAAGTCCCTGATCTCCCAAAATTTGGTCAAGATCTAAAGTTTATTTTGCTGTACAATTCCTCCTTTTTTTTTTTTTTTTTTTTTGGTTTTACTTGCTTCCAAAACAAGGAAGGCAAGTTTTTCCTGCTTCACGATGGAAGACAAATAACTCCTTCATGGAATTTGAGCTCGCTTCCAACAGGGAAGCTTTTTCCTGCTTCTAGGATGGTAGAGAGCAGTCCTCAGCCTGAGACCCATCCCTAGGTAAGTAACTGAATTGGTGTTTTTCTTGGCTAAAGTTAAGATTAACAACCAGCTGATCTTAATTTCCCCTCACCATTAGAGTGCTCAGTGATCATAAGGTCGGGATTTTTTGTTGTTGTTTGTTCCAGTCTTTCTCCCATTGGATTTGACCAACTCTACCTGACTTCGTCAAATCTGAGTGAGAATTCCAAATTATGGGTAACATGGCCTCTCTAATTTGGCTAAAATTCCTTGCAGCTGCAAAAAAACAAACAAACAAAAAACATGTGTTTGGTTTCTGTGTTTGCTAAAAAAAAAAAAAACTTGTCCTGTCATTTACTTTTCTTCCGCCCTACACCTCCTTCCCCCTTTTGCCATTTGCAGTACCAAAAAATCTAGAGAGAGCCTCTAATGTCTTGAACCCCTTGTAAAGAATTCAGAACGAAGGTGCTGCTCACCCCCTTTTAGGGTGTTCTGTCTTCTTTGTGGAGTTTCGAGAGTCATGGGCAGATTCTTTTTAGGTTGAAAGCTCTGTTTTCCTGGATTGCATGACCTGACTTTTTTGGCTTTGGGGTACCAGAGATGACTGCACTGTGAGAGGATTTGACCTTGGCATGTACAGTGGCAAATGAGAGCTACGAAGTTACAGGTGGTTGAGCACAGTTTACAGGAAGTGGTCTTGGCTGTTTATTTTTCTTTTCTCTCCTAGGAAGTTGTTGTTTAAGGATCCTAATTCTAGTTCAGAGATGCACTAAAGGGTCTTCTGTATTGCTTTTACTCCCAAATTTAATCTTAATTCAGTTTTTGTGTGCATTTGCATGAGGAACTGAACTGTTGTTTTCTTTTTTTTTTTTTTTGAGACGGAGTCTCGCTCTGTCTCCAGGCTGGAGTGCAGTGGTGTGATCTCGGCTCACTGCAACCTTCACCTCCCAGGTTCAGGCAATTCTCCTGCCTCAGCCTCCTGAGTAACTGGGACTATAGGCGTGCGCCACCACGCCCAGCTAATTTTTGTCTTTTTAGTAGAGACGGGGTTTCACCATGTTGGCCAGGATGTTGTTTTCATACGTTAATGAGAGACTGAGTTTTCTCAGCTTCAAAGAGAAAAGGCACTTTCTCCTCCCAGTTGAAAGTTGCCCCTGGGTGACCAGGGGCCTCATGGGAGTGTCTGGGGGTTGACCCGTCTTGACGTGCAGTGGCCCTGCAGGGAAATCACCACCCCAAAAATTTTTTTAATGGCTCATCCAAGAAATGCATGTAAGGGCTGATCACCCAACGTTTTGAGCCCTCTCTGAGGTCATAGACCTCTAGAGAGAGAAACTAAGACACGTAAGAGGGTGGAAACAACTCAGTGGTAGCACACTGTGGAGTCCTGTTCACAAGTGGCACATACTGATCCACCACACAAAACCCTAGGCCACAGCTCAGTTCCTCCTTTCAAGAAAAAAAGAAAGTGGGAAACAAATAATCTAAGAATGATGAGAAAGCAAGGAGAATGACCCCCTTTGGAGCACTGTGTAGATTTTCTGACACATCTACCTGCCAAAGATTATATAAAATGGAAATAATATGGCCTTTGTACACATTTACTTAAGGAAAAAGAGCCCTAAGGTTGATCTGCAAACTACAGTGTTCCTAAGTCCTCTTTTTCTCTATTTTTTCTTTGCTGCCTGCTCTAAATTGGCTGTTATTTTTGTATTAAGACAAATACCACTGTTTAGATCCAACAAGTTCTTTTTGCAAGCTGGTGAATTTGTACTTATCTCATGGCTAAAAGTTCTGAAGTAAAAGCTATAGGATCTTTGTGCGTATGTATGTGTCACCGTGTATGTGTGTGTGTGTGCGTATATATTTAAAAGGCCTTTATAATTTCTATAATTTGTTTTTTTTTTTTTGTTTGTTTTTTGTTTTTTTTTTTTTTTTTTTTTTGAGACGGAGTATCGCTCTGTCGCCCAGGCTGGAGTGCAGTGGCTCAATCTCGGCTCACTGCAAGCTCCGCCTCCCGGGTTCACGCCATTCTCCTGCCTCAGCCTCTCCGAGTAGCTGGGACTACAGGCGCCCGCCACCACGCCCGGCTAATTTTTTGTATTTTTTAGTAGAGACGGGGTTTCACCATGGTCTCGATCTCCTGACCTCGTGATCCGCCCGCCTCGGCCTCCCAAAGTGCTGGGATTACAAGCGTGAGCCACCGCGCCCGGCCTCTATAATTTGTTTAATTGGCAATTAAACCATTTTAATTTCCCTCCAGCACACCAACATTTTTCTCTCTGCACCTTATAATGTAAAATTTGCTATTTGACTTTCACCTGAGTTGCTTCCTTTAACATACACATGAAGGCTATTTAGCTAACAACTACCCAGGATTGTGAAACAAGTCATCAAGAATCTGAAAGTCTAACATAGGAAAATAAAAGGTTTTTATGAATCTATAAGATGTATTTCCATTGGCATGCCTAGTATGTCTATGTATTTGTGTGTTGTGTACACAATGTTTCATTCCTAAAAATATAGAAAAGAGTTCTAATTAATCAGCTTAAAAAATAAAACAAAAGCACTTAAGTCAGATACTTAAAAAGACTAGTCAAATGCTTTTTCAAGTTATGTAACTTAAGTAAAATCTTTAATAAATAAGCTAGCTTTAAAATTATTGGTAAAGTAATATTAGAAATGTCTTAAGAATTACCAGAATACATTTTTGTTTGCATTTATTAATCAAGCAATTTCATACTTATCCCTGCCAAATACTATAAGGTGTCAAAATTTGTCACAGAGGTTACAAAACTGTAAGCCCATCCCAAGACAGAATGATCTTTGCTTGCGTAATCTTTAATAAATAAGACATTGATATTGGTTTAATGAAAATAGCTACATCTTGAATTATTTAGTATAATTACCATAACTTCTAATCTTGTGGCTTCAGGCAGTCTAGTCCACAGGGAGTAAGGAGGTCTGTTTTGGGAAAGGATTGTTATTGCCTTTGTTTCAAAGCTAAACTATAAATTAAGTTTCTCCCAAAGTCCAGGAATGAACAAGGACAGCTTGGAGGTTAGAAGCAAATGGAGTTAGTTAGGTCATATCTTTTTCACTGTCTTGGTTACAGTTTTGCAACAGTGGTTCCATAACTTTAAATGACTATTGCAGTTTTCATAAATAATCTAGGTAAACAATATATTAAAACAAAATAATTAGGTAAATGTAATAAGATGCTTGCAGACAAATTCATTATAATTTAGAATATAAAGTTTTATTAAATTAAGTAATAGATATTTCATTATTTGGGTATTTTCCAATAAAAATATAATTGTAGGAAAACATTCTTTCCAAAAAAAAATGTGTCCTATTAAAAAAGGTGAACAGTTTTTTTCTAATTCAAAGCTTATTTAAAGGTCATGTATCAAACAAGGTAAAAGGAACCAGGAAATAAAAGAGATATAAAGACAGTTTTTTTTTTTTTGAGATGGAGTCTCGCTCTGTCACCCAGGCTGGAGTGCAGTGGCCCGATCTCAGCTCACTGCAACCTCTGCCTCCCAGGTTCAAGCGATTCTCCTGCCTCAGCCTCTCAAGTAGCTGGGACTACAGGTGCGTGCCACCACGCCTGGCTAATTTTTGTATTTTGAGGAGAGACAGGGTTTCGCCATATTGGCCAGGCTGGTCTCGAACTCCTAACCTCAGGTGACCCGCCCACCTTGGCCTCCCAAAGTGCTGGGATTATAGGTGTGAGCCACTGTGCTCAGCCAAAGACAGTTACAAAAATAAAGAGGTAGTCTTTATTGGTAAGAAAGCTTAAAGAGAAATAATTTTATATGCAGAAGAATCTTGTACAGTAAATTTAGTCCTAAAATAAAATGACTAGTTGTTTAAAAAGGAGGGATGTTCAGGACAAATTAGAAAGCCCAAGCATGTCATGAATGGTTGGTATAAGTCACAATAAGAGGATTAATATTTTTAAAAAACCCAAAAACTTTTATATGATCAGTTTGTCATATTAAGTTTTGGTTTGCTTAGGAAAAAAAACTGACATATAAAAAATTTTCTTAATTAAGGTTATTACATCCATATAGCTTCCTGTATGTGCTTTTAAATTTCTTGTGACTGAGTTACAGGGCTTTGACTCCCTCCCACTACACAACTCACATTCTAGTTGCACAAGCTAAACTCAATAAATGAAAATTTAATTTCAGATTGTGAATAGTGCTAAGAGGAAATGAATAAAGTGATATGCAAGAGTAAAGGAAAGGAAAGGACAGGGCTTCTTAAGATGATTGGAAAATCTCTTTTGAGAAACTATCTGGAAGTTGCTCAGAAGGTTAAAAATAGAGTTATCACCTAGCAATTCCAGTCTTAGAAATGGAAATGGAAACATAAATCCACACAAAAACTTGTATAAGAATGTAGTAGCATTATTCGCAGTTGCCAAAAAGTAGAAATGCAAATGTTCATTAACTGATGAACAGAAAAACAATGTGCAATATATCCATACAATGAAATATTATTCAGCCATAAGAAGAAATGAAGTACTGGTACATGCTGCAACAGGGATATACCTTTTTTTTTGAGACATGGTTTTGCTGTATCACTCAGGCTGGAGTACAGTGGTACAATCATGGCTCACTGTAGCCTTGAACTCCTGGGCTCAAGCTCTCCTTCTGCCTCAACCTCCCAAGTAGCTGGGACAACAGGTGCATGCCACTGTGCCTAGCTTTTTTTTTTTTATTTGGTAGAGACAGGGTCTCCCTATGTTACCCAGGCTGGTCTTGACCTCCTGGGGTCAAGTGATCCTCCTGACTTGGCCTCCCAAAAGTCCTGGGATTACAGGCATGAGTTCCTATGCCCGTGCCCAGCCTGGATGCACCTTGAAAGCATTATGCTAAGGGAAAGAAGCCAGTCACAAAAGACCCTATGTTGTATAATTCTATTTGTATGAAATGTTCAGAAGAAGCAAATCTCTAGAGGCAGAAGGTGGGTTAGTGGCTGCCTAAGGATGGAGATAGGATGGGGAACGATGAGTGACTGCTAATTGGTACAAGTTTTCTTTTTAGGATAATGAAAATGTTCTAAAATTAGATGATGATGATGGCTGCCAAACCCTGTAAACATACTAAAAGCTATTGAGTTGTATGCTTTAAATGGGTGAATTTAATGGAATGTAAATTATGTTTCAATAAGCTGTTTAAAATACAAAGAAAAAAGAAAAGTTTTCTCCAAGAAGGTGATATTTAAACTGGGACCTGAAAGATAAGAAGAAACCAGTCATGCAAAGAGTGGGGACAAGAGCTTTCAGGCACAGGGCACAATGTGTGCAATGGTCATAAAGAGAGAAAGAAGGGCCAGGCGTGCTGGCTCATGCCTGTAATCCAAGCATTTTGGGAGGCCAAGTTGGGAGGATCACTTGAGGTCAGGAGTTAAAGACCAGCCTGGCCAACATGGCAAAACCCTGTCTCTACTAAAAATACAAAAATTAGCCGGGCCTGGTGGAGTGCACCTGTAATCCCAGCTACTCGGGAGGCTGAGGCAGGAGAATCGCTTGAGCCAGGGAGGCGGAGGTTGCAGTGAGCCGAGATTGTGCCACTGCACTCCAGCATAGGTGACAGAGTGAGACTCAGTGTCGAGAGAGAGAGAGAGAGAGAAGGTTCGTAAAGAAGGGGCAGATCATAGACAAGGTTGGAAAGGGGCCAGAGCAGGCAGCGTCTTCTGAAACTTTCCAGGTCACCACGTTCCATTTAGACACGAACTATAATCAGGCAGTATCATTCATATGGAAGTCAACATGAAATATGTTAACAGCAAAACCCATGGATGGGACAGCAAGTGAAGAGTTGTTAACCTCAAATTCTACAGCTGCAAAACACCTGACTGTGGAGAAAAGAGGTATCATCAAGTTTTAAAAGGGAAAATATTTAAAACAACACTTAGCCTCTAACCAGGGAAGTTCATTAAATTACTCCCACCATTGTCATAAAGATCAATTTCTGTAGCCAGCTCATAAAGAATTCACATCTCTAGAAGGTTGTTAAAGTTCAGATACTATGAAGTCTGTATTTATATTGCTTTAATGATTTCTGTTCCTGTTTGGTGTATCTGAACTTTGTGAGTAGCTGTAGGTGACAGATCTGAGACCTGAGATAAAAGGAGGAGATCAATCCAGGTTGCACCAGCATGGGATGTAGAAAGGGATCAGAGGATGAAACAGAATTCCAAGTGAGAATATAAGAATATCCAGGAAAGAGAAGATAACCAGTCCTTACAAGTTTTCATCAACATCCTTGATAAACACACTAATACTGGCCTGGTCATCCATCTTATATGTATTTACACTTCTCAAATTCCCCTATGCATGATTCATCCAACCTCTAACAGTATTGGAGGTGGAAAAAGGCAGTGAAGTAGAAAGAGAATAATTTAGATTCAATTGTTTCCCTTCTGGTTGATTGCCAAAAATGACTGCAATATTTTAGTGCTTTCTGAAGAAAAGCAGGAGTCTATTTCTCCACTTCCCGAATCTAGGTTTGGCCGTGTGACTTGCTTTAACTGATGGGGCATTAGCAAACATGATGCTAGAGAAGGCTTGAAAAATGCTCATGCACTGGGCTTCATCTTGTCTCTTGCTGCTTTTGGAACCCAGGCACCATGTGAAAAAGCCTGAGCTAGCCTGCTAGACACTGGAGACACATGGCCCAGCTACCTTGTTGCTCTAGCCAATAGCCAGATACATGAGTAAGTTTTCTATCTATTGTTACTATCAGAGGGCCTTTTTTTTTTTTTGAGGCAGTATTGCTCTGTTGCCCAGCCTAAAGTGCCCAGCCTAACCTGCATGAACACGGCTCAATGCAGCCTCAAACTCCTGGGCTCAAGTGATCCTCCCACCACAGCCTCCCAAGTAGCTGGGAACACAGGTGCATGCCATCATACCTAGATAGTTTTTACAAAATTTTAAAAACTCACTATGTTACTCAGGCTGGTCTCAAACACCCAGCCTCAAGTGATCCTCCTGCCTCAGCCTCCCAAAGTGCTAGGATTACAGGCATGAGCACCTGGCCAAGGAATCTCTTAGTATTGCTCATCTGGTGTGTACTCAGCTCCAGGCTTCTCTTTCTCTCAACATGTTCAGGGTTGGAAAGGTAAAAAAGCGTTGGAATTAGGGTCTGAAAACTGACTTCAGTGCTCTCCTCTGAGCTTTGGAAAAGGTATCCATCTTCTCCAAGCCTCAGTTTCCTCCTCTGGGAATTACACCGAGTCATAGTGTTCCTGGGAAAATTAGATAACCCGCGAAAGTGCTCTCTAAAGTGATATATATCAGCAATTAACAGGGATGAAATATGAGTCAAGCTCACCAGAAACAGTGTAAAAAGAACCTAACTTTAACAATCCCTGGAATATCAAGTGAAATCCATTTTTTCTTCGTGAAAGCCATGATTACTTTTCCATCTTGTCTGTAGTGTCACAGAATAAGATGTTCAATTAAAATGCCATAAAATTACATCATGCTTGCTCATCTGTCTTTCGAAACTGTTGAACGACTAGAGTTGGGAGATGAAAAGACTTTTTGAAAGTAAATGCTTTCTCAACTTTTGAAATGCTTCCAGATTCTGTCATGTTTCTTTCATCTCAACATCTAAGCTGGGAAAGACTCTTCGACACCAAGGGCTGGTGTTTACATGCAGCTAATCCAGGTACTTTGCTAACCTATTAATCTGTCTCTCTATATATATTTGGATCTTCAGAATCAAGCGTTAGTGTTTTGTTTCTTTTAGCTTTCTGCTGACTTGTACTCTTTGCTGGCAAGCTGCTGACACATTTTGACAGGTGACTTGGCTCATAAAAACAGCCAGGGAAGGGAAATGGTGAGAAGGGGCTTCACCAGGAGCATGGTCAGCACATATGAAATGCTGAACGTGGTAGAAGCATACAAAAGGATATTTATGAACTGGTTTAAAAAAAAAAAAGTTCTTGCTCTCTGGATGACCTGGTTCTCAACTCCGTTCATCTTGAAGACTTAAGTCAAAATATAGGCGTTGGGAAATATGTGATTGGAACTCAGTCAATAAATTCAAATTCAGCAAATCTGGAGGGTGAATTGGTGAATTTATCCTCATGGTGCTTTAGTTCACTGAGAGGCTGCCTTGTGAATAAGTTATAATGTCAATCTCTTCCTAAAGATCCAAGGGCCAGAGCATGTTTTTCTAAACCCCCATTTCATGCTTTTTTTCATTTGCTGCATTTATATGCTTGAGGTGTCTTTGTTTTACATTTTTCATCTAAGGAGCTTTAAATATGAATCATCTACTAAATTGAAAGTGAGCACATGGAAGAGGATTAGGCAGAGGTATGGGGTAAGTAATATCCTAAGGAAAAGTAAATACAGAGAAATAGTAATTACAGTGAGTTGAATACTGGTCCTCTCCATGCATGTCCAACCTAAACCTCAGAATGTGATCTTATTTGAAAATAGGGGCCAGGTGCAGTGGCTCAGGCCTGTAGTCCCAGCACGTTGGGAGTCCGAGGTCAGAGGATTGCCTGAGCTCAGGAGTTTGAGACCAGCCTGGGCAACATGGCGAGACCCCATCTCTAAAAATAAAGTTAAAAAATAAAATAAAATAGGGCCTTTGCAGATGTAATTAGTTAAGGATCTTGAGATGAAATCATCCTGGATTTAGGGTGGGTCCTAAATCCAATGACTGGAGTGCTTATGACCAGAGCAGAGATCACACAGAGAAAGTGGCAATGTGAATGAAGAGAGAAGCAAATGGAAGTGAAGCATCTGGAAACCAAGAAACGCCAAGCATTGCTGGCGACAGCAGAAGCTAGGAGAGAGGCATGGAAGAGTCTCTCTCTCTGAGCCTCCAGCAGAAACCGATCCTGTCAACACCTTGGTTTCTCACTTCCAGCCTCCTGAACTGTAAGAGAATATATTTCTGTTGTTTTAAGCTGCCCAATTTATGGTAATTTGTCATGTCGGCCCTGCAAAACAAATACAGTAAATGAATACCTGCTGCAGGTAGCCTTGAAGAGCCCGGCAGCCTCCGCCACCTGCACTTGGTTGTCTGTGGAAACTGACATTCTCATCTGACTCCTTCAGCCCACCTCTGACTTTATCCTGACCCTCACTACCATTAAATGCCATCTCTTATCCTCCTCTTCCTGAGCCTCTGCAGTATGACATGGGGAGGGATTGGAGTCGGGCAGGCTGTGGGATATTGTGTATGTCGGGAGGAACTTTGGATAAGGCATGAGTTAGTCAAGGCTGGGACTGGTGAAAGGATCAAGGTCAAGCATTGGATGAGCCTGTGTGAGCACACATTGATTGGTAAATTTTTTTCTTTTTTTTTTTTTGAGACAGGGTCTTGCTCTGTCACCCAGCCTGGAGTGTAGTGGCAGAATCATGGCTCACTGCAGCCTCGACATCCCAGGCTCAAGCCATCCTCCCATCTCTCTCCCTACCAAGTAGCTGGGACCACGGGTGTGCGCCACAATGTTGGGCTATTTTTTAAAAATATTTTGTGAAGTCGGGGGTCTCACTACGTTGCCTAGGCTAGTCTTGAAATCCTGAGCTCAGGTGATCCCCCCACCTTGGCCTCCCAAAGTGCTGGGATTACAGGTGTGAGCTACTGTGGCGCAGACGGACTGGTACTATTTTTAAAAGCCAAAAATAATGGTCAAAAGGGCAAGCTTTGCAACACAAACATCTGATAGCCTTCACTTGATGTGGTAGGTAGAATAATGGTCCCTCAAATATGTCCATTCCCTAATCTCCAGAATCTGTGAATATGTCTTTACATGGCAAAAGGGACTTTGCGAATGCCTCTCAAGCTAAAGATTTTGAGATGGGGAAATTATCCTGGACTACCTGAATGGGCCCAGTGTAATCACAAGGGTCCTTCTGAAAAGGAGATAGGAGAGTCATTCAGAAAAGGAGATGTGGTCGGGTGTGGTTGCTCACGCCTATAATCCCAGCACTATGGAAGGTTGAGGTGGGAGGGTTGCTTGAGCCCGGGAGTTTGAGACCAGCCTGGCAACATAGTGAGACCCTCTCACTACAAAAAAAAAAAAATCAGCTGGGTGTGGTGGCACACACCTGTCATCCCAGCTACTTGGGAGGCTGAGGCAGGAGAATCACTTGAGCCCAGGACTCTGAGGCTGCAGTAAGCTATGATCAGGCCACTGCACTCCAGCATGGGTGCAGAATGACACCCTGTCAAAAACAAACAAACAAACTACAACAACACTATTGCAGTGGCTCACACCTGTAATCCTAACACTTTGGGAGGCTGAGGCAAGAGGATTGCTTGAGCTCAGGAGTTTAAGACAAGCCTGGGTGACATAGGGAGACCCCATCTCTACAAAAAATTTAAAAATTTCCAGGTGTGGTGGTGCATGCCTGTAGTCCTAGCTACTCAGGAGGCTGAGGCAGGAGGATCGCTTGAACCCAGGAGGTCAAGGCTGCAAGTGAGCTGTGATTGTGCCACTGCACTCCAGCCTCAGCAACAAAACAAGACCTTATCAAAAAAAAAAAAAAAAAAAAAAGAAAGAAAAGAAAAGAAAGAAAATGTAGTAACAGAAGCAGAGAGAGGAATTTGAAGATTCTATGCTGCTGTTTTGAAGGTGGAGGAAGGGGCCAGGAGCCCAGCAATGTAGGCCATCTCTAGACTCACTCCCTCAGAAAAGGCAAGGGTGCGAGTCTCCCTCAGAGCCTCCCAAGGAATGTGGCCTGGCTGATACCTTGATTTTGCCCAGTGAGACTCAGTTTGGACCTCTAACATCCATAGCCACACAAGTACAAATCTGTGTGAAGTAACTAAGTTTGTGGTAATCTGTTACAGCAATCATAGAAAACTCTCCTCCTGGGCCACTGACATGCTCCTGCTGTGGGGGAGACACCCACTGCTTCCCAGCCTTCGCCTCCAGAAACAGCCTCATGAGCAATCCCCAAGGATACAGAAAATGCCCTGGTATGATAGAGAACAGGTGAGGTCTCCCTGGTCAGTGCCCGCTCTTGGGCAGTGTACACCCAGCCATCGCTGGTTTCACAAAGAAACACTTATGCTATGGCACATTTCCTAAAGCACTAGAAAGCTGTAGTACCTTGAAACACCAGCTTTCATGCTCCTATGGCAGTATCCCTTCATCTCATTCCTGCCTGTGCACTGTCACGGGCACATTCTCAGGCTCGGTGTTTCCCATTACGCTTGGGGATTCCCAAACCTCCCCATTCCACACACCTTCTGCCTTCTCCCTCTCTCTCTCTTGCTCTCTCTCTCTCTCTTTTGAAATGAGGATCTCATTATATTGGCCAGTCTGGTTTTGAATTCCTGGCCTCAAGCAATCCTCCTGCCTTGGTCTTCCAAAGTGTTGGGATTACAGGTGTGAGCTACTGCACCCAACCACCCTCTGCCTTCTCTTTCTGCCATTCAGAATCACTGCTTCATGGAGTTTTCAGGTCTTTACCTACCTACCTATCTCCATATCTATCTGTCTACCTATGAATGTATATGTGTTTCTATCATTTATCTACCTACCTACCTACGTATCTGTGTATCTATGTATCTATACATCTGTCTATCTATCTATCTATCTATCATCTACTTACCTACCTATTTCCCCATTGTCTATCTATTGTCTATCATCTACCTATTATATCTCTATCTTTTTAAAACTACTTTATTGAGGTATGAACAACATACAAAAAGCTCTGGTATATAATGTCAACAATTTGATTAATTTGGAGGTAAGTACATACCCATGAAACCAACACCACAATCTATGCTATAAACATATCTATCATCTCCAAAGTTATCTATCTCTACTTATAACACACTAAAAACTTCCATGGTAATTTGTCTTGTTTAGATCTTACAATCATACTATGGGATAGGTACAATGTATATATGTGCATATATATGTAAAATATGAATTTTAAAAATAATATTTAGGTTTTTCTGATTATAAATGCAGTGATACCTATGCGCTCCTTGTTAACTGACTATAAACACGGTGTGTAGACTCTTATGTGTTCTTTATTGTAACATGTACATAAAATAATTAATTAAATTTATTTTGGAGATATATATGTTTATATACACATATATGTATATTCCAGGTATTAACACTTGGGCATGCTATGTCATGTAGTGGGAGAAATTTGCAATGTTTTCTCTTCCCAGTCTTTCCTTTTTACCCATAACCTTCTCCTACTCAACTAAGACATTGGACATCACCTAAGGCTTCTGGAAAGGGTTATGAGAACAGAAGTGTCAAATTCTTGGCTTTTGAGTTGGAGAAGTTAAGATCTAGACATATGGCAAAGGGGATATGGAAGAATATGTAATATCAGGAGCAGGTTTTTCCACCCCAAAGGAGTAGGGGATAGGAAGCAGTGTGGGAGGATGAGATCCAGGTGTGAGAGGCTCCCTGAGAAACAGCCCTGTGCTGTCCTCCTTAGGCCAAGTTGTAGGACGGGGAAACTCAATAGAGGCCCCAGATCGGAAAGCCTGGAAGCTGACCTCAGGCCCAGTGTAACTCAAGAGAAGGAGAACAGATGGTTGTGCGCAAGACAGTCTCCATTTCCCCACGTTCCGCCCAGGACAGGAGCAAACAAGTGTTTCTCTTGTGCCAAGGACGTGGAAGCAGCTGAGAGAGAGCTTGCCCCGAGAGGCCGGGGAAACTGGGGTCCAGGGGACACAGCCGTGAGCTTCAGGGACCAATCACTGCAGACCATTTGGAGTGAAGGTGCCTGAGTATCAGATGTCAATCCCCCAACCGCCAATGCCTTGTCATTTCTTCAGCTCCCCGGAGCTGAGATGAACTCATAGAGAAAGGATTCCAGCGCTGCAAGTTTCTGCTACTTACTGGTAGGGCCTTACCTAGAGATTAAGTTGAGTGGCAGAGTTTTTTTTTCCAAGTTGCTTTTGGCCGGCCGTGATGGCTCACACCTGTAATACCATCGCTTTGGGAGGTGAAAGGATCATTTGAGCCCAGGATTTCAAGATCAGCCTGGGTAACATAGCAGAAACCCTGAAACCCCATCTCTACAAAAAATACAAAAATTAGCCAGGTGTAGTGGCCTGCACTCCAGTCTGGGCAATAGAGCGAGACCCTATCTCAATTAAAAAAAAAAAAAAGTTGTTTTTCCTGCTCACCTGGATGTGTGGATGGAGATTTGTATCCATGACAACAGTACCTTGTAGCTTACTCACCCATTGCTTAGCTGGTAGATACTTAGGTTGTCCTCCCCACTCATGGGAAGCTACCAATACCAAGACTGCGGCAACATGGTGCTCTCCCTTCCCTTGGTATGAATAAACTCGCTTTTGTCTGTCAACAGGTTGATATCTGGGTGATATTTTCCAGGAGCCAGCATTCTAGAGGTCATGGTTTTGTTTCGATATGTCAAGCGTGCTCTTACCAGAAGGCTTTGTTCTGACATTTCCTTCTGCCTGGAACAGTTTGCCTACAACAGCATGTCTGCCCCTCGCTTCCATAGGTTCTGCTCAGATGTCCCCATATCAAACAGGCCTTCCTTGGCCACTCCCAAAATAGCATCTCCCCATTCCCACTATCCTATAGTCCTTCTTACCTGCTTTTTTTTCTTTACAGCACTTTTCTCCACCTGATATGGAATATATTTATTTACTCAGCCTCCCTTCACTGAAATGTAAGCTATACAAGGGCAGAGACTTTATCTTGTTCCCTGCTGTCTCCCCAGTGCTTAAACAGTACCCACACTATTAGGTACTTTGCAATTATATGTTGAATCAATGTATATAAATATCTTCTACAGATAGCTTTTTGTTTCAATTTTCTGTATTTTTTCTTTTTATTTATTTATTTATTTATCGAGATGGAGTCTCGGTCTGTCACCCAGGCTGGAGTACAGGGGTGCCATCTCCGCTCACTGCAACCTCTGCCTCCAGGGTTCAAGCGATTCTCCTGCCTCAGCCTCCCCAGTAGCTGGGACCACAGGTGCGCCATCATACCCAGCTAATTTTTGCATTTTTAGTAGAGACAGGATTTCTCCCTGTTGGCCAGGCTGGTCTTGAACTCCTGACCTCAAGTGATCCACCTGCCTTGACCTCCCAAAGTGCTGGGATTACAGGTGTGAGCCACTATGCCTGGCCCTTTTTTCTTTTTAAATATTGCCCTTAGGCTCCTGATAAGACAGCTCTTAACAAACAGGAACTGCATCTTACACTACTCTTTATTCTGAGTGTCTGGAATGTAATAGATGCTCAGTAAATATTTACTACAGGAAGGGAAGAAAGAAGAAATATGTAAGCAAATGAATAAAACATATAGTAATGTTATGGCTGAGGGCAGGGTGAGATGGTAAAGTAACTGCACCCCTCTTCCTTGATTTCTCACTGCCACCCCCCACCTCAGGATGGCTCATCCAAATTGTGCACCAAGTAAAAGTTGGCTGATTTGGGTGTACAGCTATAATGAGTTGAATATATCTTCCATAAGAAAATGGAAAAGCTTGGAGAGGAGGGGGTGGCATGAGAGGGGAAAAAAAAGGGCTCTTAAAACAGAAAAGAGAAAAAAGAGGATCCAGGAGAGGAAAACATGAAATACTGGGCAACCTTTTAGGACAAAATGAACACTTCAGTACATTTTACACTCCAAGGAAATGGCTTGTATTATTCTACTGTAAATTCCCCATGACCCAAACATCAAGATACTTGGCTACCCTCACAGGCCTTGGGTGAACGGTTTTTATGTGTGAAAATTAAGAGAAGGAGCAAATTCCCCAATTGGCTCAAATCAAAAGGGAGCCAAAATAAACCTACAGATACAAGGCACAGACGAGAGAAACAGATTCCAAGGAGGCGGGATGTCAAAGCCAGAGGAGACCATGAGATCATAATCCCTAAGAACTTTGCAGAAATCTTCTATGTATGTATGTATGTATGTATGTATGTATGTATGTATGTATCATCTATCTATCTATCTATCTATCCATCTATCTATCCATCTATCTATCTATCTATCTATCCATCTATCTATCATCTATCTATCTATCTATCATCTATCTATCTATCTATCTATCTATCCATCTATCTATCCATCTATCTATCTATCCATCTATCTATCCATCTATCTATCTATCCATCTATCTATCCATCTATCTATCTATCTATCTATCCGTCTATCCATCTATCTATCTATCTATCTATCTATCTATCTATCTATCTATCCATCTATCTATCTATTATCTATCTATTATCTATCATCTATCTCTATCATTTATATCTATCTGTCTATTTATTTTTACTTGAGACAGGGCCTCGCTCTGTCACCCAGAGTGGAGTACAATGGCGCAGTTCACAGCTCACTGCAACCACTAACCCCTGGGCTCAAAGAATCCTCCCACCTCAGTCTCCTTAGTAGCTAGGACTACAGGTATGCGCCACCACGCCCAGCTAAAATTTTTAATTTTTTTGTAGAGATGGGCATCTCACTATTTTGCCCAGGCTGGTCTCGAGCTCTTGGGCTCAAGCAGACTTCCCGCCTCAGCCTTTCAAAGTGCTGGGATTACAGGCATGAGCACCATGCCCATTTCAAAAATCTCAAGGAGGATATGAGACCATCCTTGGGGCAGGGAATGGGGGTCCTGCCAGTGTTATCTAGTTCTTAAGGGGCAGGGAGGCCCGGCTGATACCTGGCTCACTGAAATGACAGCCTCCCTGTTCAGCTCCCAGCCTGTGCTTTCCTAGGGTCTTGCCTTTGTGCAGGTCCCTCTGCTCTAGAGAGCCACACAGATCCCCACACAGATGGTGCAACTGGATTGAGACCCATGGTCTTCCAGCCTAAGCTACTGCAAATCTGTACAAGGAACAGCCTTGGGCACGTGTGTACGTTTCCTTTTCCTTACCTGCTTTCCCAATTAGAGTGTGAGTCAGAAAGATTGCTTCCCTTTGGTCAGGGGTTAGCTTTTCTTCTGCCCCACCCCCGACTGCTTGCCACACCCCACCCATACCCACCCCCATACCTTACCCCAAAGTTCTAGTTTGTCTGGAATCTCATGTACCTCTTAGGAAAAGAAATGCTGCCACATCCAAAAGGTGTAAAGGTTCCAAAGATAACTGGATTTGGCAAGTCACTGAATATGTTGGTGTACACAACACCTGAAGGGAGGTCAGAATAGCTTTGACAGACAGCTAGGTGCCCAGAAGGATAGATGAAATCCAGGTTAAGGAATTGATATTCATTAACAATAATAATTCTTATATAGAAAGATGTTAGCTGTCATACACATGTCCTAATTTATTTATTTATTTATTTATTTTTTGAGATGGAGTCTCGCTCTGTCACCCAGGCTGGAGTGGAGTGGTGTGGTCTCGGCTCACTGCAACCTCCACCTCCCCTGGTTCAAGCAATTCTCCTGCCTCAGCCTCCCAAGTAGCTGGAATTACAGGTGTGTGCCACCATGCCCAGCTAATTTTTTGGTATGTTTAGTAGAGACAGGGTTTTACCATGTTGGCTGGGCTGGTCTCGAACTCCTGACCTCAGGTGATCCACCAGCCTTGGCATCCCAAAGTGTTGGGATTACAGGTGTGAGCCACCGCACCCGGCCTATTTTATTTTTTATTCAGCAATTTACATACCAGGCACGGTGGCTCATGCTTGTAATCCCAGAACTTTGGGAGACCAAGGCAGGTGGATCACTTGAGGTTAAGAGTTCGAGACCAGCCTGGTCAACATGTTGAAACCCTGTCTCTACTAAAAATACAAAATTAGCTGGGCATGGTGGCACATGCCTGTAATTCCAGTTACTTGGGAGGCTGAGGCAGGAGGAAGGCTTGAACCTGGGAAGTGCAGGTTGCAGTGAGCCGAGATTGCACTATTGCATTCCAGCCTGGGTGACACAGTGAGACTCAATCTCAAAAAAAAAAAAAAAAAAAAAAAATACCAGGCTGGGCGTGGTGGCTCACTCCTGTAATCCCAGCACTTTGGGAGGCTGAGGTGGGCGGATCACGAGGTCAGGAGTTCGAGACCAGCCTGGCCAACATGGTGAAACCCTGTCTCTACTAAAAATACAAAAATTAGCCGGGTGTGGTGGTGGGCACCTGTAATCCCATCTACTTGGGAGGCTGAGGCAGGAGAATTGCTAGAACCTGGGAGGCGGAGGTTGCAGTGAGCCAAGATCTCGCCACTGCACTCCAGCCTGGGTGACAGAGCAAGACTCCATCTCAGGGAAAAAAAAAAAAAAAAAAATCAGCAATTTACAGATAAGGCAATGGGAGGGCCAGGGAGGGTGCCTCTCACTCCCATAGCTTCTGAGCGTGATAACAGTAGCGCCACACCAGCACACAGGCGTCATGACTTTCAGCAGCATGTTCTTCCCATCCATGCATATTTCTGCACCCTCATTTTAATCCTAAATTCTTTGAAGCCAATCTGTGAATAATAACAAGGGAGTCTGGTTAGACTGGTCCTGTCAGTGGCTAGAGTGCTGGAAACCAAAGCTGTGCATTGTGACCTAGTATTTCTCAGTGAGCTCATTCCAGCATAGAGCAGGAGGATCAGGTGTCCTGACAACATCTGTGGATAGGTAGGGGTAAAGAGGGGCTGAGGATAATTACAGATATGCGAACAATTTCACAAAACCTACCTGTACCGACCTCTCCAAAACTGTCTGCGATGGACTCTTGAGGCCTTTTTCATTTTGGAGCTGATTATAAAAGTTCTCTTCTTTCTTAGCTAGATTCTCTAGATGCTAAATCCCCATGGCATTCTCTCTAACCAGGAAAATAAACCAAGGACAATTTGTTTTCTCAGAAACACCTGAGCCCTCAGGCACTTCACACAAATATCAGCTACACGGCTGGGTGCAGTGGCTCACACCTGTAATCCCAACATTTTGGGAGGCTGAGGCAGAAGGATCACTTGAGGCCAGCAGTTTGAGACCAGCCTGAGCAATATAGTGAGACACTGTCTCTATTTTAATGTTAATATTAGAACATTAAGTTTAAAAAATTAGAATTAAAAAACAAACAAAAAAGTGCAAAAATATATACACACGATGACCAGAGCTTCCTTTAAAAAGAAGGGAGGTTGGGCTGAGTGCAGTGGCTCACGCCTTTAATCCCAGCACTCTGGGAGGCCGAGGCAGGAGGATCAGTTGAGGCCAGGAGTTTGAAACCAGCCTGGGCAACATGGTAAAACCCTGTCTCTACAAAATATACAAAAATTAGCCGGGCATGGTGGCATGTGCCTGTAATCCCAGCTACTCAGGAGGCTGAGACGGGAGGATGGCTTGAGCCTGGGAGGCCGAGGCTGCAGTGAACCAAGATTGTGCCATTGCATTCCAGCCTAGGCAACAGAGCAGGATCCTGTTGGGCGGGGGGGTGGGGGGGGGGAAGAAGGTTGTAAAGTGAGGAACTTGCCCCAACTTCTTTTTTGGGTTGATTTCTCTTGCCCCCAGATTGTGGGCATGTGGACCATTGGGAAAAGGGGGTGAACAAAATCAAGGTCTGAGACCTCTTTTCCCAATCCTTCCTGGGTTCTTTCTGCTGAAATGGAAACCCCCAGCTGTGAGCCCCTTCCATCATGACCTGCCCCCTTCATCCTCCTTCCCGCCTGGGATTTTCACCAGGATATTACGTCAGAGAGGAGCCGTCCACCAGAGCGTAACGGAATTTTTTCATGTTGGGGTCAGCCTTTCTGACAATTGGCATCTGAGGCTTCTTCTGCAGTAGCTCCAGCCAGAAACTCTCTGAGCACTGCTGATCCCTGCTCTCCTCCATGCCTTCCAGGTCCTCATAGTGGCGCCGGGTAAGTTGTTGACGCCCTCTTTTTTTTGCTTTGCTTCTTCTATTTTTCTGTTCAAAAGAAGAGAATTCAAGACACAGCTTGCTTCTTGGTCTTATCAAGTTCGGCAAGAGGGCCAGGGGCTCTGTTTGAGGCCCGTGGAGCCTCACCTTTACATGGATGTAATAAGCTTCCTTTAAGTCGGAAGAGCTGGATTTCAAGATTCATCCTGAGTCCCTAGCTAGTGTGTATTGAGTGCTTCCAATTTTTAAACAGTTATTGAGCACCTCCTGTATGTGCAGCAGTGTACCCGAGGCTGTAGGAAATATAAGGAATACTGCATCGTCCCTGTGCTCACAGGAGCAGCATGGAGCAGTACAGGCTCTGGATAAGAACTAAGTGTGAGGCCGGGCATGGGGTCTCATGCTTGTAATCCCAGCATTTTGGAAGGCTGAGGTGGGTGGATCACTTGAAGCCAGAGGTTTGAGACCAGCCTCGCCAACATGGTGAAATCCTGTTTTTACTAAAAATACAAAAAAAAAAAAAATTACCTGGGCATGGTGGCATGCGCCTGTAATCCCAGCTACTCAGGAGGCTGAGGCACAAGAATTGCTTGAAACTTGGGAGGCAGAGGCTGCAGTGAGCCGAGATCATGCCACTGCACTCCAGCCTGGGCAATACAGCAAGACTCTGTCTAAAAAAAAAAAAAAAAAAACAACTAAATGTGAATCCTGACTCTGCCATTTGGCATCGCAGGAATGAGACAGACTACTAAACTCCTCTGAGTCTTGGTTTCTTCGTCTGTAAAATAGGGATGCTAATACCTATTGGAAATGTAAGAATTCTCTGATTAATGAATACAAACCTCTGTGCATAGACCCCTGCCTTTAGTATGCATTCTACAAATCCTAGTTGTTATGGTTACAATTTGGTGAGGAACATACACATTTGTTAATAATAACGTGGTAAAGGAAAAAACACCTGTCATTTCTAGGTTTTACACTGAGACCCTGATATGAAGGTAGCATCTTAGAATATTCATGTATCATTCACAAATATTCATTAGGTTTCTTCCACAGGCAAGACTCATAACAAAAGAAGTGCCTGAGTTATACGGCTACATGACTGCGTGGTAAAGCCAGGATTCAATGTCATGCATATCCCAATTCCAAACTCATTACTAGACCTCCCCGGGCTCTGTGTCTGAGGATAAAGCTGATGAAGCAGACCTTCCTAGTTCTTGCCCAGCCCAGCTTTTCAATCCCAACACACATGCACACACGTGCACGTATGTGTATGCGCATACTTATAAACACAACCACAGGCACTCCTGTACCCAAGCACGCCAAGCAGTAGCTGTTAGCAACATTCCATTAGAAGCCTCAGTCAGGTGCGGTGGCTCACGCCTGTAAACCCAACACACTGGGAGGCAGAGGCGGGAGGATTGCTTGAGGCCACGAGTTTGAAACCAGCCTGAGTAGCACAGCAAGACCACGTCTCTAAAAATAATAGTAATAAAAAAAAGTAAAAGGAGAAGGCTCCAAGAGTCAAGCTGGCGAAGCAGAGGTCATGTACTGGAGAGACATGCTTAGCTCTCTTGGACACCAGCATCACCTTTTTAATACCTGCGTGGACTGGCTGGCTTGCCTCTACTCCTTGGCCCCAGCAGCCAAAGGCAGGCTGCTGGGCTTCTCACTCATTGAAACAGATATGGGGGCTGGGTGCAGTGGCTCACGCCTGTAAGCCCAGCATTTTGGGAGGCTAAGGCAGGCAGATGACTTGAGGCCAGGAGTTCGAGAGCAGCCTGGCCAACATGGTGAAACCCTGTCTCTACTAAAAATACAAAAATTAGCCGGGCATGGTGGTGCATGCCTGTAATCCCAGCTACTTGAGAGACTGAGGCAGGAGAATCTCTTGAACCCGGGATGGGGAGATTGCAGTGAGTTGAGATCGCACCACTGCCCTCCAGCCTGGGTGACAGAGAGACTCTGTCTAAAAACAAAACAAAACAAAACAAAAAACACAGTGTGGGGATGTAACTGGGCAGAATGAAGACCAACCCTTGAGAACAGCCAGAAGTGCCAGGACTCTAGTTAGGAAAAGTTAGGAGATGTGGGAGCCTTCTTCTCAAAGAAGTCAGCAGTTTGTGCATTTCCAATGTGGACATAGAGTAAAGCTCAAAACAAACAACTAGATCTCAGCAACAGTGTGAAGACAAATCTCTGAAGCCACCCTTGGAGAGTTCCTTCAGAGTCAGAGCAGATTCCACTGGGAATCCCCAGTAGTTTTCATTTTTAAGGTGTACTTAAAATTTCCTAAAATTGAGCTGGCATATGTCAAGGAGGCTTTGGGGTGTTTAGGAGAATTGGTCTCTGTGTTGTGTGTTTTGTGTGTGTATACGTGTGGCACATTTATTGGATGGGTGTGGGGCTTGAGGAGTGGGAAGAGCTATGCTGAAAGGAAACTTTTTAAAGGATTAAGAATAACTACTTGGAAATAATACAGCTGATTAAGAATGCAGGGAAAGGTATAATAGCCACACCATTGCTGGGGAAGGAACTAGAGCCAGAAGGGTTGCTAAGGGCCAGATCTGCCACTCACTGAGTAGCTGGAAAATAGAAATGCTTGGTTAAAACAACTGCCCCCTCTCCCTTCCTTTTTGTCTCTTGTCTTGCTTCCCTCCTCCTGACTCTCCTTTCTTTCTTTCCCATATTCTCATGAAAATGTATCCCACTGTCAAAAATGAGGTGAGTGGGCAGAATTTTTGAACAATGTGACAAAAGCAAAGCACTTATAGATTGCCACTCTTCCCCACCCCAGAACACATGCATGCCACTCCATTGAAAAGCACCAAAGGCTGGCAGAATGTCAGCCCAACAACACGTATTTATAAGCCCAAGCCTAATGACCACTTTCCAAGCCCACACCTCAGCCCTTTCATTCAGTGCCTACATGGGATTCTATTTTTCTGACTTTCTGCAAATGGACCTTTTGGATTATTCTTAAAAGAAAGCTAAGTACTCTGAAGTATGAGTACCTATAATCATTGGGAGAAAAAAGGGACACTTCCCCTCCCTACTAACAAGGCCAAATACTCAGATACAAAAGCCCTTGTGCAAAAAAAACCCCAGGCAAAATCTCTCATTCTATAAATGCCACATTAATCAAATACATTGAGTAGGCAGCTATGATTTGGGAAAGTTCCCCATTACCTTTTTAAAAGCAGTGCTTCCTTTTCTAATCCCTTTAACATGCCCTAGACAAAGAGTCTTTTAGTCATTGTGTCAAGGCCAATCAGCCTGGCATGCCAACAAAGACGGCCTTTTCTCTGCCTTTTCTCAAGGTTGACAGTGGCAATTGTCCTGCCTTCGTCTTGCCTGAGGGCCAGAAGTTGATCCCTGGATTCTCCAACAGGTGACAATTATCACCAAGTTTATTCGTTTGTCAAAGGTACCCTAATACTTGCACAAAATGGTTTCTTGGAAGTTTCAGGTAGCTGGTCATTCCCAGGGAAAGCCATTTTCAGGTCTTATGGAACAGTCATTCTCTAATTCACAAGTTACCCGATCGTTCTAGCCCTCTAAGACAGAGGCTGGAATAAAAGGGAACTACATCTCAAAAAGGAACTATATCTCAAATCTCAAACTACATCTCAAAGCCAATCTTTATCTCAGATCAGCTCTAATCTAATAATAAGCTAAATTCAATATGGTAGGGGCACTCGTTGAATGTAAGAGCTGAAGGATGCTTGGAGAATATCTAATCCCATTTTACAGATGAGGGAGCCAAATGCAGAAAAGGGAACAATAATCACAATATGATAGTTAACTGCTTATCAAACATTTGCTATACTCTAGAGATTGTGCTAAGGTATTTAGCTTATGATTTCATTTAATGCTTTCAATAACCCTATGAGGTAGATTCTATTAGGATTCCCATTTTACATGAGGAAAGTAAAGATTTGAGAAGCTAAATGTCTCAAATCCCATGATTGGCAAATGAGAGTCATGTGGACTCCAGAGCCTGAGTTCTAAACCTTTATGCTATATTGACTCTTATATCCCTGGTCGCACAGCTAAAGAATAGTAGGATCAGGGTTAGAAGCAAGCCCAGAATGCCCCTGCTTTGCACCGCCATGCTGCAACAGTGAATATGACTAAAATCAGAGAACTTGAGTGTCATCAACTACAGACCAGAGATCTGATTCAGGACCAGACAAAAGGTCCACATAGACCCTTCCCGGGGAATAAGCTCTGCTTTCAGAAGTACCTTGGGAACCGGTCTGGGATAGTTTCACTGTGTTTGTCAGACCAGACTTCTTGTGATAAACCCAGAGTCTATCCCAGGGTAGACCTGCCCCTGGAGTTAGAGAAGCTTCTGTCTTTTTTCCTGCCCTTAATTTCCCTGGGCCTGACTTAATAGTAAAGTTCTATAATGTTCCACGTTGAGCAAACATAGAAATTTGGTAGGGTAACTAGGCTGAAAGTTCTGATTTGCCTAAAATTGCAGTTCACCCAGCAAGCATTAATTTAATCTCCATGGTATTTCTAATGCCAGTAACCTGGGGATGTTAAGATTTTGCTGCTTTTCTTACAGAAATGTTTCATAATACACGTAAAATTACATGTGCTGTTTTTAAAGCTTGGAGTCTACATATGACAGATCCCTTTGGAATGAATTCTAGCAACTTTAGCAAATCTCATTAAAAAACCACTGCCGTGAGAGTTTGTTATTATGGGTTATGTATAATGGCCTCTTACTCATCCCTGCTGCTGTGTGCCAGCTAAACTCTCTTCCTCCATCATCTCTGTCAAGTCATCTCTTCTTGGTTCTAAACCCACTTGTTTCAAGAAAACACCTCTGGGCCAGGCACAGTGCCTCATGCCTGTAATCCCAGCACTTTGGGAGGCTGAGGCGGGTGGATCACTTGAGGTCAGGAGTTCAAGACCAGCCTGGCCAACATGGTGAAACCCTGTCTCTATTAAAAATACAAAAATTAGCTGGGCGTGGTGGTGCGCTTGTAATCCCAGTTATTCGGGAGGCTGAGGCAGGAGAATCGCTTGAACCTGGGAGTGGGAGGTTGCAGTGAGCCAAGATCATGCCACTGCACTCCAGCCAGGGTGACAGAGCAAGACTCCATCTCAAAAAAAAAAAAAAAAAAAAAAAAAAAAAAAAAACAAAAAAAAAAACGAGAGAGAGAAAAGAAACAACCTCTGATGGTACTAAGTTATTATTTTTAAAATGCCTTTTACTTGCTTAGTGCTTTAGTGTCTACAAAACATGTTTATGTATATTGTGTTGATTTCAGCTTTATAACCTGCAGTACTAAATAGAGACATGTTATTTTCCCTAACTGACTGAAGACATTGAGGTTCAGGGAGTTCAAGTAACTTACACAAGATCCCACACCCATTGACTATGGAACCTGAGTGTTCTGACCTCAACTGGGGTTTTATATTCTTTCAAATAAAAAAAAATGCTTCATTATTCAGAACAGTTTTAGGTTCATAGCAAAATTAAGCAGGAAACACACACACTTCCTGTACACTCCCTGCAAGACTCCTAAAGGGCTAGGATTACAGGCATGAGCCACTGTGCCCAGCCAGAAATTTCTTAAAAGATCAAGAAATACAAAGTAAATCTTTCTAATTATTAAAGAAATAGACACTTAAAAGAGTATTTTTTTGCCTATCAATTTTGCAAAGTTGAACAAGTGTGTTAATTCTGTTCAGTGCTAAGAATGCTGTGATGGAGCTGCACACGGTGGCTCATGCCTGTCATCTCAGTACTTTGGGAGGCTGAAGCAAGAGGATGGCCTAAGTCCAGGAGTTTGAGACCAGCGTGGGCAACATAGCAAGACCCCATTTCTTAAAAAAAAAAAGAATGCTGCAGTGGGATCTCTCATACTTTGCTATGAAAAGTTAGCTGGCATTTTTGTTTGAAAAGCAATTTTGTGGTACATCTCTGGAGCCTTAAAAATGTTCGTATCCTTTAACAAAATTTCACTTTGAGAAATCTAGCATTAGGAAGGACCCAAAGAAACAAAAAAAGTAGGACAGTTGTACAAACATAAATGTCCAATAATAGGAGAATGGTTCAAAAAAATCATAGACCATCCATGCAATGGAATTCAAAGCAGCCATTCAAAATCTTTTTTCTGAAAAACTTAATATCACAGGAAAATGCTAATGATCAAGTGAAAGAAAAAAAAGCAGGACAAAAATGGTATTAAAAAATAAGTATATTATATATATATACAAACACACACACACACACACAAATACATAGTATATATTCACTATATGTATGTGTGGGGTGGGTGTGTATGTATATTGGAGAAAAGTTTGGAAGAAAATATGCCAAAATGTTGAAATGGTATTATCTTGGTGAAAACATTGTGTGATTTTAATTTCTTTCTGACACTTTTCTAAATTTTTGAAAAATTTAAATACTAAGCATGTATTACATTTAAAATACACCCTCAAAAGCAATAAGTGGTTTTTTTCACACCAAACACTAGTTGAAGAACTGGAGTAGAAACAATTCATGGTGAAAAATGGGCCGGGCAAAGTGGCTCACACCTGTGATCCCAACACTCTGGGAGGCCAAGGCAGGAAGATCACTTGAGCCCAGGAGTTTGAGACCAGCCTGGGCAACATAGCAAGACCCTATCGCTATAAAAAATTTTAAAATTAACTGGGTGTAATGGCACACACCTGTAGTCCCAGCTACCCAGGAGGCTGAGGCAGGAGGATCACTAAAGCCCAGTAGTTTTAGGTTACAGTAAGCCATGCTGTGCCACCGCACTCCAGCCTGGGGGACAGAGCAGGACTCTGTTTCCAAAAATAATAATATAAATAAAAAAGAAAAATAAATAAATGGACTTAGGAGTCACACAAAGCTGGGTTTTACCCCTGGCTCTGCCTTTTTCTAGCTGTATCACTGTGAACAAATGGCCACACTTTATGGTACATCGGTACCATCAGTAAAGTGGGGATCATCATACTTGTCTCATGGAGTTTTTGTGAGGAGTATAGATGACCTATTTAAAGCATCAGGTCTGCTGTCTAGCACAGACTAGATATTTTGTCAGTGGTTTCTATTGTTACTAACACCTCCCGATTATTTGATTTGTCCTCTGTTGATTGTTAGCTTGCTGAAATGCTTAGTTTCCCATTCTAGGTAATAAGTTCCTTGAATATAGGGACTGGATTTATGTTTTCTTAGAATGGTGCTTTGCCTACAACTGACTTTTCTTTCCCTGGCTTCCTCTTTCCTTCCTTCCCTCCTCCCCACTACTTTCTTTTTTTTGTTTGTTTGTTTTTACTCCCCACTATTTTCACATATAATCCTTTACCAGTCACCTAACAAGGCTGCTGCACTGATAAGTTCATGTGCCATATAGTGAATTTCCCATAAGTTACCAGGAAAAGAGGAGTTTGTGGGTGCAGCTGTGTATATATGTTTTCATATTACAGATACAATAGGCAGGTATCGTGATAATGTGACTTGTCTGGGGGGCCACATGCTCTGTGTTTCTTCTTGCCCATCAAACAATATGTTTTATAAAAGTCTATGATTATCAAGACTACGGAGGGCTTCCTACATTTGAATTAAGGCTGCTTGTAGTCTCTTCACAGCCATACTGGGGACTGTCTTCCACTTCAGAATTTCCCATTTTGAGTAAGGATATTGAAAGATCCAACCTTAAAAAAGAAGACACACATATTAAACACAAAAAGAATATAAATAAATAAATAAACAAACATAAAAGGGATATTTCAAAATTTATACCAGTTCAGTACTCACTGTGTAAATCCTGCCCAGCCATCAGTCTACCAAAGCCTACATATAAAAGGAATCAAAATCCATTTGTATCAAAGTATACAAATCATCAGCCTAAGAATAACTTCTCCTCAAGGGGACTTGCACTGAAATGGGATCGAAGCTTTAACCTTAAGTAATTAAGTCTCTATGATGGTGGGCTGAGCCCAGTGGCTCACGCCTGTAATCCCAGCACTTCAAGAGGCCAAGGTGGGCAGATTGCTTGAGCCCAGGAGTTCGAGACCAGCCTGGGCAACATAGTGAGATCCCATCTCTTAAAAAAAAAAAAACTTTATGATGGCATCTCAAGTATTTGAGGCCTTTCAAGAATCCCTACATACTGTGTGGACCTACAGATAAGACTCCTCAGCATCTCCCCGTTTCAGACAGATTCCCATCTACCAGAGAAAACACTTTCTCAGCAGTCAATAGACTTGAGTTCTGTTTTTGACTCTCCCATTAACCAGCCTGAGTACTCAGCATCTCTGAGGCTGGGCACAGTGGCTCATGCCTGTAATCCCAGCACTTTGGGAGGCTGAGGCAGGTGGATCACTTGAGGTTAAGAGTTCGAGACCAGCCTGGTCAACATGTTGAAACCCTGTCTCTACTAAAAATACAAAATTAGCTGGGCATGGTGGCACATGCCTGTAATCCCAGTTACTTGGGAGGCTGAGGCAGGAGGAAGGCTTGAACCTGGGAAGTGCAGGTTGCAGTGAGCCGAGATTGCACTATTGCATTCCAGCCTGGGTGACACAGTGAGACTCTATCTCAAAAAAAAAAAAAAAAAACCAGGCTGGGCGTGGTGGCTCACTCCTGTAATCCCAGCACTTTGGGAAGCTGAGGTGGGCGGATCACGAGGTCAGGAGTTCGAGACCAGCCTGGCCAACATGGTGAAACCCTGTCTCTACTAAAAATACAAAAATTAGCTGGGCGTGGTGGCATGCGCCTGTAGTCCCAGCTACTCAAGAGGCTGAGGCAGGAGAATGGCCTGAACCTGGGAGGCGGAGCTTGTAGTGAGCCAAGATCACGCCACTGCACTCCGGCCTGGGCGACAGAGCGAGACTCTGTCTCTAAATAAATAAATAAATAAAAATAAAAACTTTTTAAGCCAAGAGACAGAATTCACAATCTCTAAAACTCCAGGCTCTGGAGGTGTTTTGGAATCTGTAGCGAGCATGTAAGGGGGTGGCTGTTCCAGCCTGACCAACATGGAGAAACCCTGTCTCTACTAAAAATACAAAATTAGCCGGGTGTGGTGGCACATGCCTGTAATCCCAGCTACTCGGGAGGCTGAGGCAGGAGAATCGCTTGAACCCGGGAGGCGGAGGTTGCAGTGAGCTGAGATCGTGCCATTGCACTCCAGCCTGGGCAACAAAAGCGAAACTCTGTCTCAAAAAAAAAAAAAAAAAAGGAGGTGGCTGTTGCTTATACCAAGAACCTTAGTGATTCTTGCAGAGTTTGAATGGAACATGGGCTTTCAGACTCCAAACCCTAGGCTAAATATATTCCATTCTTTTGCTTCCCTTTATCCAGTTTGTGTGATTACAACAGCTGGCGATGGTTTAGGTTTCTGTAAAAGGAGAGTGAGGGAGAGAAAGAGAAAAACAGCCTTCCTGGAGGAATAGTCTTAACCCGCCTGTTGAGTTTTCTGTGGCTAGCTCTGCCGCTGCAACAATACTGTGACTGTGAGTTGGGAGAGGAGTTTATTTTTGTCCTCATGATCTCTTAGGACCTGGCTTCTTGGCATTCTATCAGTGACTAAAAACAGATAGGCACAGCAGTGCATAGAAGTCCCAGGAATAGGAAATTTAGATGTTTTTGTTTGTTTGTTTGCTTTATTAGTTTGTTGGTGCTTTCTTACATTTCTAATTCAATGTTTTCCTTTTATAGACCCATGCTCTCTTTCTTCTCTCTCTCTGTCTCTCTTTTTTTCTGTTTGTTTGTTTTTTTTGGGACAGTCTCGCTCTGTTGCCCAGGTTGTAATGCAGAGGCTCCATCTCGGCTCACTGCAACCTCCACCTTCCGGGTTCAAGCAATTCTCCTGCTTCAGCCTCCCAAGTAGCTGGGATTACAGCACACACCACCATACCCTGCTAATTTTTGTATTTTTGTAAAGATGGGGTTTCACCATGTTGGCCAGGCTGGTCTCAAACTCCTGACTTTAAGTAATCCGCCTGACTTGGCCTCCCAAAGTGCTGGGATTAGAGGCGTGAGCCACTGTGCCCGGCTGACTAATCACTTTCTTCATGGCAATGATGAACTTGATAATTATGAGCACTAGGGGGCTAAAGAAGCACTGAATATTGTCTCTGGGTATATTTTTAATTTTTATAACAGCCAGTATGGAGGGCATGGTGGGTAGAACCACATTATTGGAGCTTGAAAGACTCTAAAAGGTTTAGAATCTCAGCTCTACCACCAACCAGTTCTGTGAATGTGGGGAAATCTGAATCTTGATTTCCTCATCTGTAAAGTGAGGATGACTAAGGGTAGAATGTTGCTGGGAGAATTAAATGATATCATGCATATAATTTTCTTGTATTATTTCTTTTGATGCAACCTATTTGTTATGGGAATCTGGACTTATGGACCTCCTAATTCATTTCTAAACTTTAAGAGGCTCTCGTGAGCTTTGCTTTCTTTTCAAATGTGTCTCTTTTTTTCTTTTATACAGCTTATAAAATATTTTTTTCTCCATAGGATTAATTCATTCCACTTCATAGATTTAATATAGTTTCTTGTTTTATATTTATAGTTTAGCACAAAACTTAATAATGACACAGAGGGGCATGGTGTCCTGGAAGCCTTTATGTGGGTGTGTGTGTGCTTTTACTGTTACTCAATTGCTGAAAGAAGGAGTGAAAATAAAACATGAATCCTTTATGAGTAGCCTCATGTGGAAGGGCAGTTCTTAGAACAAAAGCATAAACAGTCTTTTAATAAATCAAGAAATTATGCAGCCAAGTTTTTAGTTTAGAAGGCAGATTCATTTCCAGAGCAAATAATACACGTTTTTTCTTTTTGAGATGGAGATACATTGTGTCGCCAGGCTGGAGTGCAGTGGCATGATCTAAGCTCACTGCAACCTCCGCCTCCCGGGTTCAAGTGATTCTCCTGCCTCAGCCTCCCGAGTAGCTGGGACTATGGTGCGTGCCACCACACCCAGCTAATTTTTGTATTTTTAGTAGAGATGGGGTTTAACCATGTTGGCCAGGATGGTCTCAATCTCCTGAACTTGTGATCTGCCTGCCTCAGCCTCCCAAAGTGCTAGGATTACAAGCATGAGCCACCGAACCTGGCCAATACACATATTTCATGGGTTATTGTTGATATTTATGGAAAACTTTGCTGATGCCCTGATAAGAATATTAAAGTACCGGCAATGGGAGTTTCTGTTGATGATGCTCTTTTTCTCTTTGTTCATGTTCCTCCTTTTTGCCTATCTCTTGTCAACCACAACCACGGTTCCCAGATCTCCCAGGAGAGCAGTTTACCTGTTGTCACCCACTTTTCACTGTCATCCAAGATCTGTTTAGAAAATGGTAAGATCCCTTTACCCACCCAAATCAGGCACCACTCTTATGAGTAAACCAGAGTGAGAGTCACTTCCCTTCCCTGAATTTGGAATCTTCCCCCAGCCATCCTCTTGCTGTAACCTCAATCAGAGCCAGACATTCAAGCTCATGGATTCCAAGTCATACTTTTCAAAGGCATCCCCCTCCGACCCAGCCCTCCCTCATTTGTCCATTGTACACCCCGGGAGTATTTTCTTCAAGGTCTTGAGAAGCCAGGACCATGGCTTTGGTGACGATGACATTCATGTGCTTGGAAGTGTGGCCCAGGGCCTTTCTATCACAAAAACAACCTACCGTGTTTTGGGAACCAAGGTTTCTGTGTTCAAAGGCAAAAATATGTTCTTATATTTTTAAAATGTTATAAAGGAGACTTCCTAGGGAAGATTATGGTTGCACAAATCTAGAAAGAATATTGTCTATCCCTGAATGAGGTAATAAAGGAAATAATATATGGGCCGGTAGAAAAAGAGAACCTTGCCCTCCTTTGGAGCATGGACATAAGAGAGCTAACTGCTGTGTGGCTCAGGGAATGAGTGGGAGGTAGGGCTGACTGGTGTGGGTCTCATGGACTTGCTTTTCATAGATCTAACACCTTAAGAACTGTTGAAGGGTTCTTGCTTTTAGAGAATGTGCTTAGGTGTCAAGTGTTCCTTCCTTACGTCCCCATCCCCAACACATACTTCTGGACTTGATGTAATGAGGGATCAGCATTTAGGACTGGATCTGTCTCACTGGGGCGGGCCAGATATTGAGGAAATAGACCCAGGTGCATATGCTAAGAACAAGCCCGGTAGACACAGCAAAATAGCAAGTAGGAGTGAACTAAACCAGAAGGTATTCAGAGGACCCAGCATGCAAATGCCCGGGAACTTAAATAGGTGATCCAGGGACAGGAATTCTCTTAGCAGCCAATCAAGTGGCAAGCAGCTGGTTGGCCCAGCAGGTAGTCTGTGAGCAATGAGGCAGGCCTTGGTCGTTGAAGGGCAGGACTCAATCCCAGGCTGGGAGGTTGGGAACAATTAGGACATTATCCAATTCTAAGTAAACCAGGATGGACCTTGTTCAGTCTTCCAGTCTAAGACTAGGATGGTTCTCATGATCCAGTGGGAGTGAGCCTGAATGTGATCAAGATTGTTAGCCAGGGTTCTCTTGGTGGTAAGTAACAAGAACTCAACTCACATTAGCTGAAGTGACAGGATAATTATTTGCTCATGTCCTGTGGGGTGGATTACAAGATTAAAAGAAGAACTGCAAGTACAGGGTCCAGGGGAGGACGTGGGGACTCAAGACTGCAGAATCTCTTCTCTATCCATCTCCACGTGGCTGCACGCTGCAGACAGGCCCTCTCCACGTGTTGAAGAGATGGTCACTGCCATCCCCAGATTTGCGTGTCCCTTTCTTAGGAGGAAAGCAATTATTTTCTCCCAAAGTCGTGTGTCAATCCCAGCTAATGACTGATTATGATTAGCTTTATTTGAATTAAGTACTCACTCTAGGCTGGGTGCCGTGGCTCATGCCTGTAATCTCAGCACTTTGGGAGGCCCAGGTGGGTGGATCACTTGAGGCCAGGAGTTTGAGACCAGCCTGGGCAATATGGTGAAACCCCATCTCTACAAAAAATACAAAAATTAGCCAGGCATGATGGCATTTGCCTGCAGTCCCAGCTACTTGGGAGGCTGAGGTGGGAGGATCACCTGAGCTTGGTGAAGTCAAGGCTGTAGTGAGCTGTGATCACGCCACTATACTCCAGCCTGGGTGACAAACCACGGTCGTGTCTCAAAACAACAACAAAACAACAGTAAGTACGCACTGTATGGGCCAATAATGGTTGCCTGGAAGATGGGTGATGGGTAATATTAGTCAAACCTGGGCCATTGGCTCATGGGTGCAAGGGAGTGTAATTATCAGCTCGGCGTGAGCCACATGGAATGGGGTGTGATAATACCCCAAAGGAAGGGAAGTCAAGTAGTTCCATAGTTTCAGAAGTGAAGATAAAGCCTGTTCTTTTTTTTTTTTTGGAGACAAGGTCTTACTTTGTTGCCCAGGCTGAAGTGCAGTAGCACAAACACAGCTCACTGCAGCCTCAACCTCTTGTGCTCAAGCAGTTCTCCTGCCTCAGCCCCTCAAGTAGCTGGAACTACAGGTGCACAACACCACACCTGTCTAATTTTTCTGTTTTTTGTAAAGACAGGGTTTCACCATCTTGCCCAGGCTGCCCTCAAACTCCTGAGCCTAAGGGATGCATCCACCTTGGCCTCCCGAAGTGCTGAGATTACAGGTGTAAGCCACTACACCCAGCTAAAGTCTGTTCTTAATCTAGGGCTAAGGTGGGAAATAGAGGTAAGAAGAAAAGAGAGGAGCCACAATGCCCTGATTTAAAGCTTCACCTGGAGTTGTGGCTAAAATGAAGAGCTTATGGCAAAGGCAAAAGACCTGGACATAGAATACTGGTTACCCTTTCTAATTACAACTAATGTTTTCCCTGCACATAGGGCAAAAATTCTGGAAGGAGATACCCCAAAATGTTGACAGTGTTTGTGTGGTAGGATTCCATATTCTTTTTTCTCTGTTTCATTTCATTATCTTCCAAATTTTCTTCTATATGTAACTTACTGGTTTATTGAATGGACTAGACTAGATGGGATGAAATAAAGAAATGGCAGGTTTTCCTCTTCTCCTAAATTCCTGAAAGCTGTCTTTGGATCTTTCCATATGTTCACTATAAGGTAGGATTTTTACAAGAGAAGAATGTGAAAGCTGAGAGGGCCTTATAGATCATCTTGTTTAGTTCTCTTATTTTACAGATGAGAAAACTGAAGCCCAGAGATGATGTTCTTTTTTTTTTTTTTTTTTGACAGGGTCTCCCTCTGTCGCCCAGGCTGGAGTGCAGTAGCACGATCTTGGCTCACTACAGCCTCTGCCTCCCGGGTGTGATCCTCCCACCTCAGCCTCCTGAGTAGCTGGGGCTACAGATGTGTACCACCACGCCTGGCTGATTTTTGTATTTTTGTAGAGACAGGGTTTCACCATGTTGGCCAGGCTCATCTCAAACTCCTAGACTCAAGCAATCCTCCTACCTCTGTCTCCCAAAGTACTGAGATTACAGGCATGAGCCACTGTGCCTGCCTGACAGTCACCCTTTTAAAGTGTTCACTGATTTTTTAGTACATTCACAAAGTTGTATAACCATCACCACTATCTAATTCCAGAATATTTCTATTACCCCCACAAAGAAACCCCATACCTATTAGCAGTAACTCCTCAATTCTCTCTCACCCAAAATCCTAGCAACCACTAATCCACATTCTGTTTCTATGGATTTGCCTTTTTTGGAAATTTCATAGAAATGCAATCATACGCTGGGCGTGGTGGCTCATGCCTATAATCCCGGCACTTTGGGAGGCTGGGGCAGGCGGATCACCTGAGGTCAGGAGTTCGAGACCAGCCTAGCTAACACGGCGAAACCCTTCTCTACTGAAAATACAAAATTAGCCGGGTATAGTGGTGGGTGCCTGTAGTCCCAGCTACTTGGGAGGCTGAGGCAAGAGAATCGCTTGAACCTGGGAGGTGGAGGTTGCAGTGAGCTGAGATCGCGCCACTGCACTCCAGACTGGGAGACAGAGCGGGATTCCGTCTCAAAAAAGAAAAAAAAAAAAAAAAAAGAAAAGAAAAAAGAAATGCAATCATACAATATGTGTCCTTTTGTGACTTGCCTTTTCCACTTAGCATAATGTTTTCAATGTTCATCTATGTTGTAGCATATATCAGTATTTCATTCATTCCTTTTCTTTTTTTGAGAAAGGGTCTCACTCTGTGGCCAATGCTGGAGTGCAGTTGCATGATCATGGCTCACTGTAACCTTAAACTCCTGGGCTCAATTGATCCTCCCACCTCAGCCTCCTGAGTATCTGCAACTACAGGCAATGCCACCACACCTGGCTTTTTTTTTTTTTTGTAGCGACGGGGTCTTACCATGTTTCCCAGGTTAGTCCTGAATTCTTGGTCCCAAGCAATCTTCCCATCTTGGGCTCCCAAAGTGCTGAAATTATAGGCATGAGCCACTGTGCCTGGCCTCATTCATTCCCTTTTATGAGCGAATAATATTCTATTGTATGGGTATACCACATTTTGTTTATCCATTTTTCAATTGACAGACATTTTGGTTATTTCCACATTTTGGTTACCATGAATGACACTGTTACAAACATTTGTTTATAAGATTTCATGTGGCTGGATACAGTAGCTCATGCCTGTAATCCTAGCACTTAGGGAGGCCAAGGCGGGTGGATCACCTGAGGCCAGGAGTTCAAGACCAGCCTGACCAACATGGAGAAACTCTGTCTCTACTAAAAATACAAAATTAGCCAGGCGTTGTAGCACATACCCGTTAATCCCAGCTACTTGGGAGGCTGAGGCAGGAGAACTGCTTGACCCCGGGAGGCAGAGGTTGCAGTGAGCCAAGATTGAGCCATTGCACTCCAGCCCGGGCAACAAGAACGAAACTCTATCTCAAAAAAAAAAAAAAAAAAAAAAAGATTTCATCTGGACATGTTTTTAATTTTCTTGGATATGAACCTGGAAGCAGAATTGCTAGGTCATGTGCTCTCTGTTTAATTTTCTGAGGAACTGCCAAACTGTTTTCCAAAACAGCTGTACTATTTTACATTCCTATCAGCAATGTATGAGGGCCCCAATTTCTCCATATCTTGTCTAACACTTATTATTGCCTATCTTTCCAATTATAGCCATTCTAGTAAATGTGTCTTAATTTTTAAGCTTAATTTATCTAGTAGTTATTTGACGGTGGACCTAACTGTTTTACAAATATGTTATCTCCTAAAACTTTCTGTGATAGTAAAATTGTTTTATTTTTTATTTTTTTATTTTTTGAGACAGAGTCTCTCTCTGTCGTTGAGTCTGGAGTGCAGTGGCACAATTATATCGCACTGTAGCCTCAATCTCCTGGACTCAAGTGATCCTCTTGCCTCAGCCTCCTGAGTAGCTGGGACTACAGGTGCACACCACCACGCCCAGCTAATTTTTGTATTTTTTGTAGAGATGGGGTTTCACCATGTTGCCCAGGCTTGTTTCAAACTCCTGAGCTCAAGCGATCTGCCTGCCTCAACCTCCCAGAGTGCTGGGATTACAGACGTGAGCCACCATGCCTGGCCAGCTTGTTCTTATAAAGTAAAAAACTTATTGCTGAAATTATCTTGTAAAAGCAAATGTATTGGGCCTCATGAGCCGTCAGGAACCAATATTAATACCTATATAACCAAGGGTAACAATGAGGGTCATATGAGACAATGGGGATAATAGTAACAATAAACACATGTAATATCCACTATATTCAGATACTTTTCTAAATGCCTTAGTGTTGACTTATTTAATATTCAGAACAACCCTGGAGGAAGTACCATTTGTAGCACCATGTTACAGACAATGACACTGGGACAAAAAAAGGCTAAGTAACATGTTCAAAATTGTATCACTAACAAGTGCCAAGGCCAGGATTTGAGTCCAGGAATTCTAAAAGCAAAGGCATAACCACTGATGAGGTTACTTCCCTATCTCAGAGGGGTTGTTATAGGGAAAACTACAACTACCATTTATTATTGCTAATATCATTTCCATTATATGCAAGTAGAATGAGAATTAGGGATAAAGTTACGGAAAGAACATTATCCCGGGAGTCAGGAGACCAGGGTTGGGGTCATGGCTCTATCAGCAATCATATGACTTTGGGAAAGTTACTCAGCCCCTTGGAATCTCAGTTTCCCTCCTCAATAAAAGGGAAATCCAGCCTAGGCAACATGGCAAGACCCTGTTTCTACAAAAAAATTTAAAAATTAGCCAGGCATGGTGGCACATACCTCTGGTCCCAGCTCCTTGGGAGGCTGAGGTGGGAGGATCACTTGAGCCCAGGAGTTCGAGGCTGCAGTGAGCCGAGATTGTGCTACTGCACTCCAGCCTGGAAAAAAAAAAAAAAAAAAGCCAGGCATAGTGGCTCACGCCTGTAATCCCAGCTACTTGGGAGGCTAAGGCACAAGAATTGGTTGAACTTGGGAGGCGAAGGTTGCAGTGAGCTGAGGTTGCACCACTGCACTCCGGCTTGGCCGACAGAGCAAGACTCTGTCTCAAAAAGAAAGAAAGAAATTCTATTATCATCCCACAGTGATATCAGGATGACTAAACTAGACAATAGCTAGAAAGCTCCCTGTGATCTGTGGAATACAATAAGTGAATATGATTTTATTATTGAAAATGTCAGTTCTTTTAATCTTCAAGTCCTGAATATAAAGTTTCATTCTTGGGAGAAAAGCTGGGTCTCCCAGGGCTCTTCATTGCATAGTGCTAATCTCAGATGAGGTTCTTCATCCTTCTTTAATTGCACAGAGCTGCTTCACTCACTCATTTTTCCTGGAAACTATCAAGTTTTCTGAAGTTACAATCAGTAAAGATTTCAGATTACTAAGCCTTTATTTATATTCCTGGGTTTGGTATTTGCAAATGTTTCTAGCATCTGAGAATGGCATAAATTTTTGGAGAGAAAAATAGTAAACTTAATTTTAACTGTAAAAAATCTAGAGGCAGCCGGGAGCAGTGGCTCCCTTCTGTAAGCCCAGCACTTTGGGAGTCCAAGGTGTTGTATCACTTGAGGTCAGGAGTTCGAGACCAGCCTGGCCAATATGGTGAAACCCCATCACTACTAAAAAAAATACAAAAATTAGCCAGGTGTGGTGGTGGGAGCCTGTAATCCCAGCTACTCAGGAGGCTGAGGCAGGAGAATCATTTGAACCCGGGAGGCAGAGGTTTCAGTGAGCCGAGATCATGCCACTGCACTCCAGCCTGGGTGATAGAGCAAGACTCTGTCTCAAAACAGTAATAACAACAACAAAACATCAAACAACAACAACAACAAACACCTAGAGGCTACGATCAGGCAAAGATCACACATATTTAAAAGGATGGAACATTTTGAGAGAGAAGAACAGACATTAGAGGCAAGGGAAGAAGACAACAGAGCCGACTTCTCCATTAGGCATAGTGTGCAGGGTCTGTGATACTTCCAGGGGCCCAGGAAAATGTTTCTTTCAAAAAGAAATTGTTTTTAATTGAGATAGGGTCTTGCTCTGTTGCCCAGGTGGGTCTTGAACTCCTAGGCTCAAGCAATCTTCCCCCTTTGGCCTCTCAAAGTGCGGGCATTACAGGTGTGAGCCACCACACCCAGACAGTACTTTTTATTGTGGTTAAATATCCATAACAAAATTTACTATTTCAATTATTTTTAAGTGTATAGTTCTGTAGTATTAAGTTCACGCATGTTGTACAAACACCACCACCATCGCCAGAACTTTTTCAATGTGTTCTCCATTTCTATATTTCTATCATTTCAAGAATTTTATATAAATGGAATCATATAACCTGTAACTTTTGATGATTGCCTTTTCAGTCAGTTTCATTCTCTGCAGATTCATCCAGACTGTTGTGTATATCAGTAGTTCCCCAATTGAACCTCTGTGCCCATTTAACAACAACTTCTTATTCCCCCTTCCTCACCCCCTGTGAACCACCATTCTATAAGCAAATTATATAATTGGAGTTCTCAGTGTAATATTTGTCCTTTTGTGTCTGGCTTATTTCACTTAGAATAATGTCTTCAGGATTCATCTATGTTGTAGCATGTATCAAAACATCAATTCTTTTTGGGGCTGAATAGTATTCCACTGTATGTATACGCCACACTTTGTTTATCCATTCATTCATTGATGGACATTTGGGTTGTTTCCACCTTTTGCCTATTGTGAATAATGCTGCTATAAACATTGGTGTACAAATATCTGAGCCCCTGCTTTCAATCTACTTCAGTTGAAATTAACCTCATCCTAGGCCTCTTCTAGAACTGTAAAACTTTTAGAAAAAAATGTAAATTAAAACCTTCAAGATTGATCAGGTGCAGTGCCTCATGCTTATAATCTCAGCACTTTAGGAGGCCAAGCAAGAGGAACACTCAAGCCCAGGAGTTTGAGACCAGCCTGGGCAACATAGCAAGACCCTATCTCTACAAAAAATAAAAAACAAAAAAGAAGAAGAAAAAGGAGAAGAAGAAGGAGGAGGAGGAAGAGGAGGAGAAAAGGAAAGAAAAATCTATACCTGAATGTTTTAGCAACTTTCTTTTTTTTTTTTTTTTTTTTCGAGATGGAGTCTCACTCTGTCGTCCAGGCCGGAGTGCAGTGGCACGATCTCAGCTCACTGCAAGCTCCACCTCCCAGATTCAAGCCATTCTCCTGCCTCAGCCTCCTGAGTAGCTGAGACTACAGGCGCCCGCCACCACGCCCAGCTAATTTTTTGCATTTTTTTTTTTTTTTTAGTAGAGACGGGGTTTCACCATGTTAGCCAGGATGGTCTCGATCTCCTGACCTTGTGATCCACCCGCCTTGGCCTCCCAAAGTGCTGGGATTACAGGCGTGAGCCACTGCGCCCGGCCTTTAGCAACTTGCATAATAGCCAAACACTGAAACAAAACAAAACAACAACAACAACAACAACAAACCCAGATGTCTTCCCAAAGGTGAGTAGTTAAACTATGGTACATCCATACCATGGAACACTACTCAACAACAAAAAGGAAGAAACTACTGATATACACAACAGTCTGGATGAATCTGCAAAGAATGAAACTGACTGAAAAGGCAATCATTATATAAAATTCTTGAAATGATAGAAATATAGAAATGGAGAACACATTGGTGGTTGCTAGGGTTAAAGGGAAGGTAGGGGCAGGAAGGAAGTGGGTCAGGCTGTAGAAGGATACCACGAGGGATCCCTGTGGTGGTGGAAGTGTTTCGAATCTTGACTGTATCAGTGTCAATATCCTGGTTGTGATGTTTTACTACAGTTTTGTGAGATATGATGTTGCCATATAGAGAAAATGGGTAAAATGCCCATTTTTCTCTCTGTATTACTTCTTACAACTTCATATGGATCTACAATTATTTTAAAATTAAAAAGCTTAATTAAAAAAATTATATAGAGACCAAGCATGGTGGTGCATACCTGTAATCCCAGCACTTTGGGAGGCTGAAGTGGAAGGATTGCTTGAGTCCAGGAGTTTGAGACCAGCCTGGGCAACATGGTAAAATCGTGTCTCTACTAAAAATACAAAAATTAACCAGATGTGGTGACATCCTCTTGTGGTCCCAGCTACTCAGAAGGCTGAGGTGAGAGGATCACTTGAGCCTGGGGGTTGAGGCTGCAGTGACCTGTGATCAGGTCACTTCACTCCAGACTAGGCAACAAAGCAAGACCCTGCCTCAAAAAAAAATGTACGTAGCCAGCATTGTATTTCTGTTGGACCAAGGATACCCTGAGGCAGAATCTTCATACCACATGGAATCTAGTAAAAGCCTAATTGATGCTTTATCTAACTGAAAGCACTATGAATTCTGGTATCTTTCTTCTAACATTCACGAATGACTTATTAAAGTGATCGACACAAGCCAAATAGCACTATTATAATGTTTTATCAATATCTCACTTACTTGCCGCTTTTATTCATTCATCCTGAAGCCTTATTTATAAATCTAACCAGTAACTTCTACTTACCTATTTTTTCCATCGATTTAGTTGATGCAACATGGTGGTCTTCTTTTGCTTTAACTAGATGATTTTGCTGATGACATTCTTCTCTTGAACCCCTGCTCATTTTGTGTTCTAGTAAGTTAACTATGGTCATGGAATTGCAACCTCCTTGCAGAGCACAGTCTTGCATCCACATTGAATTTTTGGATGCAAACATGTAAGCATCTTCAGTAAGATCTTTCCGGCTGTTATTTATGAGATTTACAATTCCCTCAGGGAAAGCAATGTTAAGCTCAGCATTGCTGCAATGTCTCCCCAGGTTCACACGGTGTTTTGGGAGCAATGAGTTTGTATTCTTAAAATAGGTTATTTTGCAGGCATCTTTTGGAGAATCTAAGTTTTGAAGGAAGCTTGGACACACTAGGAGGTTGTGAGATGCTTGGTGAGTGGAATTCGTCTGCTTTCATAGATGTGGCTACTGTAGTTAGTCTTGCTTTCTTTAGTTCTTTTAACTTTGTTTTCTTTTTATTACTGTAAAACAAAATGTGAGCTTTAAAGATATTTTATACTCTTTAACCTAGTAATACAACTTCTAGGAATTCATCTTAAAATATAACAAAAAGATTTATAACATCTGTACATAAAATTGCTTACTGTAACAGTATATTTTGATATGAGAAAAAATTTAAAAGAACCTAATAGTGCATAGGGATATAGCTAAGTAAATAATACCATACCCATGCAATGGGTAGTCATAAAAAATTATTTTAAAAATTGCTTTTAATAATTCGAGAACATGTTCATGTTGTAATGTTATATAAAAAGTATACACAATTACAACTGAGCGTGGTGGCTCACGCCTGTAATCCCAGCACTTTGGGAGGCTGAGGTGGGTGGATCACTTGAGGTCAGGAGTTCGAGACCAGCTTGGCCAACATGGTGAAACCCCATCTCTACTAAAAGTACAAAAATTAGCCGGGTGTGGTGGCATGCGCCTGTAATCCTTAATCCTAGCTGCTCTGGAGGCTGAGGCAGGAGAATCGCTTGAACCCAGGAAGCAGAGGTTGCAGTGAGCCAAAATTGTGCCATTGCACTTTAGCTTGGGCAACAGAGTAAGACTCCATCTCAAAAAAGAAAAAAAAGTAGATACAATTGTACATGTGGAATGATCTCAAATGATATATATGTATACCTGGTAGTAAAAATACTAAGCAAATGTCTACCAAAAAGCTAACTTGGCTAGGAGGTGAAGAAGGATGGCCAAATAGAAATCTCCACTGATTGTCTTCCCCACAGGAACACCAAATTTAACAACTATCTAAATAAAAAAGCACCTTCAGGCTAGGCGCGGTGGCTCACGCCTATGGCTCATGCCTGTAATCCCAGCACTTTAGGAGGAGAGGTGGGTGGATCATGAGGTCAAGAGATCAAGACCATCCTGGCCAACATGGTGAAACCCCATCTCTACTAAAAATACAAAAATTAGCTGGGCGTGGTGGCACGTGCCTGTAGTCTCAGCTACACAGGAGGCTGAGGCAGGAGAATCACCTGAACCCAGGAGGTGGGGGTTGTAGGGAGCCAAGATCTCCAGCCTGGTGACAGAGTGAGACTCTGTCAAAAAAAAAAAAAAAAAGGCACCTTCATAAGAATCAAAAAATCAGATGAGCAATCACAGTACCTGGTTTTAACTTCATATCACTGAAAGAGACACTGAAGAGCATCAGAAAGAGTCGAATCATCAATGCTGCCCCTACTCCACCCCTGGCAGTGGCCATGTGGCGCAGAGGAACTGTGTGCCTGGGGGAGGGAGAGTGCAATGACTGTGGGACTTTGCATTGGAACTTAGTGCTGCCCTGTCATAGCTGAATACAACATTAGGCAGACCTCAGCCAATGACCATGGAGGGAGCATTTAGACCAGCCCTAACGAGAGAGGAATTGTCCATCCCAGCAGGTGGAATTTGAATTCTGGCAAGGCTCACTACTACAGGCTAAAGTTCTCTGGGGTACTAAATAAATTTGAAATGCAGTCTAGGCCACAAGGACTGCAACTCCTAGGCAAATCCTAGTGCTGTGCTGGTCTCAGAGCCAGTGGAACTGGGGGGCACTTGATCTAGTGAGATGATAGCCAGGGTAGCCAGGGAAGTGCTTGTACCACCCCTACCCCAAACCCAGGCAGCACAGCTTACAGCTGCAGGAGAGACTCCCTCTTTCCATCTGAGAGGAAAGAGAAGATTAAGGAAGACTTTGCCATGCAACTTGGATACCATCTCAGCCACAGTAGGAGAGGGCACCAGACAGGGTCATGAGGGTCCCATTCCAGACCCTAGCTACTGGGTGACATTTCTAGACACATCCTGAGCCAGAAGGGAATCTGCTGCCTTGAAGGGAAGGACCCAGTCCTTGCAGGATTCATCACCTGCTGACTAAAGAGCCCTTGGGCCCTGAATAATCAATAGCAGTAGCCAGATAGTACACACCACGGGCATTGGGTGAGATTCTGAGAAATGCTGTCTTCAGGTGTGACCCAGCACATTCCCAGCTGTGGTGGCTATGAGAACAGACTCTTTCTACTTAAGAAAAGCAGAGGAAAGAGGAAACACAACTTTGTCTTGCATCTTAGGTACCAGCTTGGCCACAGTGGGGTAGAGCACCAACTGGGCTCTTGGGGTCCCTGATTCTAGGCCTTGGCTCTTAGACAGCATTACTGAACCTGCTGTGGGCCAGAGGGAAGCTCACTGCCCTGAAGGGTGAGTCCCACGCCTGGCAGCATTCACCATAAGCTGACTGAAGAGCGTCTGGGCCTTAAGCGAATACTGGTGGTAACCTGGCACTACTCTCCGCAGGCTGCGACAGTGGTGGCTACAGAGAGAGACTCTTCTGCCCATGGAAAGAGGAGGGTAGAGTGGGAAGGACTTTGTCTTGTGGTTTTGGTGCCAGCCCAGCTGCAGTAGACTTGAGCACCAGGTAGATTTCTAAGATTTTCAACTCCAGGCACTGTCTACTAAATGGCATTTCTGGAGCCACCTGGGGCCCAGGGAAATTTACTGCCCTGAAAGGAAGGACACACGCTTAGCTGGCTTTGCCACCTGCTGATTATAGAGCCCTAGGGCCTTGAGCGAACATAGGTGGTAGCCAGGTAGTGGTTACGGTGGGCCTTAGTCAAGACCCAGTGCTGTGCTGGCTTCAGGTCTGACCCAGCACAGTCTCAGTGGTGGTGGCCACAGGGATGATTGTGTTACCCCTCCCCCAGCTCTAGGAAGCTCAGCACAGAGAGAAAGAGAATCCATTTGTTTGGGAGAAAGTAAGGCAAGAGAACAAGAGTCTCTGCCTGGTAACCCAGAGAGTTCTCCCAGATCTTATCCAAGACCACCAAGGTGGTACCTCTACAAGTCTCCAAGAGTCACAGTGTTACTGGGCATGGAGTGCCCCCTAATGCAGATATGGCTGCAGTGACCAAAAACTTAGATCACAACACCCAAGTCCCTTTGAATACGTGGAAAGCCTTCCCAAGAAGGAGGACAGGTACAAATAAGCCCAGACTGAGAAGACTGAAATAAATACCCAACTCTTTAATGCCCAGACAACAAATATCCACAAGCATCAAGGCCATCCAGGAAATCTTGACCTCACTACCTAAAGAATGCACCCAGGGACCAATCCTAGAGAGACAGAGATATGTGAGCTTTCAGAAAGAGAATTCAAAATAGCTGTGTTTGTCTGGTGTGGTGGCTCACGCTTGTAATCCCAGCACTTTGAGAGGCCAAGGTGGGAGGATCACTTGAGTCCAGGAGTTCAAGATCAGCCTGGGCAATATAGTGAGATCCTGTCTCTATGAAAAAATATTGGCCAGGCACGGTGGCTCACGCCTATAATCCCAGCACTTTGGGAGGCTGAGGCAGGTGGATTACCTGAGGTCAGGAGTTCCAGACCTCAGCCTGACCAACATGGTAAAACTCCATCTCTACTAAAATACAAAAAAAATTAGCCAGGTGTGGCAGCGGGCGCCTATAATCCCAGCTACTTGGAAGGCTGAGGCAGGAGAATCTACAGGTGTGCTGGCACATAGCTGTAGTCTCAGCTACTCGGGAGGCTGAGGTGGGAGGATCAATTGAGCCTGGGAGGTTAAGGCTGCGGGGAGCCATGATTGTACCACTGCACTCCCGCCTGGGAGACAGAGTGAGACCCTGCCTCAAAAAAAAAAAAAAAAAAAAAAAAAAAAAAGAAAGTCAGAATAAAATCTTTATAATGAAGAATGGAAAGAAAAATTGAGCAGAAGTGAGGTTATAAAATATCATCTGTTTATTGCTGTCAAAACTCACTATTAATTGAAAATGATAAAAGGACAAAATGAAGGAAAATCATTTTGATGAATTAAAATATATATATATTATTTGACCTACTCCATATATTCATACACACACACATTTATATAGATGCTGTACATCTGTATGTATGTATATATAATTTTATATACTGTTTTGGTTTTTTTTTTTTTTTTGAAACAAGGTCTTGCCCTTTCACCCAGGCTGGAGTGTAGTAGTGTGATCATAGCTCACTGCAGCCTTGACCTCTCAGGCTCAGGCAATCCTCCCACCTCAGCCTCCCAAGAAGCTGGAACTACAGGCACGTGCCACCACACCTGGCTGATTAAAAAAACACTTTTTTTTGTAGAGACAGGACCTCACTACGTTGCTCATGCTATATTGAACTGCTGGCCTGAAGCGATCCTCCTGCCTCAGCCTCCTAAAGTGCTGGGATTATAGGTATGAGCCACCAAACCTGGCTATATACTGGTTTTTAAAAGACAGGCAATCCTTGTTCACTACTATAGTAACACAGTAAATGTATTTATCACTTTATACTTACAAAGAATTTTCACATATACTACCTTATCTAACCCTCACAATAACCCTATTAGATAGTATTACATTACCTCCATTACATAGTATTCTATATATGTGAGTGCAAAACTCAGTTGTGTATAACTTAAATAACTGTGATTGATCTAAAATGTCTAATAACGACTGTTTGTCATTGGACAAGGTGTTTCAACAAACCCATATGGTAAATCTTTTGATCTCTCTTTTTATTGAAGAGGAAATGTTATATTTATTTCTAGGATAAAGACTTTTCACTTCCAGCAAAACTAATTTAAAAAAAAAATAGTGTCTCAGTGAGGGGCACTGATCTGGGCCTCTTCAGTTTTCTTAGCATTTTTCTAGAGTGTAGTTAAATATGAAAAATGGACTCAGGTTGTCAAATGAATTTAGAAAAATACCAGCCTGAACACTAGGGTCTTGTGACAGTAGACAGGTTTTTGTCTATCCTATAAACTGGGTAGCTCTAGGCCAGAGTTCAGCAACTGGTAGACCCAGGACAGGACCCATCCCTGAGATTTTTTATATATATAATTGGATATATTTGAAACAGGATCTGGCTCTGTCGCCCAGGCTGGAGTGCAGTAGTGAGATCATGACTCATTATAGCCTCAAACTCCTGGGCTCAAGCGATCCTCCCACCTCAGCCTCTTGAGTAGCTGGGACTAAATGCACAGGCCACCATGCCCAGCTAATTTTTGCATTTTCATAGAGAAAAAATCTCACTGCATTGCACAGGCTGGTCTTAAGCTCCTGGGCTCAAGCAATCCTCCTGCCTCGGCCTCCCAAAGTACTGTGACTACAGGCATGAGCTACTGCACCTGGCGCCTGAGATATATTTTGTTTGGCCTGTCTGGTGAAGTGTACACAGTATTTTTTTAAAAAATTGGATTTAGGGCAGGGCGCTGTGGCTCACGCCTATAATCCCAGCACTTTGGGAGGCCGAGGCGGGTGAATCACGAGGTCAGGAGATTGAGACCATGGTGAAACCCCGTCTCTACTAAAAATACAAAAAATTAGCTGGGTGCGGTGGCGGGCGCCTGTAGTCCCAGCTACTCGGGAGGCTGAGGCAGGAGAATGGTGTGAACCCCGAAGGCAGAGCTTGTAGTGAGCCAAGATCGCGCCACTGCACTCCAGCGTGGGCAACAGAGCGAGACTCTGTCTCAAAAAAAAAAAAAATTGGATTTATTGCCAGCATTTGAGGACTGGGAGTATGCTGCAAACATTTACATTCCAGGTTTCTCTTAAAAAATGGGTCCGGGCATGGTGGCTCATGCCTGTAATTCTAGCACTTTGGGAGACGGAAGTGGGAGGATTGCTTGAGCCCAGGAGTTCAAGACCAGCCTGGGCAACATAGCAAGACCCCATCTCTACAAAAAAAATTTTTTTAATTAGCTGGGTGTGGTGGTGTGCGCCTGTAGTCTCAGCTACTGGGGAGGCTGAGGTGGGAGGATTGCTTGAGCCCAGGAGTTCTAGGTTACAGTGAACTATGATCATGCCACTGTACTCCAGCCTGGGTGACAGAGCAATACCTTGTCTCAAAAAAATGTTTAAAGAAGATTTTATTTTTAAAAAGTATGGGCTGCACCTGTAATCCCAGCACTTTGGGGGGCTGAGACAGGTGGATCACGAGGTCAAGAGATCAAGATAATCCTGGCCAACATGGTGAAACTTCGTCTCTACTAAAAATACAAAAATTAGCTGGGCGTGGCAGTGCGTGCCTGTAGTCCCAGCTACTCAAGAGGCTGAGACAGGAGAATCGCTTGAACCCGGGAGGCGGAAGTTGCAGTGAGTGGAGATCACGCCACTCCACTCCAGCCTAGGTGACAGAATGAGACTCTGTCTCAAACAAACAAGCAAAAAAGGATGGGCTGCATTCCTGTACAGTAGAAATGTCATTTAAGTTGGTTCCTCCTGTCGTTATGTTAAGGCTGTGACAGGGCAGTGGTATTAACACATCTAGAGAGATAAAGAGCTATGCTGTATCTATACTAGTACTTCACACTAGTATTTATATGAATGTGAAATTTCTATAAAAGGGAACAAACTCCATGGCCACTGCTATCCTGAGAGTTCCAGTCAAGGGATTGTTTTGGCGCTCCTCGTGCCAAAGCGGTTCACTTTTGATATGGCCCTCTGAATTCTGAATGTTTAACTCTGCCACCAAAGTGATTGCAATGAAGATCTGGCCTACCCTGGGAGAGAGAATGTGCTGCTGACCCAGGAATATGTAAGTACTGTGCCTCCTTAGAGATTTTTTTCAAAACAATTAGAAATTAATTCACGACTTGGCACCCACAGGCCTTCCCAGTCTCACAAATATTTTGGTTGGCTCGAGTCCATATCTCAGGTCCTGATTACCTTTATCTTTGATAAGAGCCATCTCTGGGCCCTTAGAAGCACAGGGTCTGAATCTGGAATGCAGAGGCTAAAGGAAGGTGAGACTCCAGCTGACCCTCCCTTAGATGCATTACTAGCAATCTCCTTCTACAAATTTCTTCAGTTCCTTCCTCCATAACCTTTTAGGAACTTTTTTTTTTTTTTTTTTGAGACAGAGTCTCACTCTTGTTGCCCAGGCTGGAGTGCAGTGGCACGATCTCGGCTCACTGCAACCTCCGCCTCTCAAGTTCAAGTGACTCTCATGCCTCGGCCTCCCGAGTAGCTGGAATTACAGGCACCGGCCGCCACACCCAGCTAATTTTTGTACTTCTGGTAGAGATGGGGTTTCACCATGTTGGCCAGGCTGTTTGCTCCCTCTTTTTTAAAACTTTTTTTTTAAATTGTGGTTAAATACACACAACAGTAAGTTTACCATGTTAACCGTTTAAAAATACACAGTTCTATAGCATTAAGTCCATCCATATTGTTGAGCAACCATCACTGCCATCCACCCCCAGACCATTTTCATCTTGTGAAATGTAAACTCTGCACCCACTAAATACTAACTCTCCATTCCCCGTTTCCTCCAGCCTCTGACAATCGCCATTCTACTTCCTGTCTCTATGAATTTAACTACTCTATGGACTGTATATAAGAGGAATCATATGATATTTGTCCATTTGTGACTGGCTTATTTTGCTTAGCATAATGTCTTCAAGGTTCACTCATGTTGTAGCATGCTGTAAAATTTCCTTCCTTTTTAAAAGTGAGTAATCATCCATTGTATGGATATACCACATTTTGTTTATCTATTCAACTGTCAATGGACCCTGGGTTGCTTCCACCTTTTGGCTATTGTGAATAATGCTGCTGTGAACATGGGTGTACAGCATCTGTTTTGAGTCTTCGCTTTCACTTCTTTTGAGTTTATACCTAGAAGTGAAATTGCTAGATCATATGGTAATACTATGTTTAATTTTTTTTTTCTTTTTGAGATGGAGTCTCACTCTGTCTCCCAGGCTGGACTGCAGTGGCGCCATCTTGGCTCACTGGAACCTCTGCTTCCCGGGTTCAAGCAATTCTCTTGCCTCAGCCTCCCGAGTAGCTGGGATTATGGATGTCCGCCACCACACCTGGCTAATTTCTGTATTTTTAATTTTTAGTAGAGACAGAGTTTTGCCATGTTGACCAGGCTGGTCTCAAACTCCTGACCTCAAGTGATGCCCGCCTTGGCCACCCAAAGTGTTGGGATTACAGGCATGAGCCACTGTGCCCGGCCTCTATGTTGAACTTTTTGAGGGTCTGCCGTATTATTTTCCACAGCATCTGCACCATTTTAAATTCCCACCAGCAATGCTCAAGCGTTCCAACTTCCCCACATCCTCACCAATACTTGTTGTTTTGTTTTGTTTTAAAATAATAGCCATCCTAATGGGTGTGAAGTGGTATACGAGAAAACTCTGAAAGTTGATTTCATTCTCTATTCAACCCAGTCTACTTTTCTACCATTTCACAGATAAACCTCTTTTAAGGTCACTGGAGTCTTATAACGCATCATCCAAAGGTCACTATTCAGCCCCCAACTCATAATACTATCCCCATACAGCATTTGACACAATTGAAATTCTTTCCTCACTTGGTTTCTGGGACACCACTTTCTCTTGGTTTTCTTGCCTCACTGGTTATTCCTTCTCCAGCTCTTCACTGGTTTCACCCATGGGTCAACTTCTCCCTGTCAGGCCTCTTTTGTTTTCTTCTCTCTACCTATACTCCCTGGATGATCTTCTCCAATTCAGTGGGTTTTTTTTTTTTTTTTGAGATGGAGTCTCACTCTGTTGACCACGCTTGAGTGTGGTGGCGCGATCTTGGCTCACTGCAACCTTCACCTCCCAGGTTCAAGCAATTCTCCTGCCTCAGCCTCCCGAGTAGCTGGGATTACAGATGTGCGCCACCACGCCTGGGTAATTTTTGTGTTTTTAGTAGAGACAGGGTTTCACCATGTTGGTCAGACTGGTCTCGGAGTCCTGGCCTCAAGCCATCCACCCGCCTCGGCCTCCCAAAGTGCTGGGATTATGGGCATGAATCACTGCGCCCAGCCAATTCACTGGTTTTAAAAACCATCTGACAACTCACAAATGTGTATTTCCAGCTTTAACATCTCATCTGTACTCCAGACTTAAATATCTTACTTCCTATATAATGTATCTTATAGGTATCTCATATTCAAATAATCCAACATGTTCAAAACCGAACGCTTGGTTTTCCTCCCCAAATGAGTTTTCCTTTAGTTCTTATTTATTTCAGTAAATGGGATCTCCATTCTTCCAATTACTCAGGCCAAAAGCTCTGGAGTTTTCTTTGACTCCTCTCTTTCTCTCGCACCCTGTATCCATCCGGTAGTCAAATCAGTAAACTATATCTGAAATGCAATCTCGTTACCTTCTTTCACTATTGGCTGACCTACCATCATCCCTCAAGGATCATTACTGTAGATAGCCTCATATCTGGTCTTTATTCTGACCATTTCTCCACTCTTTAAAATGGAATCTCAACACAGGAGCCAGGTCTTTACTCAGATTAAGTCATGCCCCTCTTTGCTCAGACTCTAATCCCACTCAATGTAAAAGCTTATAATCCCAGCATTTTGGGAGGCTGAGGTGGGCAGATCACTTGAGGTCAGGAGTTCGAGACCAGCCGGGCCATCATGGTGAAACCCCATCTCCACTAAAAATACAAAAATTAGCCGGGCATGGTGGCGGGCACCTGTAATCCCAGCTACTCAGGAGGCTGAGGCAGGAGAATCGCTTGAACCTGGGAGGTGGAAGTTGCAGTGAGCCAAGATTGTGCCACTGCACTCCAGCCTGGGTGACAGAGTGAGACTCTGTCTCAAAAAAAAAAAAAAACCAAACAAAAAAAACTTGTATAACAGTGGCCTCCGAGGTCTTTCATAATCTGACCCTCTCCCCTTCCTCTGATTTTTATTATATATCCTACTATCCTCTCTCAATGCATTCTGCTTCAGTCACACTGGCCCCCTTGCTGTCCTCAAACATACCAAGGATATGTCCTTCCTACACATCCCATAGGCCCTCACATCCACCAAGTTTCATTCAAATATTACTGTAGAATAAGGCCATTTGAACACTGTATATAAAAAAGCATCAATCCCATTTCCTTAATCCTGCTTTATTTCACTGCCCATACCACTATTTGTTGTCCTATATTTACTTTTTTATTTGTTTCCCTCTACTCCAATGAAGTCTCCACGAAGCAGAGACTTTATCTTGTTCACTGCTGTTTCTCTAGCACATATTTGCTCAACAAGTAGTAGAATAGTCTTACATTTTCAAGTGTTGGCAGAAAAAAAAAGTATTAGAAAGAATGAATCATTTAGGACCAGATAGCTGAATTCAGTGAGTTCAAGCCTTGCTCTGATACAATTCTCCTTCAAGACAAGAGCCATGAGTTGGATACAGAACATTTATATCCCAAGCGTATATTTTACTGAACAGCATCAACGGTGTCTCCAAGCCTCTAAATAGTTGACACAATAAAATCTAGGAAGGTGCCGGGCACAGTAGCTCACACCTGTAATCCCAGCACTTTGGGAGGTCAAGGCGGGCAGATTGCTTGAGGTCAGGAGTTCAAGACCAGCCTGGCCAACGTGACAAAACCCTGTCTCTACAAAAAAACACAAAAATTAGCCAAGCATGTTGGCAGGCACCTGTAATCCCAGTTACTCGGGAGACTGAGGCAAAAGAATTGCTTGAACCCAGGAGGTGGAGGTTGCAGTGAGCTGAGATAGCGCCACTGCACTCCAGCCTGGGTGACAGAGTGACTCTGTCTCAATAAATAAATGAATAAATAAAATCTAGGAAGGTAATTATCTTAGTTCATTTTGTGTTGCTATAAAGGAATACCAGAGGCTGGGTAATTTATAGAGAATAAAGGTTTATTTGCTCATGATTCTGATGGCTGGAAAGTTTACAATTGGGCACTTTCATCTGGTGAGAACCTAAGGCTGCTTCCTCTCCTGGCAGAAGGCAAAGGGAAGCTTGTGTACGCAGAGATCACATGATGAGAGAGGAAGCAAGAGAGAGAGTGGGGAGGCGTCAGGCTGTTTTTAACAGCCAGCTCTTGTAGGAACTAATCGGGTGAGAACACACTCACCCCCGAGGGAGGGCATTAGTCTATTCTTGAAGGATCTGCCCCCATGACCCAAACACCTCCCATTAGGTCCCATCTCTGACACTGGAGCTCAAATTTTAACATGAAGTTTGGAGGAGACAAACATCTAAATTATAGCGGTTATCAAGATATCATGGTGGGGGCACTGCACTACATGGATTACAAGGAGAGGACAACACAGTCCTTCTCTCTTTTATTCATTCATTCATTTATTTATTTATTTATTTATTATTTTTTGAGATGGAATCTAGCTCTGTTACCCAGGCTGGAGTGCAGTGGCGCAATCTTAGCTCACTGCAATCTCCACCTCCCAGGCTCAAGTGATTCTCCGGCCTCAGCCTCCCGAGTAGCTGGGACCACAGGCATGTGCCAGCTCGCCCGGCTAATTTTTGTATTTTTAGTAGAGATGGGGTTTCACCATATTGGCCAGGCTGGTCTCAAACTCCTGACTTCAAGTGATCTGCCTGCCTCGGCCTCCCAAAGTGCTGGGATTACAGGCATGTGCCACGGCGCCCGGCCAGTCCTTCTCTTTCCTGGAGCTTAAAATCCATAATCTGACGACTGTCATCATTCATTCAACAAATGTCTATTGCACAAGGAACCAAAACAGATTTCACTGCACTGCCCGAGGCATGAACAAGAGAACTTTAAATGAACTCTCCTCTGAAATGTTCTCCAAACCAGTTGTTCAAAGAATTCTAAGTAAGGCAGCTGCCCCCGTCATCATTATTTCAGTGTTTTTTTTCACAAGCCAATGTGGTGAAACATATCGACATTTGATGGAGTTTCACCTGAATAAAATTTTTATAAAATGGTGCCCACCACTAAAGAGCTACTTGTCTTTTTCTTCTAAATGATGGTTCCATTAGCATATTTTGAAAAATAACACTGGTTTTCCAACTAAGTGTTTAATGTGAAATAAAAGAGAAAATTTTTAAAGAACAAAAAGTATCTGAGTTAGCATAAGAAGTCCAAATGACAGCTGGGTGCAGTGGCATGTGCCTGTCGTCCCAGCTATTCAGGAGGCTGAGGTAGGAGGATTGCTTGAGCCCCAGAGTTTGAGTTTAGCCTGGGGAACATAGCAAGACCCCATCTCTAAAATAAAAAAAAGGAATTCTAAATGTAAATCTCAAATCTTTGACAATTGGGCATTGGTTATATATTCATGTTGACATTTAAAAGACAGAAAGCCCATTTAAGAAATATTTATTTATTTATTTGTACTTATTTATTATTATTATTTTTAGAGACAAAAGGGTCTCGCTCTGCTGCCCAGGCTGGAGTGCAGTGGTGCAATCACAGCTCACTGTAACCACAAACTCCGGGGCTCAAGTGATCCTTCCATCTCAGCCTCCAGACTAGTTGGGACTACAGGTGCATGCCACCACACCTGGCTAAGTTTTAAAATTTTTTATAGAGATGAAAAATTTATAGAGATGAAAAATTCTTGCTGTCTTTTTTTTTTTTTTTTTTTGAGATTGGGCCTAGGTCTGTTGTGCAGGCTGGCGTGCAGTGGCATGATCATGGCTCATTGCAACCTCTGCCTCCTGGGTTCAAGTGATTCTCGTGCCTCAGCCACACCAGTAGCTAGGATTACAGGCTAATTTTTGTATTTTTAGTAGAGACGAGGTTTCACCGTGTTGGCCAGGCTCGTCTCGGACTCCTGGCCACATGTGATCCACCCACCTCGGCCTCCCAAAGTGCCGGGATTACAGGCATGAGCCACTGCACCCGGCCTGTATATCTCTTTATAGGTTTGAAAGTTGCCCTCATGAATATCATTTCACCAAACCCTAATGCTAATGCCATGTGGCATTTATTGTGTTATCTCCATTTTATGGTATATTCTTTGTAACATTCTGAAAATATGCATGTATAACTATTACTCAGATACAATGATAAAGGCTGTGCTTTTTACAATAGTAATAGTAACAGATACTATTTATTAATTGCCTCTGTCTTGTTTTCTTTTTGTTGTTGTTTGTTTTTGGAGACACGGTCTCACTGTCACCCAGGCTGGAGTGCAGTGGTGTGATCTCAGATCACTGCAGCCCAGCCTCGACCTCCTGGGCTCAAATTATCATCCCAAATAGCTGGAACCACAGGCAGGCACCATCATGCCTGGCTAATTATTTTTATTTTTAATTCTTATTTTTGGTAGAGACAAGGTCTCACTATGTTGCCCAGGCTGGTCTTGAACTCCTGGGCTCAAGCAATCCTTCCTCTTTGGCTTACCAAAGTGCTAGAATTACAGGCATGAGCCACTGTGTCTGGCTAATTGCCTTACTTTTATCATATGTAAAATGGGGCCGATAAGTATACCTCCTTCAGAGGGTTTTAAGGTTAAGAAATTTAATGTGCACTTTTAAAAATATTTATATGCTGGCTAATTTTTCAGATAGGGTGCTCAAATAATGGACTGTCCAGTTCAAAACCAGACTTAACAATCTTAACAACAGATAATCACCAATGAAGGACTTGAAGAAGAATGAAGACTGGCCCAGTCTTAAAGTAGCCTCACTTCTCTAGGTTTAGCACATATAGAGGAATGATTCATTCATTCCACGAATATTCATCAGGCACAGTTCTAGCTTTTGTGGAGACAGAGTGAAGAGGGCAGATCTTTGCCTACATGGACCAGTTAGGGAAAGGCAGGAAGAAAAGCATGGAGGGAGAGAGAGGGAGAAGAAAACAAAGGAAAATAAAAATTACAGATAGTGATAACTGCAATGATGAAAATAAAACAGGCCACTGTAACAGTGATGGGGGTATGAATGTCTGGCTTCTTTGGACTGGGAGTCAGGGACACCCTGTCTGAGGAGGCCACATTTGAGCTGAGACCCAAATGATGATGATGAGGAGAAGCCAACCATAAAATAGTGGAAAACATCCAAAGCAGAGTGCATAGCAAATGTAAAGAATGTGAAGCAGGCTGGGCATGGTGGCTCACACCTATAATCCCAGCACTTTGGGAGGCTGAGGCAGGAGGATCACTTGAGCCCAGGAGTTCAAGACCAACTTGGGCAACATAGTGAGAGCCTGTCTCTATTACAAAAAAAAAAAGAAGAAGGAGGAGGAGGAGGAGGAAGAGGAGAAGGAGAAGGACAAGGACAAGGAGAAGAAGAAGAAGAATCTGAGGCAGCAATGAGCTTGGTTGGTTAAAAAGCAAAACAAAACAAAACAAAACAAAACAAAACAAAACAAAAAATAGAGAGGCCAGAACAGTTGGGGAGCAGGGAGTGGAAGGGAAAACTGCCTGCGAGGAAGTCAGAAGGCAGGCACGGAGAGGAAATCTCAGAAGGGCTTGCAGGTCAAGGTGAGAAGTGTGGATTTTATTCTCGGTGCAATGGCAACGGCAGGACAATCAGTGCAAGAAATGGGGTGTCTCCAAGCAGAGTGGGCAGAAGCAACACTCAAGACCTAAGGAGGGCATCGAATGAAAAACGTGGCAGCCTGCACGCCCCTGGAGCTCTAGGATACACATACCTGCATACTGCTCATATGATAAGCAAACCCTATTGATTGAGGGCCAATGATAAGCCAAGCAATGTAAACACAAAATGATCGAGTTATGCTGAATTGTTTTTTAAAAAGAAATTGGGGGCTGGGCATGGCGGCTCATGCCTGTAATCCCAGCACTTTGGGAGGCTGAGTCAGGTAGATCACTTGAGGTCAGGAGTTCAAGACCAGCCAGGTCAACATGGCAATACCCTGTCTCTACTAAAAATACAAAAATTAGCAAGATGTTGTGGCAAGCACCTGTAATCCCAGTTACTCGGGAGGCTGAGGCAGGAGAATCGCTTGAACCCAGGAGGTGGAGGCTGTAGTGAGCTGAGATCGTGCCATTGCACTCCAGTCTGGATGACAGTGTGACTCGATCTCAAAAAAAAATAAATAAATAAAAATCATGAAAAATAAAGTGGTAAAGGAGATAGTGGACTTTTAAAAACAGAAGCAGGCTGGGTGCAGTGGCTCATGCCTATAATCCTCACACTTTGAGAGGCCAAGGCAGGTGGATCACCTGAGGTCAGGAGTTAGAGACCAGCCTGGCCAACACGGCGAAACCCCGTCTTTACTAAAAATATAAAAATTAGCCCGGCATGGTAGTGGGCGCCTGTAATCCCAGCTACTCAGGAGGTTGAGGCAGGAGAATCACTTGAACCCAGGGGAGAGAGGTTGCAGTGAGCCGAGATCGCGCCAGCTCAGTCCAGGCTGGGCGAAAGAGGGAGACTGCATCTCAAAAAAATAAATGAAAATAAAAACATAAAAACAGAAGCAAATTGCAATGGTTTTCATTTTTAATTTTTTTAATAGTGATGGGGTCTTGCTATGTTACTCAGGCTGGTCTCAAGCCATCCTCCTGCCTCAGCTTCCCAAAGCACTGGGACTATAGGTACGAGCCACCACGCCCATCCTTGCAGTGATGTTGAGGAAAGGTATAGCAGGTTCCAAAACACCCAAATACAGATTAGTGTAAAGCAGGGTTTGTCAACCCTGGCACTATTGACATTTTGGACCACACAATTGTGGGGTGCTATCTTGTGCGTTGTAGTATGTGTAGCAGCATCCCTGGTCTCTACCTATGATGACAATAGCAACCAGCAGTTGTGACTACCAAAAATGTCTGCAGGCATTGCCAAATGTCCCTTGTGGGGCAAAATCGCCTCTGTTGGATAATTCACTGATACAATTGACAACATTTAATCTAATATACTTGTGTGATATATGTTCTAAGACAGGTTTGAGTATTTTAATTTTCCCTTCACAAGCAAAGAAATTCTATGAGTGGGCTGGGCGAGGTGGCTCACGCCTGTAATCCCAACACTTTGGGAGGCTGAGGCGGGAGGATCACAAGGTCAGGAGTTCAAGACCATCCTGCCTAATGCGGTGAAACTCCGTCTCTGCTAAAAATACAAAATATTAGCTGGGAGTGGTGGTGGGCGCCTGTAGTCCCAGCTGCTTGGGAGGCTGAGGCAGGAGAATGGTGTGAACCCGGGAGATGGAGCTTGCAATGAGCTGAGATCAGGCCACTGCACTCCAGCCTGGGTGATAGAGCGAGACTTGTCTCAAAAAAAAAACAAAACAAAAAGAAAAATAAATTGTATGAGTGAGTGCAAAAGTAATTGTAGTGTTGGCAGTTGGAAATTACAACTTGACACTGGAATACATTCTTAAATAAATGTGGTTATGTTATACATCATTTTAATAGGCATTTCCTGCTTTTTGTTTTTGTTTTTGCTAAGGACTTATTACTTGCCATTTATTTTATGTTTATTTTAGACTATGGAAATGAAGTTACACAAAAAGCAAATTTGAATGATTTTCATATTCAAGTTCAAAGTGGGTCATAAAGTAGCAGAGACAACTTGAAATATCAACAATGCATTTAGCCCAGGAACGCTAATGAATGTATAGTGCAGCGAGGGTTCAAGAAGTTTTGCAAAGGAGAAGAGAGGCTTAACGATGAGGAGGGTAGTGGCCAGCCATTGGAAGCTGACAACAACTAACTGAGAACAATCGTTGAAGCTGGTCCTCTTGCAAGTACACGAGGAATTGCCAAAGAACTCAGTGTCTACGATTCTACGGTTGTTCAGCTTTTGAAGCAGGTTGGAAAGGTGAAAAAGCTTGATAACTAGGTGTCTCATGAGCTGAGTGAAAATTTAAAGATCATTGTTTTGAAGTATCGCGTTCTCTTATTCTACACAACAACGACAAACCATTTCTAGATCGGATTGAGATGTGCGATGAAAATTGGATTGTATACAGCAACCAGCGATGACCAGGGCAGTGGTTGGACCACAAAGAAGCTCCAAAGCACTTCCCAAAGCCAAATTTGCATCGAGAAAAGGTCATGGTCACTGTTTGGTGGTCTGCTGCCGGTCTGATCCACTACGGCTTTCTGAATCCTGGCAAAATTGTTACATCCGAGAAGTATTCTCAGCAAATTGATGCGATGCACAGAAAACTGCAGTGCCCGCAGCGGGCACTCGTCGACTGAAAGGGCCCAAATTCTTCTTCACGACAGCACCTGACTGCATGTTGCACAACCAATGCTTCAAAAGTTGAAAGAATTGGGCTACGAAGTTTTGCCTCATCCGCCATATTCACCTGACCTCTAGCCAACAGACTACTTCAAGCATCTCGAGAACTTTTTGCAGGTAAAATGCTTTCACAACCAGCAGGATGCAGAAAATGCTTTCCAAGAGTTCACCAAATCCAAAAGCACAGATATTTACGCTACAAGATTAAACAAACTTATTTCTTATTGGCAAAAATGTGTTCATTGTAATGGTTCCCATTTTGATTAATAAAGATGTGTGTGAGCCTAGTTATAATGTTTTAAAATTCATGGTCTGAAACCGCAATTACTTTTGCACCAACCTAATAGTAACTAGAGGGTTAAAAAAATGTGGAATGACTCATTATTTCATTCATTTTTGTGGGCTTGACACAATTCTATGGTGTTTAATAAAGAATCTTTATTAAGCGCATTCTATATGCCAAGTACTGTTTTTGGGGACTAGGGATAGAGAAGTGAACAAGTACATTAAAAAATATATATATATATCCTGCCCTTGTGGAACTTATACTCTCATAAGAGTAGAGAGGGTAAACAAATAAGTAGGTATATAATTTAGAATACTAGAAATTCTAAATTATATAGAATTTAGTGCAATAGAAAAATTAAGTTGGGAAGAGAGATGGGAGTGCCACGATGGAGCAGGACAGAAATCTAAAATAGAGGCCGGGTGCAGTGGCTCACGCCTGTAATTCCAGCACTTTGGGAGGCTGAGGTGGGTGGCTCACTTGAGGTCAGGAGTTCGAGACCAGCCTGGCCAACATGGTGAAACCTCGTCTCTACTAAAAATACAAAAATTAGCCAGACATGGTGGTGTGCACCTGTAGTCCCAGCTACTCGGGAGGCTGAGGCAGGAGAATTCCTTGAACCCAGGAGGTGGAGGCTACAGTGAGCTGAGATTGCACCACTGCACTCTAGCCTGGGTGACAGAACAAGACTCTGTCTCAGAAAAAAAGAAATCTAAAATAGAGTCTCACTGCAACAGTAATATTTAAGAAAAGAGTTAAAGGGAATAGGGAGAAAGTTGTGGAGAAAGCAGAAGGAACATTAGTGCAAACTCCGTAAGGCACGAGCAGAGCTGGGTTTATTGCAAAATAGCTGGGAAACCAGAATGACTGGTTAATATGAACAATTATGTTTAAATTAACCACTGGCCTGACTTAAATAAAGCTCTCTGAATGACTGCACGGTCAAATCTGAAATGGCAACTCCTTGGTATAGTTTTTCAGCGGATGAGGGAATGGGAAACTGTTGGTCTTGAGCATCTTATGAGCCTCTAAAGATGTAAAGTAACACCAACAGTTAAAGAGTAATTCCAAATGTTTTACCTGTACTTAGCTCTTGAGGTGCATTTTGGGTGGGATAACTTTCTTCACAGGTTATCTTTTCCCATCTTTCCGTTCAGGTTTCAACTAAAATAAAACAAAACGTTCTGAGTAAAATGTAGGGGGAAACACTGTCAAAAGTGAATTGATTTTTAAAAAGTAAATTATATCAAATTATAATTTGATGAGAAGGAGCAGTATTATTACCTAATCAAAGAAATAGATGGGCCCAGTGTCCAAGGGCTTGGCTTTGGTAAATTCCTTCATTCTGCCATGAGACCTGAGACAGAGCAATTAAGAATCTGAAGACAAATGATCACGTTCATAGATGATATTTCAAAGTACTTTATGGTTTTAAAGTTTAACTCTTTTCATTTTTTTTTTTAAATAGAGATGAGGTCTCAGCAGGTGCCAAGGCTCAAGCCTCTAATCTCAGCATTTTGGGAGGCTAAGGCAGGCTGATTGCTTGATACCAGGAGTTCAAGACCAGCCTGGGCAACACAGTGAGACCCTGTCTCCACAAAAAATACAAAAATTAGCCGGGCGTGGTGGCACACACCTGTATTCCCAGCTACTCATGAGGCTGAGGCGGAGGACCAATTGAGCCTGGGAGGTTGTCGAGGCTTCAGTGAGCTGTGATTGTGCCACTGCACTCCAGCCTGGGTGACAGAGTGAGACCCTGTCTCAAAAAAAATGAGGTCTCACTATGTTGCCCAGGCTGATCTCAAATTCCTGGCCTCAGACAATCCTCCCACCTCAGCCTCCCAAACACTGGGATTACAGGCATGAGCCACCATGTCCAGCCAGATGTTTTATTTTCACGGAAGCATAAAAACATTGGGGAGAGAGGGACGCAACTGTTCTTTTATCTCCATCTTTATTTCATACGCTATTGATTTGACATAGATACAATCAGAACTGAAAGCTATTGGCAAACAAAGCAATAATGGGGTATTAATAGAGACTTTCTCACCCTCAGCACTACTGCCATTTGGACCAGATAATTCTCTGTGGCAAAGAGCTGCTTTGTGCATTGTAGAATGTTTAGCAGCAACCTTAGCTTTTACCTCGTCAGATGCCATAACATAATCTCTCACCCAGTTGTGACAATAAAAAATGTCTCCTGACGTTGCCGATGGTTCCCTGGGGGTCAAAATCGCCCCTGGTTGAGAACACTGCGCAATGGCCAAAACAAAACAAAAAAAAGTTTTGTTAAAAGAGGAACTGTTGTCTGTGAGGATGGGTGGCACTGATGATGGCAGGGTCATTAAAGCAGTGACACTCAAAATGTGGTCCCTGGACCAGCAAAATCAGCATCACCTGGGACCTTGTTAGAGATGCAAATCCTCAGGCCCTACCCAGACCTAATGTTAGAATCTCTGCAGGTGGCACCTGGAATCTATGTGTGGGCAAGCCCTCCGTGGGATTCTGAGTACACTCAAGTTTGCAAAGTCCTAACCAAAGGGACACATTTTACTAAGCACTTCATAGGCACTAGCATAGTTATAATGAAAAAGACAATAAAAAGGGACACATTTTACTAAGCAGGTTGTGAAAAGCACATGACTGTGATTGGAGAGGAACTCTGGGGCTGGCTAAACCAGAGCTAAATGGCCTCAGGGATTTGCAGTGACCACACAGTGGAGGACAGGGCACCGGCAACAACATGAGGACTGGGACACATGGTGGACTGAGGCTTATTAACTATTGTGGTTATTGGCCGGGTGTGGTGGCTCATGCCTGTAATCCTAGCACTTTGGAAGGCTGAGGTGGGCAGATTGCCTGAGCTCAGGAGCTCGAGACCAGCCTGGACAACATGGCGAAACCCCATCTCTACTAAAAATACAAAAAATTAACCAGGTATGGTGGTGCGTGCCTGTAAGCTATTCGGGAAGCTGAGGTATGAAAATCGCTTGAATCTGGGAGGTGGAGGCTGTGGTGGGCCAAGATCGCACCACTGCACTCCAGTCTGGGCCACAGAGCAAGAATCTGTCTCAAAAAAGCAAAAACGAAAACAAAAACAAAAAACGAAACAAACCAAAAATAATTATTTGATTATTAATAATAATCATTTCTTGTGAATGTACCAAAAAAGTTTAAAAAAAGAAAAAAAATTTTAAGGCTCAGACTAAACTAATCTTTCCTTAAAGAGGAGTAGGAGAACACCTTTATTTTTTTCTTTTATGTATTTATTTATTTTTTAATGGAACGCTTCATGAATTTGTGTGTCATCCTTGTGCAGGGCCCATGCTAATTAATCTTCTCTGTATCATTCCAATTTTAGTATATGTGCTCATTGTACAGACAGAATCTCTATTTGTTCCCCAGGCTGGTCTCAAAATCTTGGCCTGAAGCTATCCTCCTGCCTCGGCCTCCCAAAATGCTATGACTACAGGCATGAGCCACCATGCCTGGCCTGGGAAGAGCTTTAAAATGAAATTTAAGGGACACCTAAAGCTTCTGTTTATCTAAATTTTTCTATCTCTAGAGAGGGAAAAACAAATAAAATAAATTTCTCAGCCAGGCTCTGTGGCTCACACCTGTAATCCCAACATTTTGGAAGGCCAAGCGGGGGCAAATCACTTGAGTTCAGGAGTTCAAAACCAGCCTGAGCAACATGGTGAAACCCCATTTCTACAAAAAAAAATACAAAAATTATACAGGTATGGTGGCACATGTCTGTAGTCTCAGCTACTCAGGATGCTGAGATGGGAGGATGGCTTGAGCCTGGGAGGCGGAGGTTGCAGTGAGCCAAGATAGCACCACTGCACTACACTCTGGGCGACAGAACTAGACTGTCTCAAATAAATAAAGTCCCCTATCTCATTGTCTTGCCACTGTAACTGAAGATTCCACTTTGCATGAATCCCGTATCTCCAAAATCCCTGATTAAAATGTAAATTTAGGCATTTATGCTATAATATGCTGTATGCATTCATGAAAAACGTCACATCCTGCAAAACTGTGTGCACTGAAATTAATAGGACTTATAGGAAAAATAGTGTTAGGGCAGACCACGGAAAACCTATGCCACTTTGTAACCAGAGCACAAAAGGAAAATAATGATTGGTATAGCAGGAGAAACTTGGATAGTCCAGGCAGCCGGCTGTGGCCAGAGACCGCTTCAGGAGATATGAAAAAAAAAATCAACAGAGTATAAATGCAAACTGATGGGTACTAAGATAATGTGGATGGAAGTGGAGCTCCTTGCCAGTGAGGTCAACTTTAAGGTGGGCAAGGAAGGAAGTGAAACCTGCCAGAATCAGAGAGCCATGGAAGACTGGGAGTGCACCATTCCGGGGAGGGAGCCTTTGCTACTAGTGCTCATTTTTAATGTTTGAGTTTTTAAAAAAGAGTTGACCCCATGGTGCACGTCTCTAATCCCAGCACTTTGGGAGGATGAAGTAGGAGCATCACTTGAGCTCAGGAGTTCAAGATCAGCCTAGGAAACATAGTGAGAGCTCCCCCATCTTCCCACCACCCGTCTCTACAAAAAAATAAAAAATTAGCCAGGCGTGGTGATGCATGCCTATTGTCCCAGCTCCTCAGGAGGCTGAGGTGGGAGGAGCTCTTAAGCCTTGGGAGGTAGAGGCTGCAGTGAGCAGTGATTGCATCACTGCACTCTGGCCTGGGCAACAGAATGAGACCTTGTCTCAAAAAAAAAAAAAAAAAAAAAAGACAAGCCAATGTAAAATGTAAAAATGGGTAAATGATTTGGATAGACACTTCTACCAAGAATATATACAAATGGGCCAGGCACGGTGGCTCACGCCTGTAATCCTAGCACTTTGAAAGGCCGAGGCGGGTGGACCAGATTACCTGAGGTCAGGAGTTCAAGACCAGCCTGGTCAACAGGGCAGAACCCCATCTCTACTAAAAGTACAAAAATCAGCCAGTCATCTTGGTGGGTGCCTGTAATCCCATCTCCTCATGAGGCTGAGGCAGGAGAATTGCTTGAATCTGGAGGGCAGAGGTTGCAGTGAACTGAGGTCGCATCACTTCACTCCAGCCTGGGTAAAAGAGTGAAACTCTCTCAAAAAAAAAAAAAAAGAATATATACAAATGGTCACTAACACATGAAGAGATGCTCAATGGCATGAGTCACCAGATAAATGCAAATCAAAACCACAGTGAGATACCACTTCATACCCAGTAGGATAGTTACAATGAAAAAGACAAGAAACAGTGTTGAAGATATGCAGAAATTAGAAGCCTCATACACTGCTAGTGGGAATGTAATATCGTGCAGTTCCTTTTGAAAACAGTCTGGCAGTTTATCAACTGTGCTGTAGTCTGAATGTGTTCCTTCAAAATTCGTATATTGAAACTTAACTGCGAATGTCTTAGTATGATTGGAGCCTTAAGGAGGTGGTTAACTCATTAGGGCAGAGCCATCATGAGGGGGATCAGTGCCTTATAAAAGAGGCTTGGGGGATCCCCTTGCCTTTTCTGCCATGTGAGGACACAGCAAGAGGTGTCACGTTTGAAGCAGAGTAAGCCCTCAGCAAACTTTTTTTTTTTTTTTGAGATGGAGTCTCACTCTGTCACCCAGGCTGGAGTGCAGTGGCACAATCTCAGCTCACTGCAACATCTGCTTCCCGGGTTCAAGCTATTCTCTTGCCTCAGCCTCCCGAGTAGCTGAGATTACAGTCATGTACCACCACTCCTGGCTAATTCTTGTATTTTTAGTAGAGATGGAGTTTCACCGTGTTGGCCAGCCTGGTCTCAAACTCCCGCCTCGGCCTTCCAAAGTGCTGGGATTACAGGTGTGAGCCACTGTGCCCAGCCCTCATCAAACATTGGATCTGCTGGCGAATTGACCTTGGACTTCCCAGTTTCCAGAACTATGAGAAAATGAATTTCTGTTCTTTATATATTACCCAGTCTAAGGCATTTTGTTAACAGCAGCCCAAACAGATGAAGATACCTAGCAATGGTACTCTTACATAGATACTCAAGAGAAATGAAAAGATGTCCACAACAGAAGTTGCACAGGAATGTTCACAGGAGTATCATTCATAACAGTCAAAAAGTAGAAACAACCCAAATGTCCACCAGTTGATGAGTGGATAAGCAAAATGTGGCATATCTATACAATTGAATATATATATTTTTAATTCTTTTTGAGATATGGTCTCGCTCTGTCCCCCAGGCTGTAGCTTAGTGGCACGATCTCGGCTCACTGCAGCCTCGACTTCCCAGCTTCAAGTGATCCTCCCAATTCAGCCCTCCAAGTAGCTGCAACTATAGGCATGCACCACCATGCCCAGGTAATTTTTGTGTTTTTTTGTAGAGACAGGGTCTCACCATGTCGCCCATGCTGGTCTTGAACTCCTGAGCTCAAGCAATCTGCCTGCCTTGGCCTCCCAAGGTGCTGGGATTATAGGCGTGAGCCACCATGCCTGGCCACAACAGAATATATTCAGCCTCAAAACAAAAAGAAGTATTTATATATGCTACAATGTAGATGAACTTTGAAAACATTATGCTAAGTGAAAGGAAGCAGACATAAAGCCACAAATTGCATGGCTCCATTTATATGAAATACACAGAATAGGCAAATCCATTGAGACAGAAAGTAAATACGTGGTTTCCAGGGATTGAGGGAGAGAGAAATGGAGAATGACTGCTAATCAGTAAAGGGTTTCTTTTTGGGTTGATGAAAATGTTGTGTAATTAGGTTGTAGTGATGGTTGTATGACCTGTAATATACAGAAACCACAGAATTGTAAACTTTAAAATGGTGAATCTTACATGCGAATTATCATAATGGTTTTAAAGGAGTACTGAAGAATCTCAGCCAGTTCCAGCTTCCACCCATACCCATCTAGAGATATGAACTGCCAAAGATCAGCTCCTCCAAAACATCTGAGCACCTTAAAAACTACCTACCTCTGGATCACCAGCTGCTGCCAGTTTTCAGACCAAAGAATATTAGAGATCTGTTGGTTCTGACCCCAAAACAGCCTTATACCAGAGTTCCATGCAGAACCTCAAGACCAGTTGATTCCGCTCATGCCTTTTGTCTTAGTGATCCTCCGTCACCAGAAGTGTAAGCTTGGAATTTCTAGATCAAGAGAAAATTGATGGGGTGCAGTAGCTCACACCTGTAATCCAAGCACTTTGGAAGGCCAAGGTGGGTGGATCAGTTGAGGTCAAGAGTTCGAGACCAGCCTGACCAACATAGCAAAACCCTGTCTCTACTGAAAACACAAAAATTAGCCAGGCATGGTGGCAGACGCCTGTAATCCCAGGTACTCAGGAGCTTGAGGCAGGAGAATTGCTTGAACCAGGAGGCAGAGGTTGTAGTGAGCTAAGATCCCACCACTGCACTCCAGCCTGGGTGACAAAGCGAGACTCTGAGGTATTGCTCCTCACAAGAGGGCATTAGCTGCGGGGGTCTGCCCGCAGACCCTGACCCAAACGATGGATGAATAACATGTACACTGACACACAGATATTCTGTGTTGCCAGTTCTGTTGAGTGTCCGATCCGCCTGCACACCAAGAGAGGTTTGTCACTGCGGCCGGCCTCAGCTCGGCAGGCTTGCATTAATTCATTAAGATTAGTTAACAAAAACCTGAGTCAACACCATTAGAGGGTAATTGACATTGGGGACTTCCCGAGTAAAAAGCATACATCAAAGGCTTAAGACCACATGAGTAAACAAGTTAACTAGATAACTTCCCCACATCCCATTGTTGACTACTCTAATTTATTTAACTAAAGGTAATGGGACCAGGCTGCCTTCAGCCCGGTCTATTACCAAAGTCATACGGAAACCCTCAGGCCTTCCAAAAGGATTTTGTGGCTATCATAACTAATATTTTTCCCACTAGCCTGATCGAATCCCAATAGGACTCCATCTCAGAAAAAAAAAGAAACTTGAAGGCTGAGTGCCATGGCTCATGCTTGTAATTCCAACTCTTTGGGAGGCCAAGGTGGGAGGATTGCTTGAGGTGAGGAGTTCAACACCATCCTGGACAATATAGTGAGACCCCAATCTCTACAAAAAGAGAGAGAGAGAAACTTGAACTGAGCACACATAACTTTCTTGTTGCTCCCAGTGTGTCCAGAGTTGGTTCCTGCCAGTGGGTTCGTGGTCTCGCTGACTTCAAGAATGAAGCTGTGGACCTTTGCAGTGAGTGTTACAGCTCTTAAACATGGCATGGACCCAAAGAGTGAGTGGTAGCAAGATTTATTGTGAAGAGCAAAAGGACAAAGCTTCCACAGTGTGGAAGGGGACCCGAGCAGGTTGCTGCTGCTGGCTGGGGTGGCCAGCTTTTAGTCCCTTATTTGTCCCCTCCCATGTTCCATTTCTGTCCTATCAGAGTGCCCTTTTTTCAGTCCTCCCCACGATTGGCTACTTTTAGAATCCTGCTGATTGGTGCATTTTACAGAGAGCTGATTTGTGCGTTTTACAGAGTGCTGATTGGTGCATTTTACAAACCTCTTGTAAGACAGGAAAGTTCCTGATTGGTGCATTTTACAAACCTCTTGTAAGACAGGAAAGTTCATGGCCGGGCACGGTGGCTCACACCTGTAATCCCAACACTTTGGGAGGCCAAGGTGGGTGGATTACCTGAGGTCAGGAGTTCGAGAACAGCCTGGCCAACATAGTGAAACCCCATCTCTAACTAAAAGTACAAAAATTAGCTGGGCGTGGTGAAGGGTGCCTGTAATCCCAGCTACTCCAGAGCCTGAGGCAGGAGAATGGCTTGAACCCAGGAGGTGGAGGTTGCAGTGAGCCAAGTTCGCACCACTGCACTCCAGCCTGGGCGACAGTGAGACTCCGTCTCAAAAAAAAAAAAAAAAAGAAAAGAAAAAAAAGACAGGAAAGTTCCCCAAGTCCCCACTCGACCCAGGAAGTCCAGCTGGCCTCACCTCTCAATGCCCCCTCTAAACAGGACACCCCAACTGCTGCTGGGATATGGGCAATGACCTCTCTAGCTACTTTCTGCTGGATAGGGGCAAAGAAGGGGCCCTGCAGTTGTAGTGTCCTCCAGAGGGGAACTCTCTAGGCCAAAGAGCCAGTGGGTCAGTACAGGGGTCCTCGGTAGAAGTTGTGAGTTGAGCTCATCTGGGGTTCCATTTGTCAGACCATCTGTAGTTTGATGGCCTCAATCCTGGAGGAAACAAATTTGACAAGGAGGTTAAAAATACAGGACCCGAAGGTGAGTAATAGCAAGATGGCTGTCACGGGACCTAAAAAGGGGAGAGGCCATGTCGCCCAACCCCAGAGGTTGGTATAAGAGTTTGAAAGGCATTGTCTGATTTCAGAAGCCTTTTCCTATAAACACCAGGCGGCGTCTCATACTATCCCTGACTGATTAGTGTAAAAACAACACTCTTCCCCTAAGAAGGTGCAAAGTCCTCATTTCTCAGTAGTGAGGAGGTCTAGGCCTCGGCGGTTTTGGAAAGTCACTGCTGCCAAAGAGTCTATTTGGGATTGTAGAGTAATGATAGATTTTGTTATTTCTCGCCAACTGAGAAATCCTTTGAGAGTGTGTGGTAGTAGGATAATGAAGTAGATAAACTGGCTATTCCAGTTCCCGTAGCTGTGGCCATTCCTAACCCTACAAGTAGGGGTGTTAGTTGTATGGCCCTGTGCTGACGGACTAGAGCTTTGAGGGGCACTGATAGGATCTGATTTCCTGGGGCAATGTCAATGTTGGGACTTAGGAAGACTAAGGTGCAGGTGCCTTCCAGTAGGTGGGGAGGCAGATATAGGTTGAAGTTCCACATAAGAAAAATATGCCTTGGCTGGGTAGACAGAACTGGCTGTGTATGTTAAAAAGGTGTGTGAGTTTGTTGTTTTCATTTTCCCATACTCCTAGAGTACTTGCCAAGGTAGCTCTGGTGAGTGGCTGGAAAGAGGTGTTGGGAACAAACTGAGTGGCTCCCTGTGTTCTATTTTCCCATTGGAGAAAAAACCATTTTGTATCTACTAGGAACCATTCGAGAGAGTAAATGAAAGAGGGGATGAGAAGAAATTCACTAGTGGTGGGGTCCAGGGTGAATGGTCATGCAGGGAGTATATTTGCCATTATAAAACCTGGACTGTTTGTTAAGCAGGGAGGAGGTGATGATTTTTGGAGGCCCTGAGAAGCAGACAAGCCATCTGAATAGAGCTGTTTGTGTGACTTGGAAGTTACTATGATCAGCTGGGGCTTGAAGTTGTAGGGTGTAATTATACTGATAGGATAGTAGGTACTCCAGGGGCAGGCCTGATAACAGGTTGTGTTGGATGTATAAAGGGGCTTGGAAAGTTAAGATGGTATTCGTGGTTACAGGGCCATGTATGGGCTTTTTATTGCTCGTGTAATAGGTGAGGTTGGAAATGTAAGAACATAAAAGCTGGATTACGTGTCCTGTTAGGGTATTTTTGGTCCTATCAGAGATGAGGAAGTCAGCTAATGATTACATATTTAGAAGTTGGAAAGGATCTCTTCTTTCATAACGGGGGTGGTAAGTTAAGTTAGTAAAACCCATTTTTTCTTTTGTGGGAATGGGAGTGGCAACGTAAGCAGTGGCTGATAGAGAGATACAAAGCCAACAGTCATTTGCCAGGGAAGGATTGGACTGGTTTAACAGAGAACGGGTTAAGTTGAGAGTCTTGTAGAGGTAATTAGGAGCTGCTGGTGATCCCAAGGAACCCCTGCAACTGTTTAAACGTCTTAGGGCAAGGACAAGCCAGTATAGGCTGTATTTGTTCCTTGCTGAGGGCCCTGGCTTCCTCTGGCTAAGATTAGGCCTAGATTTTTGACTTATTGTAGGCAGATCCGGGCCTTCAATTTAGATGCCTTGTACCCTTGCTTAGCCAGAAAGTTCAAGAGATCTAGAGTAGCCTGCTGGCATGAGGCTTCCGAACTGGTAGCCAAAAGTAAATCATCCACATACTGAAGGACCAGAGTGCCTGGACTTGAGAAGTGGCCTAAATCTTGGGCCAGTGCCTGAGCAAACAGATGAGGGCTGTCCCGAAACCCTTGAGCAAGACCATCCATGTAAGTTAGGACCTGTGGTCTGTGGGATCCTCAAAGGGAAAGAGAAACTGGGAGTGAGAGTGCAGGGAAATGCAGAAGGAGGCATCCCTGAGGTCCAGAACAGTGAACCATTCTGCTTCCTCTGGTATTTGAGAGAGCAGGGTATAAGGGTTGGGTACAACTGGATATAGAGGAATTACTGCCTCATTGATGAGTCTAAGATCTTGCACTAGTCTCCACTGACCGTTCAGTTTTTGTACTCCTAGAATTGAGGTGTGGCAGGGACTGCTGCATTTCCTTACTAAGCCTTGAGCTTTTAAATGTCTAACAATGTCCTGTAATCCTTTTTTGAGCTTCAGGCCTTAAGGGATATTGCCTTTGATAATGAAAAGTGGTGGGGTTTTTTAACCTGATTTGGACTGAGTGGGCATTTTTTTCCCTTCCGAATTGTCCTTCCAATGCCCAGACTTCAGGGTTGATTCCCTCCTCAAGTAGGGGACAACCAATGGGTAACTTGTTCCCCATATTCATATAGATAATAGCTCCAGCTTTGGCCAATATGTCCCTCCCTAATAAGAGTGTAAGACTTTCAGGCATAACAAGAAAGGCATGTGAAAAGAGCAAAGTCTCCCAGTTACAACTGACGAGGTGGGAGAAATACCTGGTTATAGGCTGTCCCAGGATTCCTCAGATGGTAACGGACCTTGGGGATAGCCGTCCAGGGCAGGAGATTAAAACTGAGAAGGTCACACCAGTGTCCAGGAGGAAGTCAATTTCCTGGCCCTCAGTGGTTAATCTTACCCGGGGCTCAGTGAGGGTGACGGCATGAGCTGGCACTTGCCCCAGGCACCCTCAGTCCTGTTGTTGGATCATCTGGTTGGGGGCTTCTGGCCCAGAGAACCTTTGTCCTCTGGGGCAGTGTGCCTTCCAGTGATTGCCTTGGCATAGTGGACATGGGTGAGGGTGCAGCTTGTTTCTTGTCAGACAATCTGTTTTAAAGTGTCCTTGCAAACCACACTGATAAGAAGCACTACCAGGTGATTGGCCTGCTCCGTTTTCTGGCCTCTCTGAACCACCAAGGTTTGTTTGTCTGAGGGCCATGACTAAGGTTGTGGCCTTTCTCTTATCTCACTTTGCCTTTTCGGCCTGTTCCTCTTGGTTCCTATTATAGAACACTGAGGTTGCCAGATTTAATAATGCCTCCAAATTTTGTTCAGGGCCCAGGGCTAACTTTTGGAGCTTTCTACTGATATCTGCGCCTGATTGGGTAATAAACTTCTCTTTTAGGATCAATTGACCCTCGAGGGAGTTGGGTGACAGGGGAGTATATTTTCTTAAGGCCTCCTGTAGTCACTCGAGGAAGGCAGAAGGATTTTCTTCCTTTTCCTGAGGACATCATTGAATAATTCATGGGCTTTTTCCTAATTCTCCTTAGTCCTTCTAGAACACAGGTCAACAGATGTTTGCAACTCCAGTCCCCATGATCTGAGTCTAGGTCCCAGTGGGGATCCATACTGTGGATGGCTTGCTGACCAGTAGGGAATTTGTCCCTTTCTTCAGCTGGCATTCTATCATTTACTTGACTAAGATACTGGTGAAACCCCATCTCTACTTAAAAAAAAATACAAAAAATTAGCCGGGTGAGGTGGCGGACGCCTGTGGTCCCAGCTACTTGGGAGGCTGAGGGGGGAGAATGGCGTGAACCCAGGAGGCGGAGCTTGCCGTGAGCCAAGATCGCGCCACTGCACTCCAGCCTGGGCGACAGAGCGAGACTCCATCTCAAAAAAAAAAGATACCAGATATCTCCAAACTCTTGGGCTGCAGCTAAAGCCACATTCTTTTCATTAAAGGCCAGGGTTTGATCTAACAATAGCATGACATCTCTCCAAGTGAGGTTGAAAGTTTGCCCTAGACCCTGTAGGACATCTATATACCTATCAGGATCATCTAAAAACTTCCCCAGGTCTACCTCGATCTGCTTTAAATCAGAGAGGGAGAAGGAGATGTGTACCCCAGTTGGGCCAAATTCCCCTCCCCCTACAGCTTAAAAGGGACATAACTGGTAGCCCAAGGGGTTTTGTAGTCCCTTGGAGATTTCTTTGGTTTCCTTCTGGGTGGGGGAAATTAGAGAAGGCTTATAATTAATAGGAAGGGGAGCTGTAGGGAGGCTAGGATATGGAGGTAAGCTGAGAGGCCCTCCTGTGGAATGTAAATTGTAAGCTTTGCATAGTTGTAGATTATCCTTCTATGAAAAGAAAGCTTGGACATAAGGTATTTCACTCCATTTGCCTTCTCTCTTACAGAAAAGGTCAAGCTGAGGAGGTGGGAGAAATACCTGGTTACAGGCTGTCCCAGGATTCCTCAGATGGTAACAGACCTTGGAGACAGCCGTCCAGGGCAGGAGATTAAAATGGGGAAGGTCACACCAGTGTCCAGGAGGAAGTCAATTTCCTGGTCCTCAGTGGTTAATCTTACCCAGGGCTCAGTGAGGGTGACAGCATGAGCTGGCACTTGCCCCAGGCACCCTCATTCCTGTTGTTGGATCATCTGGTTGGGGGCTTCTGACCCCGAGAACCTTTGTCCTCTGGGGCAGTAAGCCTTCCAGTGATTGCTTTGGCATAGTGGACATGGGCGAGGAGGTGGCTTGTTTCTCATTGGAAAGTATTGTAATTTATACTTCCCTCAGGTGGCCATTTTTCCCCATCAGAGAGAGAATACTGGGGCCAGACCGTAGTGCAGAAAAAAAGAAGCCCTTCTTTTTCAAGGTTTGTGGGTCAAATTGATCCCAATGGTTTAGGATGCATCTCAAGGGTGAGCTTGTTGATGCCTGAGTGTTTCCCATCTGAAAGAAAAAACTGTCCCTGTTTTGGTCTGCTTTTTTTCCCCTGCCCAAGAACCCACAATAGTCCCTAGACCCTGCTGTTCAGAATAGTTGTGCTCACCGAAGCAGCAGTGGAAACACTAGTTTTCCTCCTAGACCACAAAGAGGACTGAGGAAGGTAGGATTTAGTGGCCCTTACTGATGCATCTTGAAAACCTGCACCCTTGCCTTTCCTCTTAGACCACAAAGAGGACCGAGAAAGGTCGGATTTAGTGGCCCTTACCAATGTATTCTCAAAAACCTGTTAAAGTCCTAAGCGATTTCTCCTGTTGGTATTGGGACCTTACCCTTGTCCTATAAAGATGATATGCCTCAAAATGAAGTGGAGGGCCATACCCTGAAGGATAGAAGGGATCTCCAGGGTTGGAAGAGTGATGCCTTTTGTCCTTACTTCTCATCATATGAATAGGAAGGATATCCCCCCAATCTTGGAGTCTGTAATTTCTGAGGCTCCCCATATCCTAGCTTTGGGAATAGCCTTTGTTAGGCCTGCAAGTCTGATGAGGGATCCTAAAATTCCAGATAGTGCCCCCACTGACAGGGCTTCAGGCAAAAATTATGTCTTTCTGATTGGTGAGCCCAGGTGCCTAAGGAAGGGAGCAGAGTCCCAAAATTTATATTAGAAATCATCCTTATAGGAGAAACTAGAAGAGAACCAGGGACAGGGAGTGGTTTTTAGAATCAGGACTAGCCTCAGAAAAGAGAGGCAGGAGGAAGTTTGTCTGACAGGCATTAGGACCCAGGAGGCAGGGGTCAGGATAGATAGGATAGATGGGCGATCTCCCTTGGGTGGCGTAACTTTGAGAGTTCCGCTAATGGCTGCAGGGTCAACCACTTTTGTTGGGACCCCAGAGCTGAATGGCCTTCCTCTGTGTTGACCCTCGACTCAGCCCAGAAGTGCAGGAAAAGCAGAAGCTGGTTGCAGGCAAACCAACACTCCCTATTCCAAAGAGTCAGAGGTTGTTAGAGAGCCCTTTCCCAGAAAGCCTGACACCCATGTCTTTAGTCCAGTGGCCACACTAGTCACTTTTAACTGGCCGACAGATGCCCAGTGTTTAGCACCTGAACTCTAAGGAAAAATAGGACAGAATAGCAAGTGAAAGGGGTCCGATGGTACTCACCACGTGGCAATATCTTGGACAAGCCCACAAGATGTGTCAGGAGTTGGTTCCTGCCGGTGGGTTCGTGGTCTTGCTGACTTCAATAATGAAGCTGTGGACCTTTGCGGTGAGTGTTACAGCTCTTAAAGATGGCATGGACCCAAACAGTGAGTGGTAGCAAGATTTATTGTGAAGAGCAAAAGGACAAAGCTTCCACAGCATGAAAGGGGAACTGAGCGGGTTGTTGCTGCTGGCTGGGGTGGCCAGCTTTTATTCCTTTATTTGTCACCTCCCATGTTCCATTTCTGTCCTATCAGAGTGCCCTTTTTTCAATCCTCCCCACGATTGGCTACTTTTAGACTCCTGCTGATTGGTGCGTTTTACAGAGCGCTGATTGGTGCATTTTACAGAGCACTGATTGGTGAGTTTTACAGAGTGTTGATTGGTGCATTTTACAGAGTGCTGATTGGTGCATTTTACAAACCTCTTGTAAGACAGGAAAGTTCCCCAAGTCCCCACTTGACCCAGGAATTCCAGCTGGCCTCACCTCTCACCAGGACCTTATTAAAATGATACTAAAGGAATTTTTTAAAAAAATCAATCCACAACACATAAGATAGGAGCAGGTCTTCCAGGGATGAGAGTTATAAAAGTTCTGACTGAAATTTGATGGAGGAGAGAAAAGTCATGAAATAGTGTGGAGGAAGCACAGCCAAGAAGTCAGTAGAATAAGATGCTTTGAAAAAGGACCCAATTAGCCCTGCAAAACCTCTGAGAAATTCAGGACTCAGAAACACTAAGCAAGCCAGAGAGTGGGACCTGGGGCTTAAAAAGGAAGAATTAACTTAAAGTTTATATCAAGAATTAAGTCAACAAGTTTACTCTTACAAGCATAATGTCTGCAGTTTAGGTGTTTCTCCATCTTCTAGGAAAAAATACAACAACAACAACAAAGCTAAAACAAATAGAGTGTTTTCTTCTAAGAAATTTAACAAATGATCTGGAAGCATTATGGAAATTAGAAAGGAAGTTCACATTTAAGCACCAAGTCCTGTGTATTCTGGAGTTTGCATCACTTAGGATGACTTTATTTATAGGCATCAGAAATCTCTAATTCTTTTTTTTTTTTTTTTTTTTTTGAGACAGAGTCTCGCTCTGTTGCCCAGGCTGGAGTGCAGTGGCGCGATCTTGGCTCACTGCAAGCTCCGCCTCCCGGGTTCATGCCATTCTCCTGCCTCAGCCTCCCAAGTAGCTGGGACTACAGGTGCCCACCACTATGCCCAGCTAATTTTTTGTATTTTTAGTAGAGACGGGGTTTCACCATGTTAGGATGGTCTCAATCTCCTGACCTCAGGATCTACCCATCTCGGCCTCCCAAAGTGCTGGGATTACAAGTGTGAGCCACCATGCCTAGCCAGAAATCTCTAATTCTAAAAATGTGGAGATGCGATATCTTAACATGTTTGAATGTAGAGTGACTAAGATTTTCCAATTCAATGGCTGAATGACACCGTCAAGGGCCCAGCATCATTCCACCTCTCTGTCTTGTGCTCTTCATATCCCCAGGGATTATTCGTAGACTTGAAAACATCTAAAGAAGAAAAGAAACTATATTTTGTCTCTTTTTTTAACTTGAAACACTTTTTCCAGAAGTTCCCAATGGTTTTACCTCCACGTTTTTTTTTGTTTTGTTTTTTGTTTTTGTTTTTTTGGAGACAGGGTGTCTCACTTTGTCACCCAGGCTGGAGTGCAGTGGTGCAATCTTGGCTCACTGCAACCTCTACCTCCTGAGTGCAAGTGATTGTCCCATCTCAGCCTCCTGAGTAGCTGGGATTACAGGTTTGTGCCACTACCCAGCTAATTTTTTAAGTATTTTTTTGCAGAGCCTGGGTCTCACTATATTGCCCACGCTGGTCTCGAATGCCTGAGCTCAAGAGATCCTCCCACCTCAGCCTCCCAAATCACTGGGATTACAGGTGTGAGCCACCATGCCTGGCCCTCCATGTTTCATTGACCAAAATTGCAACACAAGCCGATGCCTAAACAAACCACTGGCAAGAGGAATTGGAATTCTCATGTATTAGTTTAGCCAAATCAGGATTTACCCTTGAGTTAAGGACAGGCTCACCTAGCTAGGCAGAAAAGCGTGGACACCTGAACCCAAAGAAGGATTATGTTAGCAAGGGAAAAACTAAAAATGAATTCTGGGTAAGTATCCAACAACGTCTATTTTCCAAAGTATATGGTCTGCTTTTCATCCATTCACACTAAAGCAAACCTCCTAACTGACAAAGCTCTGGCTAAAAATACTGAGTTTCCAGTCAGTTTTTCTACTGCATCATTTAAAAACAAAAAACTGGGCTGGGTGTAGTGACTCATGCTTGTAATCCCAGCACTTTGGGAGGCTGAAGGGGGGGAGGGGCGGATTACTTGAGGTCAGGAGTTCGAGACCAGCCTGGCCAAGATGATGAAACCCTGTCTCTACTAAAAATACAAAAATTAGCCAGGCATGGTGGTGGTCCCAGCTACTTGGGAGGCTGAGGTGGGAGAAACACTTGAACCCGGGAGGTTGAAGTGAGCCGAGATCATGCCATTGCACTCCAGCCTGGGTGACAGAGTGAGACTTCATCTCACTAAATAAATAAATATAAATAAAAACTGGCAAGCAAAGCCCATCAGATGTTGACAGAAAGCCTGCAATGTGGAAGTGCTTCCACTTTCAGCCTTGATGTAGGAAAAGGACTGATACTGGACAAGACTTCCCAGTATACACAGCTGTCAAAGTTGAAAAAAGAAATAAGTCCTTTTAGACATCCATCAATAGGAAACACAGAACTGTGATACCAGATGGCAGGGAAATGATGCAGGATTCACAATCACCCCGGCTCTTTGTGTGGAAACACTTTCCTGCATGGTGGTATCTCTGAGCTGAGGAGACATATCAGAGAGAAAGAAGCAGCACAGAAAAGAAACTCCAGGCCAGGTGAAGTGGCTCACACCTGTAATCCCAGAACTTTGGCAGGTCAAGGCAGGCACATTGCTTGAGGTCAGGAGTTCGAGACCAGCCTGACCAACATAGTGAAATCCCATCTCTACTAAAAATAGGGAAATTAGCCAGGTGTTGTAGCATGCACCTGTAATCCAGCTACTCAGGAGGTTAAGGTGGAGAATTGCTTGAACCTGGGAGGTGGAGGTTGCAGTGAGCTGAGATCACACCACTGTACTCCAGGCTGGGTGACAGAGTGAGACTCCGTCTCAAAAAAAAAAAAAAAAATTAGCTGATTGCAGTGGCGTGCGCCTGTAATCCCAGCTACTCAGGAGGCTGAGGTGGGAGGATTGCTTGAGCCCGGGAGGCTGAGGCTGCAGTGAGTCAAGATTGTGTCACTGCACTACAGTGACAGAGTGAGTGATAGAGTGAGATTCTGTCTCAAAAAAAAAAAAAAAAAAAAAAAAAAAAACAGAGAGAGAGAAGGAACTCCAGAAATCTGCTCAGAGAAAGACTGTGAGTCTAGGCAAAGTATTTCACCTAGCTCTAAGCTTTCTTTCGTGAACACTTGATATTAAATCCTACTTGGCCCTGGCAAATAAGCACTTGAAAATTTGCATGAGGGCTGGGTGTGGTGGCTCACACCTGTAATCCCAGCACCTTGTGAGGCTGAGGCTGGAGGATCGCTTGAAGTCAGCAGTTAGAGACTAGCCTGACTAACATGGTGAAACCCTGTCTCTACTAAAAATACTAAAATTAACTGGGTGTGGTGGCACATGCCTGTAATACTAGCTACTTGGGAGGCTGAGGCATGAGGATCACTTGAAACCTAGAGGTGGAGGCTGCAGTGAGCCAAGAGCGTGCCACTGCACTTTAGCCTGGGTAACAGAGCAAGAGCTTGTCTCAGGAAAAAAAAAAAAAAAGAAAAGAAAAGAAAGAAAGAAAGAAAGGAAAGAAAGGAAGAAAGAAAGGAAGAAAGGAAAGAAAGAAAGAAAGAAAGAAAGAGAAGAAAGAAAGAGAAAGAAAGAAAGAAGAAAGAAAGAAAGAAAGGAAAGAAAAAGAAAGAAAGAAAGGAAACTTTCATGTAGGTAATGATACTCCTGACATCTTGGGCATAAGAATATTGCTTTGGGCCGGGCGCGGTGACTCACGCCTGTAATTCCAGCACTTTGGGAGGCCAAGGTGGGCAGATCACCTGAGGTCAGGAGTTTGAGACAAGCCTGGCCAACATGGCAAAACCCCGCCTCTACTTAAAAAAAAAAAAAGAATAAAAGAATATTGCTTTGAACCATATATGCTTTCCGCAAAGCCTAAGCCTCAATACATGGGCACCATAGAAGGTAAATTTCTACTATTAGTTGTCTAACTTTATTCCAACTACAAAAGGAGATAAATTATAAGATTAATAAGTAATTTAGTTCTACTTCTGCCACCTTGTATGAAAAAGAAAAAAAATAAGTAATTTAAGTTGTTATTGGATACAACTATGATTGAGAAAGAATGTGTATTTCAAGGAAGTAAAGGAAGACAAGCTTTTTATTTTATTATTATTATTATTATTATTATTGTTATTATTTGACATGGAGTCTTGCTCTGTCGCCCAGGCTGGAGTGCAATGGCACGATCTCAGCTCACTGCAAACTTCACCTCTGGGGTTCAAGCAAATCTCCTGCCTCAGCCTCCCGAGAAGTTGGGATTACAGGTGCCCACCTCCACACCCAGCTATTTTTTGTATTTTTAGTAGAGACGGGGTTTCACCATGTTGGCCAGGCTGGTCTCGAACTCCTGACCTCAGGTGATCCATCCTCCTCGGCCTCTCAAAGTGCTGGGATTACAGGTGTGAGCCACTGCGCCCGGCCTAGAAAGACAAGTTTTTTAAAGAAAAAATGAGGAGAATCACTGGCTAAAAGGATCAATAATGAGGGTGGAGCCAGTCAGAGTATGGACAAGCAGTTGCTGGGCAGGTGTCCTCACAGAAATGTTTTGTTTTGTTTAGTTTTGCAAGATTGCTATGGCCTTTGTGCAAGGCTGTCATTTTTGCAGTCTTTTACCGTAATTCTTGTTATCAAACATTTGTGCATGAGAATCCTCCCTTCATGGCTTTCTGAGGCTCTATTTGTCAGGGTTTTGTTGTTTGGCTTTTTTTTTTTTTTGAGACAGAGTCTTACTTTGTTGCCAAGGCTGGAGTGCAGTGGCACGATCATAGCTCATTGTAGCTTTCACTTCCTAGGCTCAAGCCATCCTCCTCAGCCTCCCAAGTAGCTGGGACTACAGGCATGCACCACCATGCCAGCTAATTTTTGTATGTTTTGTACAGATAGGATTTCACCATGCTACCTAGGCTGGTCTTGAACTCCTGGACTCAAACGTTATGCCCGCCTTGGCCTCCCAAAGTGCTGGTTACAGATGTGCACCACTATCCTCGGCCTTGTAAGGGTTTTTAACACAAGTGACTCCATTATGATTCTGACAACTTTCACACTTTGTCCTTTGAGGTGGTGTCCAGGAAAGTACATCGCAATCACTCCCATGTAGCCTGTTTTGATGCCCCCTAACAAAATTGCTCTATCTGAAGTCAACTGTCTATTGTGAGACTTTGTACCACTTGATCTTTCTACAACAGTTGACATAGGTGATCAAACTATTTCATGAAACATTTTCTCTCCTTACCTTCATGTGATTTTTCTCTACAGCATTTTCTCCTCCTTGTCTTACCATTCCTTTGTAGTGTCCCACTCTCCCCACAAACAAACAAAATCCCCAAAACATTAGTGTCCTTGTGGGTTGTGTTTTGTTTTTTGGTCCCCTTCCTTTCTTCCTGAATGGTTTCGTTCACAGCCTCTGCCACACGGAGGGCCTAATTACTCCCGTGTCTGTATCTCTAGATGCATATTTCTAACTGACTACCAGATATCTTTGCCTGGGTGACCTGCAGGCATCTCAAATTTAGAATACCCAAAGCTTATCTTCCATTCCACTTCTTCCAAAACCTACCCCCCCACCTTCATTCTCTATCTCAGGGAGCGGTACCCGTCTCCACCCAGGAACCCAAGCTAGAAACCTGGGTCTCATCCTCAACTCCTCTCTCTCTGTGCTCAATGCACTATTAAGTTCTCTTAGTACCTCTTTAGAAATGTTTCTGTGGAGGCCGGGTGCGGTGGCTCACACCTATAATCCCAGCACTTTGGGAGGCCAAGGCAAGTGGATCACTTGAAGTCAGGAATTCCACACCAGCCTGGCCAACATGGTGAAACCCTGTCTCTACTAAAAATACAAAAATTAGCCAGGCGTGGTGGTGGGCACCTGTAATCCCAGCTACTCGGGAGGCTGAGGCAGGAGAATCACTTGAACCCGGGAGGCAGAGGTTGCAGTGAGCTGAGATCGCAGCACTGCACTGCACTGCACTCTGGCCTGGGCAAGAGAGTGAGACTCCATCTCAAAAAAAAAAATATGTTTCTCGCCTGTAGTCCCAGCTACTCAGGAGGCTGAGGCAGGAGAATTGCTTGAACCTGGGAGGCAGAGGTTGCAGTGAGCTGAGATCATGCCACTGTACTCCAGCCTGGGCGACAGAGCAAGACTCGGTCTCAAAAAAAAAAAAAAAAGTTTCTGTGATGCAGCCTCTCCTCTTAGACCCCTACACTTGATCTTAGCCAAAAGGCCGAGAAGCGATCCTCTTAGACCCCTAACCACAGCCTTTGCATAAGTTCCCATCAATATCGTGATCAGTAATAATTTGGCAGTTCTCCCATAACACTAGGCTCTCCCATCTCCAATTATTTTTTTAGAATAGAGACCATCAGACTTAGGGATGTCACCATTAAGAAATGTTTAAAGGCCGGGCGCGGTGGCTCACGCTTGTAATCCCAGCACTTTGGGAGGCCGAGGCGGGAGGATCACGAGGTCAGGAGATCGAGACCACGGTGAAACCCCGTCTCTACTAAAAAAATACAAAAAATTAGCCGGGCCTGGTGGCGGGCGCCTGTAGTCCCAGCTACTCGAAGAGGCTGAGGCAGGAGAATGGCGTGAACCCGGGAGGCAGAGCTTGCAGTGAGCTGAGATTGTGCCACTGCACTCCAGCCTGGGTGACAGAGCGAGACTCCGTCTCAAAAAAAAAAAAAAAAGAAATGTTTAAAAAGTGGTTTTGAGAACTAACATAGTGTTGCCTTTTAAAAAATGTTGTCAAGGCACTGAAAAATGGTATCTATTCTCACTGTCATTTTATAATAATAATGTGAAATGACTGTTTAACTTCAAAAGATAAAAAATACCATACTCTCAGAAGACAGTTCTTTAAATATATTTGGCTTTTTATTTTATTTCTTTTATTTTTGAGACAGGATCTCTTAGGCTGGAGTGCAGTGGCACGATCATAGTTCACTGCAGCCTCTATCTCCTAGGCTCAAGCCATTCTCCCGGCTCAGCCTCCCCAGTAGCTGGGACTACAGGCACCCACCACTATGCCTAGTTAATTTCTTCTTCTTCTTCTTTTTTTTTCAGTAGAGATGTGGTTTCTACTATGTTGCCCAGGCTGGTTTGGAACTCTTGAGCTCAAGTGATCCTCCTGCTTCAGCCCCCACAAAGTTTTGAGATTTGTCCTGAGGCTGACCAGCCACATCCTTGCCCTGAGTCTAAAGATCTTTTAGATCCCTTGAGAAATTCCTCAGCTGGCCGGGCATGATGGCTTACGTCTGTAATCCCAGCTACTTGGGAGGCTAAGGCATGAGAATTGCTTGAACCTGGGAGGCAGAGTTTGCAGTGAGCTGAGATCACACCACTGCACTCCAGCCTGGGTGACAGTGCGAGACTCCGTCTCAAAAAAAAAAAGAAAGGAAAAATCCCTCAGCTTTGTGATAGACTATCTTAGAATAAAAAAGAATTAATAAATAAGGAAAGGGTTAGCATCTTATTTCATTTGTTTACACATCTGTCTCATTGAATTCTAAACTTTCTTGAGGGTACAGATTTCTGTCTTATTCAGTTTTGTGTTTTTCACCAAGCAAAATTACTCCCAGTCTGCAATTCTCCTGCTTCAGCCTCCTGAGTAGCTGGGACTACAGGCAAGAAACATTTTTTTTTTTTTTTTTTGAAACGGAGTCTTGCTCTGTCGCCCAGGCTGGAGTGCAGTGGAATGATCTCGGCTCACTGCAAGCTCCGCCTCCCGGGTTCACGCCATTCTCCTGCCTCAGCCTCCCAAGTAGCTGGGACTACAGGCACCCACCACCATGCCTGGCTAATTTTTTGTATTTTTAGTAGAGACGTGGTTTCGCTGTGTTAGCCAGGATGGTCTCGATCTCCTAACCTCGTGATCTGCCCTCCTCGGCCTCCCAAAGTGCTGGGGTTACAGGCATGAGCCACTGCGCCCGGCTTTTTTTTTGAGATGGAGTTTCTAGGCCGGGCGCGGTGGCTCACGCTTGTGATCCCAGCACTTTGGGAGGCCGAGGCGGGCGGATCATGAGGTCAGGAGATCGAGACCACAGTGAAACCCCGTCTCTACTAAAAATACAAAAAATTAGCTGGGCCTGGTGGCGGGCGCCTGTAGTCCCAGCTACTCGGAGAGGCTGAGGCAGGAGAATGGCGTGAACCTGGGAGGCGGAGCTTGCAGTGAGCCGAGATCGTGCCACTGCACTCCAGCCTGGGTGACAGAGCGAGACTCCGTCTCAAAAAAAAAAAAAAAAAAAAAAAAAGAAAACGAGATGGAGTTTCTGTCACCCAGGCTGGAATGCAGTGGTGTGATGTCGGCTCACTGCATCCTCAATAAATGTTTACTGAATTGATTTGAAATTTCAACTGGGAAGGTAGAATTCAAAATCATTAAACTTTTGGTATCTGATAACCTGGCTTTGGATTCTGACTCCACTATTCACTTGCTGTATGACCTGGGGCAAGTTGCCTAAACTCTCTCTGTAATTTCCTCAACTCAAAAACGTATTAAATGAGATAATGAATGTAATATGCTGGGTGCTTAAGTGCTATTTATATAGTATTTACTGAGCTCCTACTATGTCTTAGGTTTGAGGCAGGTGCTGGTGATAGTGTAGAGAATATGCAGGGGCCGGGTGCGGTGGCTCATGCCTGTAATCCCAGTACTTGGAGGCCGAGGTGGGCAGATTGCTTGAGTTCAGGGGTTCAATACCAGCCTGGGCAATGTTTTGAAACATCATCTCAAATACAAAAAAAAAAAAAAAAATTAGCCAGGTGTGGTGGCATGTACCTATAGTCCCAGTACTCAGGACGCTGAGGTGGGAATCACTTGAGCCTAGGAGGATGAGGCTGTAGTGAGCTGTGATTGTATCACTACACTGCAGCCTGGATGGCAGAGTGAGACCACCTGTCTCAAAAAAAAAAAAAAAAATAAAAGGAAAGGGAAATGTAATATGCAGGGCTCCCGGGGAGACAGCCATAAAACAAATAACCACATAAATAAATTCATTACACATTGTGATAAGTACCATGAAAAAAAGTTAAGAATTCAATGAAAGATTGTGAGAGGAGGACCTGATTTAGAAAATTATGGAAGGATTCCCTGAAAAAGTGGCACTGAAGCTGAAACTTAAAGGATGGGGAGGTTCTCTATTTCTCCACCCTCCAACTCATTCCTCAACACTTTTTTTTTTTTTTTGTGACGGAGTCTCGCTCTGTTGCCCAGGCTATAGTGCCATGGCACAATCCTGGCTCACTGCAACCTCTGCCTCAGCCTCCCGAGTAGCTGGGATTACAGGCGCCCTCCACCATGCCTGGCTAATTTTTGTATTTTCAGTAGAGGCAGGGTTTCACCATATTGGCCAGGCTGGTCTTGAACTCCTGACCTCATGATCCACCCGCCTTGGCCTCCCAAAGTGCTGGGATTACAGGCGTGAGCCACCGCGCCCAGCCTCCTCAACACTCTTTAGTCTGGTTTCCAGCTCTCTACCTAAATAGCTCTTGCTAAGGTCACCAATGACATCCAAATTACTATGTACATCAGTCCTCTTGCGTGACCTCCTTACACTCAACACAGTTAATCATGCCCTCCTTCTTGAGAAGGTCTTCCCTTGGCTTCTCTAATAATAAATGCCTCCTGATCTCTTCCTCCTTCTCTGGTTACCTCGTCAGTCCTCTTTGAAGGTTCATCTGCCCCAACTCATTCATTAAATGTTCCCCAAGGCTTAGTCTCAGGTTCACTTTTTTCTGTCAGCCTAAATAACAGAGAGAGTCTCTGTAAGAGAAAAAGATATGTGGTAAATTATGTGCATATCCAGGGAGGTTTAAAAAAAGATAAAGGTATTTAAAGGAAAAATGAGAAGGATAATTGTTTTGAGATAATTATCCTTGGCTACAAAGATCAATAACAAAAGTGATGCCAGTCCAAAGTCATACAGGCAGTTGCTGGGTAGATGTCCTTGTAGAAGTATTTTTTTGTGTACAGTTGGGATGGCCTTTATGCAAGGTTGTGGTTTTTGCAGAGTCTTTTGTGATAGTTTTTGTTATTAGGCATACAAGTGTGAGAACACTCTTTTTATAGCCTTCCTCAGCTCTTTTTGTCTAAGTTTTTTTTAACACTAGTGACTCCATTTTGATTTTGACAACTTCCATACTTCTTACTCTGGACTTCGTGAAGGTTGCAGATGCCAAAATGAAATCGGTTTTGTGAGATAAAGACAATAAAGGGCCAGGAAGGTTGAAAGGAGAGGAGGAACTATGCTTACATGTCTAAGAATTGTTTCCAAGGATTCAGAAAGCTCTTTTGCATCCTTCAAGCATCTCCTGATTTGATAAGGTTTATCACTAGACATTTTTTAGGACTGCTGTAATTCAGGTAAAATGTTCTCAGAACACTTGCCCAGTAAGGTATCTCCACCAACGAACTGACAACTCTGGCTTTGAGCCTCTAGGAACAATGATCTGTTTCTAAGCAGTTTATATAAATCTCTTTTTTGTTAATAAAAGCTCCCCTTCCCTCACTGAGTGCACTGGAGGCTTGCCATTTCCTGCATTCTGGATTATAATCCTTATTTCTATTCCCAAGTAAACCCAACATGTTTAGAGATAATTTTCTCTTGCCTTTTTTTTGAGACACAGTCTCACTCTGCCACCCAGGCTGGAGTGCAGTGGTGCGATCTCGGCCCTCTGCAATCTCTGCCTTGCGGGTTCAAGCGATTCTCCTGCCTCAGCCTCCCAAGTAGCTGGGGCTACAAGCACGTGCCACCACACCTGGCTAATTTTTGTATTTTTAGTAGAGACAGGGTTTCACCATGTTGGCCAGGCTGGTCTCGAACTCCTGATCTCAAGTGATCCATCTGCCTCAGCCTCCTAAATTGCTAGGATTACAGGCATGAGCCACCACACCCGGCCGTTTTTTCTTTTTTTTTTGAGACAAGGTCTCACTCTGTCATCAAGGCTGGAGTGCAGTGGTGATGAGATGGGATAGTTCCCTTGACCCCCTTGGTGGGTGAAGTGGAGTGACTGGTTTCACTAAGCCCACTGCTGGCCACTCCTCACGGGAGGGAGTGTGCGAGGGAGCGAGTGTGGGAACCGGAGTGAACGAACGCTGGAACCAGCCAGTCACTCCTTTCTGGTGGGAGCAGGCTCTATATGGGCCCCACAGCAGCATCCAAGCATATTACAGCCAATGCTCTTTCCACTCTGCCTTCCAGGGATGGCCAAGTGCCAACCAGCTCAATGGAGGGTCAGGGTGGCAGCCCCTATACTCTCAGGGGCTTCCTGGTTCTTGTCTGGCGTCCAGGAAGAATCAGGTCACATGAACGGGTTGAAAGGTAATGAATACAGACAACTTTACTGAGCGGTGGGTGGCTCTCGGCGGAAACGGAGGCTGGAAAGGAGGTGGGAAGGTGATCTTTCCCTGAAGCCCACCCATCTCTGGCTAGGCCCCTCTCGGAAGCTGCACGTCCAAAATTAGCTGCATCTATTCTCTGACACTTAGTTGTTTCTTTGCTTGCCACTCAGCCACTTGTGTTCCCAATGCTCAGCTGCTTACGTTGCTTTGCCAGCTTAAGTCTTTCATGGGCACAGGATAGGGGTGGGGCAGGCCAAAAAAGCAACATTTGGGCAGAAAAATAGGGTCAGCTGTTTTTACTCAGGGCCATGTTTCCAGGCTTAAAGGTGGGGTTTAGCTGGGAGCCCAGCCCTTCTGTAACAGTGTGATCATAATTCATGGCAGCCTTGACTTCCCCTGGGTCAAGCAATCCTCCCACCTTAGGCTCCGAGTAGCTGGGACTACAGGCACATGCCACCACGCCCAGATAATTTTTTAATTCCTTGTAGAGAGGGGGTCTCGCTTAGTAACCCAGGCTGGTCTCTGACTCCTGGCTTCAAGTGATCTTCCTAGAGTGCTGGGATTACAGGTGTGAGAAACCATGCCTAGCCTCTAGTGTCTTTTTTTTAAGGTTGACAATTCACATTGTCCAATAGTCACTCATGTAATTTTAAATTTTCTAGTAGCCACATTTTAAAAAGTAAAAAGAAACAGGTAACAATCAATCTTAATGATGTTTTTATTTAACTATATAAAAATTATCATTTCAACAAGTAATAAATATAACATTGAGAAACTTTAGTATTTTTGTATTAAGTTTTTGTAATCCATTGTGTATTCTAAATTATGGCATAGCTCAATTTGGACTAGCAGCATTTTTTTTTGAGATGGAGTGTCGCTCTGTCGCCCAGGCTGGAGTGCAGTGGCCCCATCTAAGCTGACTGCAAGCTCCACCACCTGGGTTCACGCCATTCTCCTGCCTTAGCCTCCTGAGTAGCTGGGACTACAGGCACACACCCACCACCACGCCCAGCTAATTTTTTGTATTTTTAGTAGACAGGGTTTCACCTTGTTAGCCGGGATGGTCTCGATCTCCCAACCTTGTGATCCGTCAGCCTCGGCCTCCCAAAATGCTGGGATTACAGGCGTGAGCCACCGCGCCCGGCCTGAACTAGCAGCATTTTAAGTGCTCAGTGACAACGTGGCACGTGGCCACCATGCTGTGCAGTACAGGTAGACTCTCATGTCTAGATCCACTTGCTGGATAATCTTATCTGTGTCAAAGTTCCAATTCCCATCTATTAGTTGATGACTCAAATTTTTATATCTGCTCCAACTATTCTTTTGATCTCCAGTTCCTTACAGTTATCCACCTTCTTCACAGCTCCACTTTAATGCCCCAAGACACCTCAGACTCAGCATGTCTCACATCTAACTCATAATCCTCCCTTTCAAATCTGAAATGTTTTTCTATCGCTGTTATTTACATTACATTACCAGTCAATCCAGTTTCACCAGCACACACCTAAGGGGCTTCCTTGATATCTTCTTCTCTCTCAGATCCCTTATACAATTCATCACCAAGTCTTACCCATTTTATCTCCCACATATCTCTTAAATCTATTCATTTTTTTGGTCATACCCATCATCATTCCCTTTCAAGCCACTATAATCTATTGACTGTAATAGCCTCTAAACTGATCTCCCTGCTTTCATTCTGGCCACCCTCAACTCTACTCTGTACACTGCAGCCATGGTAATCTTTTCAAAAATCTAATCATGTTAATTGCAAATCTCATCAGGTTAACTGTCTCCTCACCATTAAAATACTTAAGGGGGCTGGACACAGTGGCTTATGCCTATAATCCCAGCACTTTGGGAGGCTGAGGAGGGCGGATCACCTGAGGCCAAGAGTTCAAGACCAGCCTGGCCAAAATGGTGAAACCCCGTCTCTACTAAAAATACAAAAATTAGCTGGGTGTGGTGGCGCGTGCCTGTAGTCCCAGCTACTCGGGAGGCTGAGGCGGAAGAATTGCTTGAATCCGGGAGGTGGAGCTTGCAGTGAGCCGAGATCATACCACTGCACTCCAGCCTGGGTGACAGAGCAACACTCCATCTCAGAAAAAAATAAAAGATAAAAATAAAATACTTAAGGGAGGTAGGTGGATCACCTGAAGTCAGGAGTTTGAGACCAGCCTGACCAACATGGTGAAACCCTGTCTCTACCAAAAAATACAAATATTAGCTGGGTGTGGTGGCATGTGCCTGTAGTCCCAGCTACTTGGGAGACTGAGGTGGGATAATTGCTTGAACCCAGGAGGTAGAGGTTGCAGTGAGCTGACATCACGCCACTGCATTCCAGCCTGAGCAACAGAATGAGACCCTGTCTGAAAAATAAATAAAAAAGTAAAATACTTAAGAGATTTATATTGTTCTTAGGACAAAGTATAAAGCCCCTGGTATGGTCTAAAAGGCTCTGTCAGCTCTCCTACCCTTTCCTTCCTCCAAGGCTCTTACCTTTCTAGTCTCATCTCATCACACTCACTCCCTTCTCCACCTCTTTGCATTTCAGCCATTCTGAATGTTTTTTAGTTCTTCAAATGTGTTATACTCCCTACTGTTTTACAGATGAGAAAACCAAGGCTCAAAAATATATGAGCTGTCCAGAGTCACAAAATTATAGCCAAATGACCATTCCAATATTAGAATCCATGTCTCCTCTTAAATACAATTAATTTTTCTTTACCTTCCCTTTGCCAAGAATACTCTGCCAGGCACAATGGCTCATGCCTGTAATCCCCACACTTTGGGAGGTTAAGGCAGGTGGATCACCTGAGGTCAGGAGTTTGAGACCAGCCTGGCCAACATGGTAAAACCCTGTCTCTACAAAAATTAGCTGGGCGTGGTGGTGGGCGCCTGTAATCCCAGCTACTTAGGAGGCTGAGGTAGGAGAATCGCTTGAACCTGGGAGGCGGAGGTTGCAGTGAGCTGAGATCAGGCCACTGCACTCCAAACTGGGTGACAGAGCGAGACTCCGTCTCAAAAAAAAAAAAAAAAAAAAACTCTCTAAACCTTTCCCCTCCCCTTTGCCTATTTATCCTTCAGATCTCAGCCTAATTGCTACTTCCTCAGGAAACTCTACCAGGCCATCCTACCTAGGCAAGTCCCTTTGTAATATGCTCTCATAGCAGCAGTTGTAAATTTGCTTTTATTAGCATCATTGCTTGCTGTCTATTTTTGTTAACTGGCTCTATGATGACAAGGATCATCTCTGTTTTTGCTCTCTAAATATTGCCAGATCTAGGTTTATAGTAGGCATTGAACGAATGGATGGATGAGTGAATGGGTGAATATGTCAGCCAAGCAAAGAGCAGACCAGATAAAAGTAACAGTGAGTTTGAAATGCTCCAAAGTCAGAAAGAGCTTTGAGAGCTGGAGCTGTAATAGTAAGAGAGTAGAGACACTGGAAAAGTAGGTATGGCTGGATCTTGACGGGCATTTTAAAGGATTTTGGACACATAGAAGCTACTTCTATTTTTATTTTTGTGGTATTATGTTTGGTTTACCAACTTTTTATTTTTTATTTTATTTAGGAGTCTCGCTCTGTCGCCCAGGCTGGAGTGCAGTGATGCAATCTCGGCTCACTGTAACATCACCCCGGGTTCAAGCGATTCTCCTGCCTCAGCCTCCCTAGTAGCTGGGACTACAGGCGCCTGCCACCATGCCCGGCTAATTTTTGTATTTTTAGTAGAGACGGGGTTTCACCATATTGGCCAGGCTGGTCTCGAACTCCTAACCTTGTGATCTGCCCGCCTCGGCCTCCCAAAGTGCTGGGATTACAGACATGAGCCACAGCGCCTGGCCGGTTTACCAACTTTTATATTGCTAGCAATCAACTAGGGAAAACAATTTAAAATCTAAATAGGGATAGATTTAGAGAGATAAAGATATGTACAAGAATAAGAGAAGCAGTTTTTATTAGTATTGGATAGGTGCTGCCTGAACCTTTAAGACAGAGAATGTACATTTTTGCAGCTGCTGTCAGAGCCTGTGTGAGGTTTACTGTAAACCCACTGGCAAGAAGGCTCTTAAAGACATTTTGATGCCCGTGAAGCTTGGTGCCTAGTTTAAAACTAATGAAAACACCTAAACTCTCTAGGTGGACAAAGCCATATTCAGGAGAAATTGAGGAGTTGGTGCAGCCAGCCAATCAGAATCCACTTACGCCACAAACTAAATCTCAAACTGCGGTTTGAACATGAGGCTCAAAACATAAGAAGTAAAGAAATAGGCAAAATTAAATTAGTTTCTGGTGAAACGTCCTAAATCCAAAAGAAAGGTGACCGGAAATAGAGAAAACGGAGTGGGATCTTTTGCATTAATGAGAGAGACCGTGTCCCCGTGTGTTAGAACCTGTCATTCTTGTCCTGAATTGGAAAGTGAGCGGAGTGTGACGGGTTCCCATTTTGAACCGTCCAGGGTTGAGTAGTACAAGAAACTAATACGGAACTCCAGCTTCCAAAATTCTCTCCAGTGCCTACAGAGCCTCGCGGAGAGCTGTGATTGTGAATGTCAATGCAGATTTGCTTAAATCTCTTAGATTTAAGAGATATGTGGAGTCATGACAATAGATATGTGTACAAGCGAACACATTTCTTAGCCCGTTTCCCCACTGCCTGTGTGATTTATAAAAACGCAAATATAAAAATATTTCCGTTCCAGCAGAGACGCCGCTTGCTACCGCGGGTTGCCGCTCTCCACAGGTATCTCTAGCTGACTCTAGAGCTCAAGCTCCCCTTTAAACTTCACCCTGCGCAAGCCGATTTGCTTCGGGAATGCCCGAGGCACCGGACGAAGCAGTCTGGTCTGGCCCAAGTCGACCCCGCCAGGCGGGGCTCCAAGCCGAGACTCCGGCACGCCCGGCCCGAAGCTGGCCCGACACCCTCAGCTGAGTCCTCCGCCGTCCCAGCATTCCCTGCGTCCCTACCATCGAGAGCAGCTTCCGGCGTGGCTGGTGTAGGCGGGTGGAGAAGGAGCGGGCCCTCGCTGCTCTGTCTCATTTCCTCGCGCTCTCTCGGGCAACATGGCGGGTGTGGAGGAGGCAGCGGCCTCCGGGAGCCACCTGAATGGCGACCTGGATCCAGACGACAGGGAAGAAGGAGCTGCCTCTACGGCTGAGGAAGCAGCCAAGAAAAAAAGACGAAAGAAGAAAAAGAGCAAAGGGGCCTCTGCAGGTAAAGAGAGTTTTATGTTTTCCCAGTCCCCTCCGGGAATGGCTGAACGATTTGGCTCAGGCCCGTTGAGGGGGCCGGGACCGGGGCTCCGGAGCCTCAGACTAGACTGATTCTTGGGCCTGACAGGGTGGCAAAGCCGGGCTATAGATTCCCAGTCTGAGAAGAGGCGTCATCTCCTGTGGGACTAGAGGGCTGGTGGGGGAGAAATGAGTGCCTGAGGTTGGCGTGTGATACCTCTGGGGTCGCTGGGCCCGAGCCCCTGTATTACCGGAACTGAGCTCCCACGCATATCGTGGCACGGTCTTGAGATTGTGCACAGAGCACAGCCCTACCATCTTTGGCGCGATTTGGCCGCCGCCTCAAAAATCCGATTCTGACCCGTATTGCCGCGTCTTTGCTGGTTTGCTGGAGCAATCTAGGACTTATTTTCTTTGGGGGTGGGGGTGGGGGTAGAGTGGGCAAATGTAATGGAGAGCACACCTCCCCCCACTATCCCGGTTCACGTTGGGGTTGTCGTTGCAGCCTGCACTTTTGAGGTGTGTGTACACGTGTGTTTGCCCGCGCTCATGTTATTAATTGCAGAATTTGTGGTGGTGATACGAATTTTCACCTGCCTAATCCCATAATATCGCCAAGCTTTAGGGCCTTTAGACTTGAATTATGATGCCACTTGCAGGTAGTGCAGATAGGATATTCTGTGGCTCAAAATGGAACTTCTCAGGTCTTAACCTCTAAATCCACTGGTAAGGCAAGGAGAACTGCTGAGAGTTTACAGTTGGATATTCTGAGCTAGGAACTTACATGTTTTGAGAAGTCTGTGTTTTTGCTGCACAAGCTCCTTCACCTTAAGAAAAATTATTTTTACTTGTTTGTAATTAAAATCGCCAGAGAAACAGAAAAATGGAGAAGGCAGAAGCGATTAAGATGGAATTGAGAGAGGTCGAAGAGAGCTAATGTTCATCTTTTGAAATTTTGATTAGATGAGAATGGAAGGAGAATTGTAGCGTTGCTGGAACTCTTCCAGAGCAAAATTTGTTATTCTGGTGCTTGTTCCTGGATTTCGAGTGAAAATCAAACACTGCTGTTTGTCTTGTAAGGTGTTCAGCTGACTGATCCTAATGTGTTTTTAACAGTTGTATTTCTTAATATGAATTCTCTCCAGTAGCCAGAATGTCACTTCATTTTGTGCTACCTGATACTATTAATACATGTAACATATTGCCTCTATAGGTAGGTTATAATCACTTCAAGAGCAGGGGCCTGGTCTTATGCTTAAATATTTGAGCATTTTACCTTTTTATTAATGGACTATCTTTGCCTATTTATTTTGACTTTACCCAGCCCATCGTGATATCCTTCTTCATGAAACCAGGCTGCCCCGGGGTGTTGCACATGAATCTTCTTCCTAAGGCCTTCAGCATTTATTACCTATCTGGTATTTAAGTATTTGTTGAGTCTAATTGCTGACCAGTATTACAAGTTAAACTACTTGAGAATAGAGACCAGTTCACGCTTTTGTTTATCTTTTAGCTGCTAGTGTGTGTAATGGATATTTTGTTGAGTAAATTAATGAATGGACAGTACTGTGTAGGTATGGAAGATTTTTCTGTCATTAAACTAATTCTGTTATATTCACAATAATGTTTCTGTTTTTGTTTCCTGAGGAAAGGATTTGTAAGTTTTCGAAGATCATTAGAGCATATTCTAGTGGGAAAGTGTCTGTATTAGATTTGATTTCTGCTATTTTATTTTGATCAGCAGGGGAACAGGAACCTGATAAAGAATCAGGAGCCTCAGTGGATGAAGTAGCAAGACAGTTGGAAAGACAAGCATTGGAAGATAAAGAAAGAGATGAAGATGATGAAGGTAAATGGTTAATTTGATCTTTGTGGTTAGAAAAGCTAGAAAATATAGCTGGGGCCGGGCGCAGTGGCTCAAGCCTGTAATCCCAGCACTTTGGGAGGCCGAGGCGGGTGGATCACGAGGTCAGGAGATCGAGACCATCCTGGCTAACATGGTGAAACACCCTGTCTCTACTAAAAATACAAAAAAATTAGCCGGGTGTGGTGATGGGCGCCTGTAGTCCCAGCTGCTCTGGAGGCTGAGGCAGGAGAATGGCGTGAACCCAGGAGGCAGAGCTTGCGGTGAGCCGAGATCGCGCCATGGCACTCCAGCCTGGGTGACAGAGCGAGACTCCGTCTCAAAAAAAAAAAAGAAAATGTAGTTGGGTGTGACGGCTCACACCTGTAATCCCACCACATTGGGAGGTCGAGGCGGGCGGATTACCTGAGGTCAGTAGTTTGAGACCAGCCTGGCCAACATGGTGAAAACCCGTCTCTTCTAAAAAGACAAAAAAAAATTTAGCCGGGCGTGGTGGCACACACCTGTAATTCCAGCTACTTGGGAAGCTGAGGTAGGAGAATTGCTTGAGCCTGGGAGATGGAGGTTGCAGTGAGCTGAGATTGCACCACTGCACTCCAGCCTGGCCAACAGAGTGACTGTCTCAAAAAAAAGAAAGAAAAGCTAGAAAATGTGATATTCCTTAATCAAAATTTATTTACCCATATAGTCTTTTCTCTGACATTTCACTTGTTAGAGCCTCAATTAATGTCACAGATTAAAAAGGAAAAGGTATTTATTAGCAAGTCTTGAAAAAGTTCAGTGTGTTAATTAGCTGTTCAGATAGGACAGATTTCAAGCTTTAAAAATACACTTGGTAGAAGGCAAAGTAGTGAGTATTAATAAGATTGAGGGGCTGTTTATTTAACTAATACTTATTGAAGAACTGCTATGTACTAGATACTTTCCTAGGTTATTTTCACATACATTCACATTTTAACCTCACAAAACCAAGCAAAGTAACCTACTTGTGCTTAGATACTCGTTTTGTTTTTTAGTAATGGACTGTCTTTTCCTATTTATTTTGACTTTACCCAGTACCTCATGGCTTTACCCAGCCATCTCATTTTACAGATAGGGAAGTGGTAGTTACCTGATTTACCCAAAGTGACACAGCTAATATGTGTAGAATAGAGCCGGAATTTCAAACCTAGTGCCTGACTGCACGTTTGTTCCTTTTACTCTCTCTCTTTTTTTTTTTTTTCTTTTTGAGACTGAGTCTCGCTCTGTCACACAGGCTGGAGTGCAGTGGCATGATCTCGGATCCCTGCGACCTCCTGGGCTCAAGCAATTCACCTGCCTCAGCCTCCTGAGTAGCTGGGATTACAGGCGCCTGCCACCATGCCCGACTAATTTTTTTGTATCTTTAGTAGAAATGGGGTTTTGCCATGTTGGCCAGGTTGGTCTCGAACTCCTGACCTCAAGTAATGTGCCCACCTCAGACTCCCAAAGTGCTGGGATTACAGGCTTGAGCTACTGTGTCCGGCCTTTTCCTTTTACTCTCTATACCAAAATTAACTCTTTTCATTCTGAAGGGATCATATAGGAGTGCATTAAGTTTTATTATAAATTCCTTGACCCTAGCTCCTTCTGGGTGTTTGGGTACAATAAGATTTTTTTTAAGACAGCAACTGCTAATTGATGTTATCAGTAAAACAGTGGAGGAAGAGACAGGTAAGAAAACTTACTTTTTCCAGCCTCTTTTGGCAGAGGAAAAACGGGGCTTTCCCATTCTTTTTATTTGTAGTTGCCTACTGCTGAGAACATCTGCTCCACCTCAAGCACCACCAGTCTGGGGTTAGGTCTTTAACCATTAGTTGGCACTGTACTTTAATTACTGTGTTAGCGTAATATAGAGTAGTTGTTTTCCTTTAGAGTGATATGTTTTCTGCCTTCAAGAAGCTTATAGTGAACATCTGGTGGAAAAAAGTGCCAAGATTCAAGGGAATTACTAGCTTTTCCTGTTCCTTAAACCTCCATTGTACATTGGCTCATGCTTTAGATTATGAACTTATTTTGAGCTCTTCACAAGAAAATGTTTTGTAAATTCAAGGCAATATAATAGGCTGCTATAGACCCACTATGTATACAATATCATAATGCTTCCTGGGCCTATCAGGCTAGTTAAAAAATACTGGCTGGGTGTGGTGGCTTAATGCCTGTAATCCGGACAAGCCTGGGCAACATAGTGAGATCCCATTTCTACACCTGCCCCGCCCCCACCCCCAAAAATCACAGTGCTAATCTTGAAGTGTATCTTGTTCTGTTACATCTCTACAAAGTTGCCCGTCAGGTTGGAAATCTTCAATGTATTAAAGAAGATTTTAGGAATATTTGTAGTTATTTCAGTAATCAGAGTCAGTCAATACTACTTATCTGTTGTTAGGTCTTTGAGGGAATGGAAAGCTAGTGTTTCAAGATCTTTCTCCTAATGGAAAACTAGACTGGGTGTGTTAGCTCTTGCCTGTCATCCCAGCAGTTTGGGAGGCCGAGGTGGGTGGATCACCTGAGGTCAGGAGTTCAAGACCAGCCTTATCAACATGGTGAAACCCCGTCTCTACTAAAAATACAAAAAATTAGCTGGGTGTAGTGGCAGGTGCCTGTAATCCCAGCTACTCGGGAGGCTGAGGCAGGAGAATCGCTTGAACCCAGGAGGTGGAGGTTGCTGTCAGTGGAGATTGCGCCATTGCACTTCAGCCTGGGCAACAAGAGTGAAACTCTGTCTCAAAAAATAAGAAAAAATAAAAAAAGAAAACTAAGGATGTGGTAGACAGACAAAACCTAGAGGTGAAAAGGTATTTGGGTACCTGTAATAAAATTTATTGAAATTCGGTGGTATAATTGTGGGCTGAATGCTGAAGGAAAGCTCATTAGAAGGAATAGAACTTGAGTAAAACCAAACAAAAGAAACTATTTTGGGTTGGTATAATGCTGAGAAAGCATTTGAAGCATTGTGGTAATACAAGCTTGCCATATGAGGTGATTGATTGAGGGAGCCTTAGAGGATTTTTAAGAAATGTTATGAGCCAAGCACAGTGGCTGGTGCCTATAATCCCAGCTACTTGGGAGGCTGGGATGGAAGGATCTTTGAGTCCAGGGGGCTTCAATGTGCTACGAAAACACCTGTGACTGGCCACTGCACTCCAACCTGGGTAACATAGTAAGACCCTGTCTCTTAACAAAACAGGAATGTTATGAAATAAAAATTTAGGTTGTATCTATATACAGGGTTGTTTAGAGGAGAGGAAGTGTGTAGGAAAGGCAAGGAGGAGATCATTTTGGAGGCCTCTTAGAAATAGCCCAGGCATATGGTAATGAAAATGTAAACTGGTAGTCAGAAATAGGCATGGAGAGGAAGGATCCAGTGAACAGTAGTGTGGAAGCAGAATTCAAAAGACTTGGAGACTTGCATTCTGGGAGCAGGAGTAAGGCATTAGTGGACTGTGGGAGTTTGAACTTGGGTGACGGAATGTTGGTGCTGTTGACTGAAATAGTGAAGTTGGGAAAGAGCCAGTTAGACATTGGGGGAGAGGTTTGCAGGCAAAGAACAGGGTACTAAGTTTAATTTTAGATGTGCTGAATTGGAAACTGGGGTATTGGTGTAAAAAGTTGATCCTGTGGGCATCTGACAATGTGCTGGAGGTAATTCATTCAATACATTTTGAGTCAGGCTCATTAACATAATTTCCCTAAAATAATAGTCACCTCTTTTTTTTTTTTTTTTTTGAGACAGAGTCTCACTCTGTTGTCCAGGCTGCAGTGCAGTGGCACGATCTCAACTCACTGCAACCTCTGCCTTCCGGGTTCCAGCAATTCTCCTGCCTCAGTCTCCTGAGTAGCTGGGATTACAGGTGCCCACCACCACTGCCGGCTAATTTTTGTATTTGTAGTAGAGACAGGGTTTCACCATGTTGGCCAGGCTGGTCCCGAACTCCTGGCCTCAAGTGATCTGCCCGCCTCAGCCTCCCAAAGTGCTGGGATTATAGGCGTGAGCCACCATACCTGGCCCCAATAGTCACCCTTTTTAAGTGTATAGTTTGGTGAGTTTTGACAAAGTATGCCATTGTGTAACTACTACCACAACCTAAGATACAGACCCATTTCCATTTAACACTTCCATCTCCAGAAAAAACTTGTGTCTCTTGTAGTCGGTTCTCTTGCACTATACCTAACCCTTGGCAATCACTGGTACGTTTTCTGACCCTAGTTTTGGCCTTTCCTGGAGTATCCTATAAATGGAATTATTTGGTGTGTAGTTTTTTGTGTTTGGCTTGTTTTACTTAGCATAGTACTTTTGACAGTCATCGAGTTGTGCGTATATCAATAGCACATTCCTTTTTATTGCGAGTAGTATTCCTAATACGTTTTACCCTTTTACAATATTGAACAATATTTGGGGTGTTTACAGTTTTGGTCTATGGTGAACGACGTTACTATGAACATTTGCATATGGGTCTGTTTGTAGATATGTTTTCATTTCTCTTGGGTAAATAGGACTGGGTTGCCTGTCATATGGTAAGTATGTGTTTAAACTCATAAGAAGCTGTCTGGTTTCCAAAGTGGCTGCGCTGTTTTGCATTCCTCTCAGCAATGGTTGAGTTTCAGGTTGTTTGTATCCTTGTAAGGACTTGGTATTTGTCTGTTTTAAAATTTTAGTCTTTGATAATGGGTATGTAGTGCTTTGTCATTGTGGTTTTAATTTGCACTTCCCTAATGATACTGAGCATCTTTTCATGTTTTTATTTGCTTTTTCCTTTATCTTTGGTAAAGTGTTTGTTCACATCTTTTGTCCATGTTTTACTGGGCTATTTGTCATCCTATTGAATTGTAATAGTTCATTGTATATTCTGGATGCAAGTTCTTTATCAGATAATATGTTTTACAGATATTTCTATGGGATGGCTGTTCACCTGGTTGATGGTATTGCTTATAGGACAGTTTTAATTTTGATAAAGTCCAATCTATCTTTTTTTAAAATTTATGGGTAGTGCTTTTTGTGTCCTGTCTAAAAAGTTAAGTCATTGCTGTCTCTAAGGTCACAAAGATGTTCTGTGTTCTCTCCAAGAAGTTTTATATATTTTTAGCTGTTATGTTTAGCTCTATGGTTCATTTAGAATTAATGTTTCTAGATAGTGCAAGGCAGAGCTTAAAAGCTTGAGACTCTTTTTTTTTTAATATGGATTTCCAGTTGTCATTCAACAGATATCAATTGATTTGGGCATAGTAGTAACACAAATAAACATAAACAGCCTCTGCTGGCCAGGCGTGGTGGCTCATGCCTATAATCCCAGCACTTTGGGAGGCTGAGATGCGATTTGAGACCATTCTGGGCAACTTAGTGAAACCTTGTCTCTGAAAAAGATTAGAAGACATTAGCCGGGTATAGTGGTCCGTGCCTGTAGTCTCAGCTATTCAGGAGGCTGAGGTGGGAGGATTTCCTGTGTTTGGGAGATTGAGGCTGCAGTGAGCTGTGATCCTGCCATTGCACTCCAGCTTGGGCAACAGAGCGAGACCCTGTCACAGAAAAAAAAAAAAACAAAAAACGACCATCTCTGCCTGTGAAGAATATGCTGGGATACTGTGAAGAAAAGACATGTAAAAGCACAAATTGCAACATGGTATAATGGTTGGAACTATGAACATATATAGATTAATATTCAGATCCTGGCTCTGCTGCCATCCTGGCACAAAGTTCTATAAATGGTGGCTGTTTTTCTGTACTGAATACAGACGTTGGACATTGAATAAGGTAATTAGCCTCAAAAGGATGAAAGTATCAAAGAAGGACCTTTTTGTTCCATTTTAAAGATGAAGAAACCAGGGTAGAGAGAGGCTAAATAACTTGTCCAAGGTCACACAGATGGAAAGATTTTTAGTATATGTTTAAAATTGGTTATGTATCTTCAAGTATTTGTTTTAGGTTGTGCTACATACACTAGTATAGTGCTACATACACTAGTCACAACCTAAAACAAATACTTCAAGATTTATAACCAATTTTAGTCTGGAAAAAACTATTGTTTCTCCAGAACAGAAGCTATCTTATTTTTCTGTTCCTATTGCCTGGCACTTAAGAGCCCAGCAAACATTTAATGGGATGAAGAAGGTTACTGTTAACATTATAGTGCATGATATGTGAATTAGATTATAATTTTTCGTGTGCCTTTTGTTAGGCTTTTGAATCTAAAAATCCATAATGAATAAGTCAGCAATATTTGTGTTTTGGGTTTGTTGTTGTTAGGATACAAGATCTCCCTCCCGTCACCCAGGCTGATGTGCGGTGGCTCGATCTCAGCTCACTGCAGCCTTGACTTCCCTGGCTCAGGTGATCTTCCCACATCTCAGCTTTCCAAGTAGCTGGGACTATGGGCGCATACCACCACACCTGGATAATTTTTTGTACTTTTAGTAGAGACAGGGTTTCACCATGTTGTTTAGACTGGTCTCAAACTCCTGGGCTCAAGTGATCCACCTGCCTCGGCCTCCCAAAGTGCTAGGATTACAGGTGTGAACCACTGTACCTAGCCTAATGTTTGTATTTCTGTTGTTCTCTTCTACCTGCTAGGTTTCTAATAATTTCATAAGATTGAACATAAAAAATGGTGATTTTGAGGCTGGGTATGGTGGCTCACGCCTATAATCCCAGGACTTGGGAGGCCAAGGCCGGCAAATCACTTGAGGTCAGGAGTTCGAGACCAGCTTGGTCAACATGGCAAAACTCCATCTCTACTAAAAAAAAATACAAAAAATTAGCTGGGCATGGTGGCATGCACCTGTAATCCCAGATGCTCAGGAGGCGGAGGCTGAGACACGAGAATCACTCAAACCCGGGAGGCAGAGGTTGCAGTGAGCTGAGATTGCACCATTGCACTCCAGCCTGGGCAACAGAGCTAGACCCCGTCTCGAAAAGAAAAGAAATGGCAATTTTGTAAGTCAAAAATGGTCAAGTATTGGCATTTTCATATGGTTCAACCCACGTAAGTCCTAGATCACGTTACCTCCCACTTTGCTAAACTACTGCTTCCTGTTTCTAAATTTTTTTGAGTTGGAGTCTCACTATGTTGCCCAAGCTGGGTTCCAACTCCTGGGCTCAAGTGATCCTCCCACCTCAGCTTCCCTAGTAGCTGGGACTATAGGCATGTGCCACCACACCTGGTAGCTGCTTCCTATTTCTTATTTTAGTGAAAGAATAAATGTAAACAAGATAAAACTAACGTTTATTCATTTATTGAATAGAACAAATACTTGTCTCCTTGTACTTGCTTTGTCCCTCTGCTTATGAGGTTTAAATGAACATGTACTTGAAATGTCTTTTCTTAGATGGAGATGGCGATGGTGATGGAGCAACTGGAAAGAAGAAGAAAAAGAAGAAGAAGAAGAGAGGACGTTAGTGTCTTAAGTTAATGTTAATCGATATATTAGAAGTGGTTATTCGGCCGGGCGCGGTGGCTCACATCTGTAATCCCAGCTACTCAGGAGGCTCAGGCAGGAGAATCGCTGGAACCCAAGAGGTGGAGGTTGCAGTAAGCTGAGATTGTGCCACTGCACTGCAGCCTGGGCAACGGAGTGAGACTCTGTCTCAAAAAAAAAAAAAAAAAGAAGTGGTTATTCACTGACAGGTTTGAAGAGTAGGTTTGAAGTTGCTTAAGGTCCTGATATATGTTAGAGAAATAAACTTAGGCTTAATAGAAGCAGAATTTAGTGAAACTAATAATTATTTAGAAAATAACTTTGGTTTAACAATCCTGTATTTTCTTTAGCTGTTAGCTAAGGGATGTCAATATGAATTGGTTGCATTTTACTGCAAGTTAGGGATGAGTTTCTAAAAATTTTATGATTTAAAACTTGCATAATTTAAAGAATAATTCTGTCAGGAATGGCTGAAGTGGTGCCACTGTGGTGGTAGGGTAAACGTCGTTTGTAATTTACCTTCCAGCTTTTAAATTAAGAGATTCTGGATGAGTATTTAATGAAGAGTCCCGTTATTTAAGATGTGTGCATATGGTGAGACTTTATTATTAATAATAACTTTTATATTGTACTATTAGATTTGTATAAAATATCCTACTTGTTTTGAGTTTCTATAAGTGCCACAACCAAACATCATCAGGGGCCTGAAAATATGTTAGGGAGACTAAAGGGAGATTTCATAGTATTGAAGAAGAAAGGTTGGGTTGAGAATCACAACATGTAAGTTTTAATCTTGGATGCCATTTGGGCTGTTGTAGACCACTGAATGTCTGGTTATGCCTTCCTTTAAAATTTTTCAGGCTAAACTTTTATGAATCAGAATTTTGGGGGCTTGATAGTGATTTCCCTGGTCTCCAGGTGGAGGTGGGATAGCCTTTGCATTCAGGCATCCATCATTACTAGATCCTTCCACTCTAAGAAGAGGATGTCAACTATTCTCGTAGCCTGTGAGGTACCATGAGTCTGTATTTGATGAGCACAGGATACTTGCATTCCAGGAATCTTCCAGGGGCTATAATGTCCTATTCTTTCCATTAAAAAAAAATTATTAAAAGTTTGGCTACGAGAAATAGTACTACCTGAGAATGAATTAAGAGATACCTATTTCTTAAAAAAAAAAAAAAAAAAAGAGAGAGAGAGAGATACCTATTTCTCCAAATACTCTAAAATTGCTCCCTTCTGAAGTCAGACCAGCAGGGAGGAGTGTTGTTAGAGGACTGTTTTATATTTGCCCTTGATAGAATTCTTCTGACAGATGTTTAAGTTTGATGCCGTTAACCTTTATTCTGCTTCCTCTGAGGATGTTGTTGAATGTACTGTTCATTATATTTCTTTATGAGGTACTCTTTTTTTTTCTGCCTAGTATCAAGGATAATTGTTTTTTTCTGAGTATCAGTCTGTTTCATCTCAGAACCATTGTGACCTGTGCAAATAATTTTTTTTTTTTAATGTTGGCTACTAAAGGGCTTAGAGCCAAATTTGTGGTTTTTGTGTTGGCCTCATTTCAGGTACTATTCTATGTTCTTCTTGTTTTGGTTTTTAGTAATTTACTTTGAATGTCTCTTATTTGTCTATTTTTTATATCCTGGTAGACTTCTTGAATCATTTCTGGAACAAGCCAAATAATATAATCATGGGCAGTTCACTGCCCTTATTTGCCTCATCTATACAGTGTGAAAATTATGAATGTTAGTTAATGATAACTATAGTGCAGATTATTACAGATAATTCATAGTTTTATATAATGACTTTGATGTAATACATTATAATTTTCAAAGGTTATCCAGGATTTCATCTGATCTTTCATTTTGTAGATGAGGAAACTGAGGATTGGTACTATTTAGCCATTTGTTCAAGTCACAGCTAATAAGTGGTAAAGACTAGACTTCAACTTTGATATTCTGATTACAAATTGTATATTTTTTCTCTAATGATCTTTTTAAGTCCCTTGTCATGTAATTTATGCACAATATAAAAGTCATCTTTATCAGATTCGTAGATGAGATAAAGTTGGAGTGATAAATACATTGACAAAAGTTAAGATTTCAGAAAATCATAATTGATTATGTATGCTCTTAACTTTTATACCTTATATACTAGTGAAATAATAGTTTTTCTTATTTTATTAATATATATTAGGTTTATATTTTTATTTTATTGCTATAGGACTTCTTACTACTTTGGTTTGTATTTGTGAAAGCCAACCTCTCTATGCTGTTCCATCTCTAGTATAGTGAATGAAGATGAAGACATTAGAAGTGTGCTTTTTGCCAAGGCATATACTGTTTAAATACATAATGGAGTTCTGAGGAGTTAAAAATTTCTTTTTCCCAAGCAGCAATAAATCAGTGAGGAGGTGGCCAGCGTGATGAAGTGTCTTCTGCTTTTAACTGTGACAGCAAGGAGGAGGTTCCTTAAAATCAGAGCATATAACAACCATTAGGAACTGAGAAAATTCTAATAACTGCTTAATTTTATTTTTAACTACAGAAGTTAATGCTTTATTTGTATCTCACAGCAAAAGTTCAAACAGACCCTCCCTCAGTTCCAATATGTGACCTGTATCCTAATGGTGTATTTCCCAAAGGACAAGAATGCGAATACCCACCCACACAAGATGGGTAAGGATCATCAAATCACTTCCAGTTTAATTTTTGACAGTTATAGCTTAGCAATAAAGCAGATTTGACATTTCTCAGAACTTTGCTCCACTACTTTAATAAATACTTACAAATCTGTCATAAAGATGATACAGTAGAAGCCCTCTTATCCAAAATGATTGGGACCAATAGCAGGTTATTGGTCATTTAAAAAGTATATTAAACGGAGGATCACAAAATGAAAATTCTTGTAGATAAAGGTTAACTTAAACAAATTTGTTTTTTACCTCTCTTGAAATTTGGGTGTGGTTTAATACTTTTCACCCCTCATATGTATTCATAATGTGTTATTTACAATTCCATTTGGGGTTTCTGAGTGATATAAGGGTTGATGTCTACTATATCTTTACTTTTTTCTCCTGAAACCTTTTGATAGTTCTTACCTACACTTAATTTGACAGAAGTATTTTTTGATGACTTATTGAGATTTATCAGGGTGGTTACTTTTCATGGAAACAGTTTTTTTAATGTTACTTTTTTTTTTTTTTTTGAGATGGAGTTTCACTCTTGTTGCCTAGGCTGGAATGCAATGCTGGGATCTCGGCTCACTGCACCCTCTGCCTCCCGGGTTCAAGCAATTCTCCTGCTCCAGCCTCCCGAGTAGCTGAGATTACAGGCATGCGCCACCACACCTGGCTAATTTTATATTTTTAGTAGAGACGGGGTTCCTCCACGTGGGTCAGGCTGGTCTTGAACTCCCAACCTCAGGTGATCCGCCCACCTCGACCTCCCAAAGTGCTGAGATTACAGGCGTGAGCCACCGTGCCCAGCCAATATAACATTATTAAATCACATAATTACCGTAACAAGTACAGATGACTTAAACAGTCTTGGGAACAGATTCACCTGATTCTTCAAGGTGTTCTGTAAGGATACATTTAAAATGCTTAGCGGAAGTGGCATTATGCAGACGTATTGAGAACATGGAAGCTGGGACCAAACTATCTGCATTTGAATCCCAGTTTTGAGATTTATTAGCTTTGTGACTTGGGCAAGTAATTATCACATCTGTGCTTTTGTTTCCTCATCCATGAAATAGGCACTCCGCAGGGTCATTGTGAGGAATGATATATGCATAGCACTTAGAAGAGTAGATGCATAGTGAACATAAAGCAAGCTAGTTCCTGTTATTCAAAATAATAACCTGTCACCCACAATATTTATAATACCATGGACATTGATCAGTATGTTTTACAGAGGGAATTAAGAGTATTGCTTAATCCAGTGGTTGCAGTCGTTGGTTAAGAAAGCTTCTACTGTAGCTCGTTTTCTTGGCCTATAAAGACACCCTTATTTTTTTTTTAAACATAAAAAAGAAAAGAAGAAAGAACATACTGTTGTTACATTACCACCTGCTCCCTCATTTCCAGTTACGAATGTTCTTAGGGAATAAGTGTAAAATTCTGGAATTGTATGACATGGGCTTCTTTTCTTTGAATTTGAAATCGTCAATTGTCCCTATCTTAAAAGCACTTATTTTTAAAATGCCACAGATACAGATAATTTTACATTAATAAATTCTTATAGTACATATGATATGATCACATTTATTTTTAAATATAATCTCTTAATTTTTTTTTTTTTTTTTTTGCTTGTTCCCTCTTCTTTTCCTTCCTTCCAGACCCATGTTAACCACCTAGCAGGTAGCCTTCCATATTTTTTCTATGCTCATATATGTATACATCTGTCTGTTTATGTAAGGGAATGTTTGATCATTGTTTGTTTTACAAAAATGGAATCATAGGCACACTTTCCTCCACCTTTTCTCATTCAGTGCTAACCGTTGGAAGTTCCTCCAAGTCAGTTAGAATAGTTCTATTATTATCTTGAATGGCTTCATAATATTCCATGGTGTCAGTGTACCACACTTTATTCCACCATTCTTAGCTGATGGCCATTTTCTTTGTCTGCAATAATTTTTGCCACTATAAACCATTCTGCAATAAACCTCCTTAGGTAAATAGGTAGCTGGATATGTAGTGTATTTTTCTCTCTCTCTCTCTCTCATGTACTAGTTAGTAGTTATATTCTGAAATAAGTTTTTGGGAGTGAGATTGATTAATCAAAGAATATATTAATTTGCAGTTCTTACACTATTAGTGATTTTGAGCATCTTTTGATCATAGGCTTTATGATATCTTTTGCTCTTCCCAGAAGTTTTAAATTTTTAAATGCATTATGTGTCCATGTTTAATACTTCTGAGTTCCGGCCAGGCGTGGTGGCTCATGCCTGTAATCCTAGCACTTTGGGAGGCTGAGGCAGGTGGATTACCTAAGGGCAGGAGTTCAAGACCAGCCTGGCCAACATGGTAAAACCCCGTCTCTACTAAAAATACAAAAAAAAAAAAAAAAATAGCCGTTTGTAGTGGTGCACGCCTGTAATCCCAGCTACTCGGGAGGCTGAGGCAGGAGAATCGCTTGAACCCAGGAGACGGAGGTTGCAGTGAGCTGAGATCGCACCACTGCACTCCACCCTGGGTGACAGAGCGAGACTTTGTCTCACCAAAAAAAAAAAAAAAAAACTGAGTTCGCAGTAGTCTCTTAGATTTTCTTAAACACGTATTTTGTGTTTTATTAACATCTTTAATCTGGAATTTTTTGTGTAAGATTGGGAGCACTATTTTTCTTTTTCTTTCCAGTGCAGAGTCAGTTTATTGTTTATTAAATAATCCCTCCTACTGAATTGAATGACCACCTTTGTCACATGCTGTATTCCCATGTGAATAATGGAATCAGTTTCTGGATTATTTACTCTGCTCCACTGATCTGTTTCTTCTTAGGCTAATACTATTTTGATTTGATATCCCAAACAATTCTTTTTAATACTTAACTACTCTCAGTCATATAGCCTTACACACACACACACACACACGAACACGTGTCTTTGTTAGAATTCTCATCATAATTGCATTTATATTTATGTATTAGTTTCTGAAAATTGACAGTTTTATCACCTTGTCTTATCCAATGTCATGGGATGTTTTTGATACTTCTTCATTTATTCAATTTTTTTTTTTTTCAGGTAGGTCCGAGCCCTTTTTAATTAAATTTATTCTTAAGTGTTTTATGGTTTTTGTTAGTGATGTGAATTAAATATTTTAATCCCATTTCTGTTTCTTTATACTTGCTGCTAGAGTGGAGGAAAGCTATTGATTTCTTATACTTGCTAACAGATTGTTAATACTTTTAACAATGTGAATATTATGGAACACTTGAAGTGGTATTTAATACATGAAAAAAATGAGATTTTGTAAATTCCAAAAGCTTCCTTTTCCTTACTCTCAGCTTCTATTGAAATTAAATAAGTAGAATAACTTCTGTTTTTGAAATAATAAAGGAAGATAATTAATTACATGTTATAATACTTCTCAAAGTAATTTTCTTAAATATTGCAGTATTGTATGTTATCCTGGAGAAATACAGAATAAGTATAAGATAGTGTGGTGTGTTTGCTTTTTAATAAATCTCAATACTTTTTACATTCATATAACCAGTTTTGCCTGTTTGCAAATAGATCAGATTCAGTATTCTTACAGATTTCATATAGTTTGTATCTTTCCTTCATTGTTTTATTAATAGACTTTTATTAGAAATTGAATGAATTATCACAAATAACTCACCTTTGAAACTACTCTAGGTTAAGTGTATTTTTAAAAACTTCTTATTTTGTACAAAATTAGTCGGGCGTGGTGGCACATGCCTGTAATCCCAGCTACTTGGAAGGCTGAAGCAGGAGAATCTCTTGAACCTGGGAGGCGGAGGTTGCGGTGAGCTGAGATCACACCATTGCACTCCAGTCTGGGCAACAAGAGGGAAACTCTGTCTCAAAAAAAAAACCCAAAAAACTTTTTATTTTGAAATAATTTTATACTTCCAGAAAAGCTACAAGCATAGTACAAAGAATTCCCACATATCTTTCACCTAGATTTCCTTTGTTTTGCCACATTTATTTTATTCTTCTCTATCTCAATGAAATATAACAAGTCTACATATTGTCATATACAAATAACATTCCATTTTCTCCTTCGAAGACAGATACAAAGCAAATGTGAAAAATGTTAAATTGGTGAGTCTGTATATATATATAGTTTTTTTTCTTTTTTTTTGTTTTGTTTTGTTTTGGGACAAGGTCTCACTCTGTCAGCCAGGCTGGAATACAGTGATGTGATCATAGCCCACTGTAGCCTGGAACTTCTGTGCTCAAGCAATCCTCCTGCATTGGCCTCCCAAAGTGTTGGGATTACAGGCGTGTGCCACCACACCCGGCATAGTATTTTTTTTTTTTCCAAGCCATTTGAGATGAGACTGCATTTTTGGCTGGAATACCAGATAATGTTTATACAGTATCCTTTTCAGGGGGTTGTATCTAGAGACACACAATGTCAATTTGCTCCTTATTGGTGATGTTTAATTTTTATCGTTTGTTTAAAGTATTAGCCAGTTTCTCAAGTGTATTGTTACTAATTTTTTCCTCTTATAATTATTAAGTTGTGGGTAGTTGTTTTGAGTATATCCAGATGACTGTTGTGAACACTCTTCTCACATATAGCTTGAAGCCTTTTTTTTTTTTTTTTTTTTTTTTTTTTTGAGATGGGATATTGTTGTATTGTCCAGGCTGGTTTACAATTTCTGGGCTCAAGTTATCCTCCCATCTTATCCTCCCAAGTAGCTTTGAAACTAATTTTTAATAGTTATAGAAATGTTTGTTTACTTTCTAAAACCAGGATCCACTTGAGGTTCTCATTGCATATGGTTAGAGGCCTCACCTTTTTCTCTTTCTCTTCCATGCTCCATCTCTTTGAAGAAACCAAGCAGTTGTAGAAAGTCTCATGTTCTGGGATTTCTCTGATTGTTTCCTTATAGGGTGTTAAAACTTTTTTCTCTATTTCTGTGTTTTCTGCAAACTGGAATTAGGTGTTAATGGGCTTAGATTAGATTTAGGTTAAACATTTTTGACAGAGGTATAAAATAAGTGATTATGACCTTCACATTGTACCATATTCTGCTACATTAGATGTAATCTCAGGCTATCCTGCTGTTAGTTTTATTGTGTTTGACCTTTTGATTAATGTGACAGCCAACTCTTTTTTTTTTTTTTTTCCCTTTAAGGGTACTTTTTGCTTTTTGCAGTTTCCAAGTAATCTGTGGGGCTACTTTGGTATCATTTGGAATATCTATCTTCCTTCCTGTTCTTCCTAGTTTATACAAACTTGAGAAGAAAGGAATATCCTTTTCTTAACAACTTTTCACTTAATTCTTTTAATATCCATTGATGATCCTTGCTTTTATGGGTTATTTCATTGGGAACTGCAAAATGGTGGATTTTTAATTCTTTCATTCATTCTACATTTATTAGGTGATACTATTCTGTAAGAAGAATTTTCTCTATCAACTGGGAATCAACTATAGTTCCTTCTTATAGGCAGAGTTAAAATATGCTTTATTTCTTATCCTTTAAGTACCAGTTTTTAGAGGAAGGACTTTATGTGATATATGCATACATTTTAATTGTTGTTATTATTTTTTTGAGACAGGGCCTCATTCTGTCACCCAGGCTGAAGTGCAGTGGTGCAGTCTTGGCCCACTGCAACCTCTGCCTCCCAGGCTCAAGCAGTTCTCGTGCCTGAGCCTCCCGAGTAGCTGGGACTACAGGCGTGCACTATCATGCCTGGGTAACTTTTTGTATTTTTAGTAGAAACAGGGTTTTGCTATGTTGCCCAGGCTGGTCTTGAACTCCTGAGCTCATGCAATCTGTCCCCCTTGGCCTCCCAAAGTGCTAGGATTATAGGCGTGAGCGACCACGCCCGGCTGTTACTATGTTTTGAGATAGGGTCTTATTCTGTCACCCAGGCTGGAGTGCAGTGGTGAGATCTAGCTCAGTTCAGCCTTGACCTCTGGGTCTCAAGTGATCCTCCTACCCCGTCTCCCAAGTAGCTGGGACTACAGGCATGTACCACCTTGCCTGGCTAAAATTGTTTTTTCTTTTTGTAGAGATGGAGTCTTGCTATGTTGCCCAGGCTGACCTTGAACTTCTGGGCTCAAACAGTCTTCCTGCCTCGGCCTACCAAATGGCTGGGATTATAGGCATGAGCCACTGCACTTGGCCTATCGTGTGTATGTGTATGTGTGTGTGTGTATGTATATGTGTATGTATACATATATGTATATGTGTGTATGTATATATTTTGGTGGAGACAGGGTCTCACTGTGTCACCCTGGATTGTCTCGAACTGTTGTCCTCAAGCAATCCTCCCACTTTGGCCTCCCAAACTGTTGGGATTATAGGAGTAAGCCACTGTGCCTGGCTTTAATTGCTATACTTTTGTTTAATTGACTGAACAAAATAAGATCAAATGTAGGAAAATAATATTCTTAGTAAAGGTGTGTTGAGGCAGATTTAAAAAAAATTTTTAGTCCACTTATAAGGAGTTTTTAGGGGGTCTGGAATTATAGACCCTGACGCTGGGTTTCTCTTATTATTAATAACTTTAACAATAATAACTTAATAACTTGAACTCGAGACTTTGAGCAAAAGAATTTCTTTAATTCCATTTCTTTTTTCTTTATTATTTATTTTTATTTTTTATTTTATGTTTTTAGAGACAGGGTCTTGGTCTGTTGCCCAGGCTGGGGTATAGTGGTGCAATCATAGCTCACTGTGTCCTTGAACTTCTGGGCTCAAGTGATCCTCTTGCCTCAGACTCCTGAGTAGATGGGATTACAGGGATAAGCCCAATGCCCAGCTAATTTTTTTTTGGTACAGACAGAGTCAGAGACAGTCAGATTGGTCTTGAACTACTAGCCTCAAGTGACCCTCCCACCTTGGCCAGGGTCTGTAGTTTAGGGCTGAGTTGAGTGAACTTTTTCTTCAAAGGGCGTAAGTAAATATTTTAGGCCTTGAGTGTTACTTAGCTTTGCCATTGTAGCATGAAAACAGCTATAGACAGTACATAAATGAGTGGGCACATGTTGCAATAAAATTTTATTTATAAAACAGCAGGGGAGGCATATAGCAATTCCTCGAAGGTATCACTTTTACACTTGTGTAATTTATACTCAGTGATCACTAAGTTGCAAACTGTATATTCGGTATTTAAGAATGTGTGAAAATTGTTTAGTTTTTTTTAAAAAATACCGTTTTAAGGCAGTTAATGTTTTCCCTACTTACAGGGAGTCATGGATCTCATTCTCAGATACTGAATAAAAAATTCTGTCAGATGGGGTGGCTTACGCCTGTAATCCCAGCCACTCAGGAGGCTGAGATGGGGATCACTTCAGGGCAGGAATTCGAGATCAGCCTGGACAACATAGCAAGACCCCATTTCTTTAAAGAAAAAGTTTTTAAAAATTAGCTGAATGTGGTGGTATGCACCTGTATACTCCCAGCTGCTTGGGAAGCTGAGGCAGGAAGAACCTAGGAGTTTGAGGATGTAGTGACCTGTGATCACATCACTGCATCTGCCTAGGTAACAGAGTAAGACCCTGTCTCTTAAAAAAGAAATTTGTTAGCACTGGCAGTTTTAAAATGTGAGCCATGTCTTTCAAGGAAGAATACCTCTTACATTTATGTATACAATTAGAAAAACCCAGCACACACATGTAATATGTGTTTTGAGGAAGTATATGCAGATTTCCAAGTCAGTTTCTTGGGTTAGTAGTTACCCTGTTGGCAAAATTAAATGCAAATTATTGTTGTGCTCTTTTGAAGTCTCTAAAGTATGTATGACCTCAAGTGGAAGGATGACTTTTTCCTACCTACTCTGATTCTAGGACTCTTCAGACTTTTCTGATTCTTTTATTATCTTTTTGTGTTGTCAGGGTATTAGTTCCTCTGAATATAAATGAAATCTCACATGATGGTTTTTTTCCCTCCCTTAGAGTCTTAAAAGTTTTAATTTCATTTGGGTTGGTTGCAAGTGTTTGGCTTTTTGTATTTCAGAAACTTTGTTGACATAAACTGAATATGTAATGTATTTTTATTTGAACTGTCTTATTACTTAGTATAGTTGTCAGCTTTTATGCTTGTTCTGCTGTTTTATGACTAATAGTATGCTATGTCCACTCTAAAGGCGAACAGCTGCTTGGAGAACTACAAATGAAGAAAAGAAAGCATTAGATCAGGCAAGTGAAGAGATTTGGAATGATTTTCGAGAAGCTGCAGAAGCACATCGACAAGTTAGAAAATACGTAATGAGCTGGATCAAGCCTGGGATGACAATGATAGAAATCTGGTAAAACGAATACTTTTTTTGTAAGAACATGATAAAAAATGTTTTTTAAGTACTAACTCTCCAATTATAATGTTTGGCTTTCATTACCACTTTGCTAAATCTTTAAGTAAAGGTTGTAGAAATGTCTTCTAGATTATTTTAGTGTCACTATGAGAAAACCGTGAAGAGGAGTACACATTGGCACCTCAGCCACCCTTTTTTGTGCACATATAGTCGTTACTGATGTTATTTTCTATCTGGAAATCTGTTATTTTGCTATCTAACAATTCATACTAAGAAATAAGAAAGTATTGGAGCAATTGCCCAAATACAGAACATGATGATAATACAGTAACAAAACCAATTCAAGTAATTATTTCTCTAGTTTTTCCTTTTGATAAATGGTTAGTATAACATGTAATTCTCTGATTCCTACAATTTAAAAAATATACAACACGAACAAATAAGATCATCATTTCAATTGGTCTAAGTTAGACTCTTATTTTCTAGTAAGTTTATTTAAAAGTGGATTGTGTTTTCTCAGAGTTTCTAGATAAGCTATTTTCATAGCATCAGAGAACTGTTATTTATTTATATTGAGAAAGTGCTCAGATCATTCCCAGAAAGTATTTAAGGTTTTTAGTAAACTTTCTGGATTTGATGAACTATATGGTATTAATATATAAAAGTAAGAATGTAAAAGTAAACAAGTTCCCTTTGCTTTTTTGTTTTAGTGAAAAGTTGGAAGACTGTTCCCGCAAGTTAATAAAAGAGAATGGATTAAATGCAGGCCTGGCATTTCCTACTGGATGTTCTCTCAATAATTGTGCTGCCCATTATACTCCCAATGCTGGTGACACAACAGTATTACAGTATGATGACATCTGTAAAATAGACTTTGGAACACATATAAGTGGTAAATTCTTGCAGAAAATTCCTACCCCAGCCTCCTCCTGAAAAACTAGTTTTTGTCTCTGTTAAATGGAGTGATAAATACTGAACTCCCAAATTTTGTTCTTGTTTCCTCACTTCATTAGTAAAGGTGTGTTGAGGCAGATTTTAAAAAAAATTTTAGTGCACTTATAAGGAGAGAGAGGCAGTTGTGAGATTTACTTGAAAGCATACTACTAAGTGGAATAAAATGAAAACTGTTGGGTAGTTGAGGTTTATTACTCTTTGTATCAAGGCATGAAAGACATTATCCTACCTTTAGGTCATTGTTTCATACCTCTTTTATTCAAATAATAACATTTATTTAGAATATTTAAGTTTATCAGACTTTATATACATGTTTGCTTTTCTGAATTCTCTCCAAAACCTGATTAGGTAAGCACCTCGTTACTTACTTACAAGTGAGAAAGCAAGCTTAGAATAAATACTTACCTAAGGTTTCACTACCTTGGAAAAGTAACAGTATATTCGGAGCCCGGTATACTCTGCGCTGCGTTGCTATTTCTCATTTCCCTAGTCTTTTCTTGTATTTGTTTTGTTTCTGTTTATATGTTTGTATAACTGCCAGGGTGAGCACTGAACTGGTGCTGTCTTGGAGGAATATATACTAACCCTGTAATTCTTTCTATTCTGAATCCTTTATATACTTCTACATTTTGTCTCTGATTATGAATGATCTTTGGGTATTTGGAGTGCAGCCTTCATCTGAGCCTTCTATTTTTCTGTTAAACGAGCAAGATTAATAGATTAAATGCTGTAAAGTAGATAAATTGACTAGCTGATAAGTAAAATTAAAAGAAGAATTTTCTCTTTCAGGTAGGATTATTGACTGTGCTTTTACTGTTACTTTTAATCCCAAATATGATACGTTATTAAAAGCTGTAAAAGATGCTACTAACACTGGAATAAAGGTATGTGAACTGTAAGCACCATTTCATTCCAAGTATTTTGAGCACTTTAAGGTCTTTTAAACACTTAACAGCATTTAAGCACTTTTAAGGCCTATTTAAGGTCTTTGGGTAATGAAGACGAATAAAATTGATCCATTGCCCTTATGGTTTTAAGCGGGTAATTGTATGATTGTGTACCAAAGGTTGTTTTTTGTTTGTCTGTTTCTTTGTTTTTTTCCCTTGAACTTTGCTAAAATTTATTAAAACAGAGTTTGGATCTATTTTTGCCTGTCAGTTGGCAGTGGTTTTTTAGTGGTTCTTTTTTAGAACAATTTTAGGTTCATAGTAAAACTGAGCAGAAAGTACAGAGATTTCCCATATACCCACCCATCCCCAACTTCCTCCATTGTCAGCATCCCCACCACACAGGTTTATTTGTTAAAATCATTTGAACCAACATTGACCACATGACAATTATTCAAAGTTCATAGTTTACATTAGGGTTCATTCTTAGTAATATACATTCTAAGGGGTTTGACAAATACATAATGACACGCATCTACCATTATAGTATCATACAGAGTATTTTCATAGCCACCAAAATCCTCTGTGCTCAACTGATTCATCCCTCTCTGTCCACCAAGCTCTGGTACAGCCCAGCTTTTCCCCACCCACCCAATTTTTTTTTTTTTTTGGCGGGGAGGAGGTGCAGTTAAAATAGACATTGCATAAAATTTACCACATTAACTTTTTTTTTTGAGATGGAGTCTTACTCTGTTGCCCAGGCTGGAGTGCAGTGGCACGATCTTGACTCACTGCAACTTCTGCCTCCTGGGCTCAAGTGATACTCCTGCCTCACCCTCCCGAGTTGCTGGGATTAGAGGCACCCACCACCACTCCTGGCTAATTTTTGTATTTCTAGTAGAGATGGGGTTTCACCATGTTGGCCAGGCTGGTCTCAAACTCCTGACCTCAAGTGATCCGCCCACCTTGGCCTCCCAAAGTGCTGAGATTACAGGCGTGAGCCGCTGCGCCCGGCCATTTTTAAGTATGTTGTTCATTGGTATTAAGTACGTTCATAATATTGTGCAGCTGTTACCACCATTCATCTCTGTTTACTCTTCATATTGTAAAACTGAAACTCTATACTCATGAAACAGTAACTCCCAATTTCCTCTTCTCCCCCTATCCTGGCAACCACCATTCTACTATATATGGTTTTGACTGCTGTAAGTACCTCATATAGTATTTGTTATTTTGTGACTGGTTTATTTCACTTAGCACAATATACTCAAGGTTCACCTTTGTTGTAGCATATGTCAGAATTTACTTTCTTAAGGCTAAATAATCTATTGTGTGTATATACCACATTTTTGTTTATCCATTCATCCACTGATGGACACTTGGATTGCTCCCATGTTTTAGCTATTGTGAGTATTGCTGCTATGAGTATGGGTGTACAGATATCTCTTCAAGGTCTGTTTTCAATTCTTGGGTATATACCCAGAAGTGGACTTGGGAATCATCTGGTAATTATATCATTTTACACTTTTTGATTATCTTCTGTACTGCTTTCCATGGTGGCTGTACCATTTTCATTCCCACCAACAGTACGTAAGGAAGGGCTCCAATTTTTCCATTTCCTTGCCAACACATTATTTTCTAGGTAGTTTTTTTTTTTTTTTTTTTTTTTTTTGAGGCGGAGTCTCGCTCTGTCGCCCAGGCTGGAGTGCAGTGGCGCAATCTCGGCTCACTGCAAGCTCCGCCTCCCGGGTTCACTCCATTCTCCTGCCTCAGCCTCTCTGAGTAGCTGGGACTACAGGCGCCCGCCACCACGCCCGGCTAATTTTTTGTATTTTTAGTAGAGATGGGGTTTCACCGTGGTCTCGATCTCCTGACCTCGTGATCCGCCCGCCTCGGCCTCCCAAAGTGCTGGGATTACAAGCGTGAGCCACCGCGCCCGGCCCAGTTTTTTTTTAATCTTTGGAGAAATGTCTATTCAAGTTTTTTGCCCGTTTTTATTTTTTTTTTAATTAAAAAAAAAAAGGCCGGGTGCAGTGGCTCACGCCTGAATCCCAACACTTTGGGAGGCTGAGGCAGGTGGATTATGAAGTCAGGAGATTGAAACTATCCTGGCTAACATGGTGAAACCCTGTCTCTACTAAAAATACCACAAAAAAAAATTAGCCGGGCATGGTGGCGGGCACCTGTAGTCCCAGCTACTCGGGAGGCTGAGGCAGGAGAATGGCGTGAACCCGGGAGGTGCAGCTTGCAGTGAGCCGAGATCGCGCCACTGCACTCCAGCCTGGGTGCCAGAGCAAGACTCTGTCTCAAAAAAACAAAACAAAACAAAACAAAAAAAGTAGAGATTGGGGGTCTTGCTGTGTTGTTGCCCATGCTGATCGCTGATCTTGAATTCCTGGGCTCAGGCTACCCCCTCACCTTGGCCTCCCAAAGTGCTGGGATTACAGGCATAAGCCACCATGCCCAGCTCTTTGCCTATTTTTTAATTGAGTCATTTGTTGTTGAGTTTTGGGAATTCTGTATAGATTCTGGATGTTAATCCTGTATCAGATATATTATTTGAGAATTTTTTTTTCTCATTTTGTGGGTTACCTTTTTACTCCGGATATTGTGTTTTGAAGCATAAAATGTTTTCATGAAGTCCAGTTTGTCAATTTTTTCTTTTGTTGCCTGTGCCTTTGGTGTCATATCCAGTAAATCATTGCTAAATCTAATGTCATGAAGCTTTTACTCTGTTTCCTTTTAAGGTATTTATAGTTTCAGGTCTTCAACTTAGGTCTTTGATCCATTTTGAGTTAATTTTTTATATGGTGTTAAGTAAGGGTCCACATTCATTCTTTTGCATGTGAATGTCCAGTTTTCCCAGCACCATTTGTTAAGACTGTTCTTTTGCTTTTGAATGGTCTTGACACCCTTGTCAAAACTCATCTGGGCCAGGCACAGTGCCTCATGCCTATAATCTCAGCCCTTTTGGAGGCCAAGGTGGGAGAATCGTTTGAGCTCAGTAGTTAAAGTCTAGCCTGGGCAAGATAGCAAGACCCTCATCTCTACCAAAAATTAAACAAATTAGCCAGGTGTGATGGTGCACCCTTGTGGTCCCAGCTACTCAGGAGGCTCTGGTGGGAGGATCATGTGAGCCCGGGGAGGTTGAAGCCTCAGTGAGGCAAGATTATGCCACTGCATTCCAGCCTGGGTGACAAAGCAAGACCCTGTCCAAAAAAAAAAAAAAAAATCACTTGTCTTTGTAAGTGAGGGTTTATTTCTGGGCTCTTCATTTTATTTTATTGGTTTATATGTCTGTCTTTATGCCAGTACCACACTGGGTTTTTTTGGTTTGGTTTGGTTTTGGTTTTGAGACAGGGTCTTGCTCTGTCACCCAAGCTGGAGCGCAGTGGCGTGATCTTGGCTCGCTGCAGCCTGTACCTCCTGTGCTTAAGCAGTTCTTCTACTTCATCCTCATAAGTAGTTGGAACTACAGGCTCGTGCCACCATACCCATCAATTTTATTTGTTTTTTATAGAGACAAGTCTCACTGTGTTGCTCAGGTTGATCTTGAACTCCTGACCTCAAGTAGTCCTCCTGCCTCAGCCTCCCAGAGTGCTGGGATTACAGGCATGAACTACTGCGCCTGATGTCCACATTGTTTTGATTACTGTAGCTTTGTTGTAAGTTTTGAAGTTGAGAAGTGTAAATTCTCCATCTTTGTTCTTTTTCAAAATTGTTTGGCTATCTAGGATGTCTTGGGATTCCATATGAATTTAGGATTTTTTTTTTCCCTGCAAAAACCACCAAATGGATTTTGATAGGGATTGTGTTGAATGTGTAGATGGCTTCAGATGGTATTGACATTTTAACGATATTAAGTCTTCTAATTCATAGACATGAGATGTTGTGTTAGTCCATTTTCACGCTGCTATAAAGAAATACCTGAGACTGGGTAATTCATAAAGGAAAGAAGTTTAATTATCCACAGTTCCACATGACTGGGGAGGCCTCAGGAAACTTAGAATCAAGGCAGAAGACAAAGGGAAAGCAAAGACCTTCTTCACATGGCAGCAGGAGAGAGAACTGCAAGCAGGGGAAATGCCAGGCGCTTATAAAACTATCAGGTCTTGTGAGAACTTCCTATCATGAGAACAACATGGGGGAACCACCCCCGTGATCCTATCACCTCCCTGTCTCTGCACATGGGGATTACAATTCGAGAGGAGATTTGGGTGGGGACACAGAGTCAAACCTGTCAGATGTGTTTCCATTTATGTCTTTAATTTATTTCAGCAACATTTTATAGTTTTCATTGTACATGTGTTTTAATGTGTTTCACCTTCTTGGGGTTAATTCCTAAGGTTTTTTTTTCTTTTTTTAGTTATTGTTAATGGAATTGTTTTTGTAATTTCCTTTTCAGATTGTTCATTTTTAGTGTGTAGAAATGCAACTGATTTTTATGTTTTGACTTTGTATCCTGTACTTGGTTGAATTAATTTATTCTGACACTTCTTTTGTGTGGAATCTTTAGGGTTTTCCATAGGTAAGATCATATAATCTGTGAACAGAGATAGTTTTACTTCCATCCCAATTTAGATGGCTTTTTATTTTTCTTGCCTGATTGTTCTGATCTATGTTGAGTAAAAACGGCAGAAATGGATATACTTCATTGCCTTGTTTGTGATCTTAGAGGAAAGCTTTCCATCTTTGACCATTGAGTATGACGTTAGCTGTAGGTTTTTCCATAGATGGCTTTTATTACGTTTAGGTGGTTTACTTCTGTTCTTAATTTGTTGAGCCTTTCATCATGAAAGAGTGTTGAATTTTGTCGTGCTTTTTCTGCATCAGTTCAGACAGTCATATGGTTATTTTTCTCATTGTGTTAATGTGTATTAGATTGATCTGTTTTTCTTATGTTGAACCATCTTTGAATTTCAGGAATAAATCCCACTAAGTCATGGTGTGTATTCCTTTTAATATGCAGTTGAATTTGGTTTGCTAATATTTTGTTAAGGATTTTGCATCAGTATTCATAAGAATATTGGCCTGTAGTTTTCTTATAGTGTCTTTGCCTGGCTTTGGTATCAGAGTAATGCTGGTTTCATGTAATGACTTAGAAAGTATTCTCTTCAGGTTTTTAGAAAAGTTTGAGGAGGTATTAGTTCTTTAAATGTTTGGTAGAATTAACCAGTGGAAGCCATCAGGTTCAAGGTTTTCCTTTGTAGGGATTTTTTTTTTTTTGAGACAGGTCTCCCTTGTTACCCAGGCTGGAATACAGTGGTATGAACACAGTTCACTGCAGCCTTGACCTACTGGGCTCAAGCAAACCTCCTGCCTCAGCTCCCAAGTAGCCAGGACCACAGGCGTGTACCACTACACCCAGCTAATTTAAAAAAATAAATAATATTTTAAATTTTTTGTAGATATGGGGTCTTGCTATCTTGCCCAGGCTGGTCTGGAACTCCTGGTCACAAGCCATCCTGCCACTTTGGCTTCCCAAAGTGTTGAGATTACAGGCGTGAGCCACTGTGTCCAGCCTAATAATTCTTTTAAATGCATTAGTCTCTAGAATTATGTAAAAAATAGAATATGGAATTATAAACCAAAGTTATAATAATACTTTTAGAATTAAAGTAATTTTGGCCGGGCACGGTGGCTCATACCTGTAATCCCAGCACTTTGGGAGGCCGAGGCGGGTGGATCACGAGATCAAGAGATTGAGACCGTTCTGGCCAACGTAGTGAAACCGTGTCTCTACTGAAAGTACAAAAATTAGCTGGGCGTAATGGTGCGCGCCTGTAGTCCCAGCTACTCAAGAGGCTGAGGCAGGAGAATGGCTTGAACCCAGGAGATGGAGGTTGTAGTCAGCTGAGATTGCACCACTGCACTCCAGCCTGGTGACAGAGCAAGACTCTGTCTCAAAAAAAAAAAAAAGTAAAAGTTCCTTAAGTCATGTGGAAAACAATTAGTGAAACAGTGTTTGTTAGAATAATACTGGTTGTTACAATTGGCCATTTACTTTACTTTATTGAGATTTTTAAAAAATTGATATGGCTTCAAGTTACTGCATAGTATCCTTTGCAGGGCGTTTCTTGAGCACTTCTTGCAGGCCTGGTCTAGTAGTAATGAACTCCATCAGCTTTTATCTGGGAATCGTAATTTCCCCCTCACTTTTTTTTTAATACAGTTTTTTTTTGTTTTTTCCAAATTGAAACAAGGTTTTGCTCTGTTGCCCAGGCTGGAGCGCAGTGGTATGATAATTGCTCACTGCAGCCTCGACCTCCTGGGCTCAGGAAATCCTCCCACCTCAGTTCTCCAAGAAGCTGGGACTATAGGCGTGTGCCACAATACCTTGCTAATTTTTAAAACTTTTTTGTAGAGATGGGGGTCTCACTTTGTTGGCCAGGCTGGTTTTGAACTCCTGGGTTCAAGTGATCCTCCCACTTTGGCCTTCCAGCGTGCTGGGATTACAGACATGAGCCATCACACCTAGCCTGATTTCTCACTTTTGAAGGACAGTTTTCCCAGATAGGATTCATGGGTGACAGCTTTTTTTCTTTTAGTTAACACTTTGAATATGTTGCACTGCTGCCTTCTAGCCTCCAAAGTTTCTAGTTTGAAATGTGCTTGAATTCTAATTGAGCATCCCTTTTATATAGTGAATCACTTCTTTCTTGTTGCTTTCAGGTTTCCTCCTTTGTCCTTTAGAAAGTTTGATTATCGTGTGTGTGTGTGTGTGTGTGTGTGTGTGTGTGTGTGTGTGTGTGTATTTCTGAGTTCATCTTTTTTGGAGTTGTTTGAACTTCTTGGATGTTATATTCTTGTATTTCATCAAATTTGGGGAGTTTCCAGCCATTACTTTTTCAAATATTGTTTACCTTTCTACTTCTGAAAATTTCCATAATGCATATATTGGTCTACTTGATATGCAGGTCTCTGAGGTTCTGTTCACTTTAATCTTTTTTATTCTTAGACTTGGTGATTTCCCTTGTCCTTATCTTCAGGTTTGCTGGTTCTTTTTTTTGCCTTCTCAAATACTTTTAAATTATTCTTGTGAATTTTTCATTTCAGTCACTGTACTTTTCAGCTCCAGAAATTTTTTTTTCTTTTAGGTTTTCTATTTTTTGATATTTTCATTTTGTTCATACATTTTTTTTTTTTGGCTCTCTCAATATCTTCCTTTAATTTTTTAAGCATCTTTGGAAGAGTTGAAGCTTTTATCTAGTAGTAGATCTGCCATCAGGTTTTTTTTCAGGGATAGCTTCTGTCGATTTATTATTTTCCTTTGATGGGTGTTCTTATTTCCTTGTATGCCTTGTGACTTTGTGTTGAACACTGCCTATTTCAATGTAATATGGTAATTCTGAAAATCAGATATTCCCCCTTCCCTAGCATTTCTTTTAGATTTTTTGTGTTGCGTTTTTTGTTTTTGATTCTTGTAGCCAATCTCTGCCAAGGATCCACCTGAGGCGTAAACTTCAGGTTTTCTCAGTTCTTTCCCTGGGGATGTGCGCTCACTTTTACACTTTTCTCATACATGCAGTTGTTTTTGAGTGACCTAGTCTTTAATATCTGGGCCCTGAAGGGGGGAGAAAAAGAAAAATGAGTGTGGGCTGGAGGCCATGCTGAGTGTGAGGGAGTGGAGGGGAAAGGGGTGCTCACCATTTAAATCCGCTGAAAGTCACTTCAGCCACAGGGGTGTGTAAGGGCTGAGGTTTGCAACTATGAGGGGAGATGCAACAACAGTGGCCACTTCTATATCTGCGCCTGTGTGACCAGAAGCAGCAACCAGGGATCAAAGCACAGATCCCTGATGTTTAGGACGTAGACTGTTTTGCCCACTGTGATACCCCCAAGCTGTGTGCATGTTGCTCCAGCAACACGAGCCAACCACGAGCTTATGGAACGGTATGTAGTAGTGCTGCTACTGTGCTGAGAGCTAAAATGGATGGAAATTAACCACACTTGACCATCCCGTTTTTCCCTTGGAAGTTGCAAGGCTTCAGTAGACTCCAGAGTTCCCAAGTAGTTACATTAGACAGATTTTGTCAGTGCACTTGTCTATTTAGGGAGGCAGATTCCTGGTGCTTAATACTTCACTATCCTCCCATAATCCTCTGCAAAGTATTTTAAACAGGAAGTTACAATGTACAAAGCAGTTTTTCTGATTGTCCCTTATTTTTAAATGTTACAAAATTAAGTTGCTATGAAAATTTTGCACTTTGAATAATAAAGTATACGTTACTCTTTTTTTAGTGTGCTGGAATTGATGTTCGTCTGTGTGATGTTGGTGAGGCCATCCAAGAAGTTATGGAGTCCTATGAAGTTGAAATAGATGGGAAGACATATCAAGGTATGTTCTTTTAAAATATATCTTATTTTGAAATTGATTTTACAAACTATTGTCGAGTGCTTTCTTTGGGTCAGCTGTTTCATGTTTCTATCTTGAGAATTCAAGGAAAGAAGATGGGAAATGACCTGCTTAGAGCATGATAGGAGTACTGTTGTAACTGACTGGAAACTATTGCCAAGCCACTCTGTTAGCTCATAAGAAAACACCTGAGGAAACATCCTAGGGCAGCCAAAATGTGCAGCCAGTTTTCTGTGACTAGTCAAATCAGGGCTGAGAGAAGCCAGGTCTCTTGCCGTTGATGACTTCTCATTGTGATTTTTTTTGTTGTTGTTTTTTGTTTTGTTTGTTTTTTAAAGACAGGGTCTCACTCCGTCATCCAGGCTGGAGCACAGTGGTGCAACCACGGCTCACTGTAGTTTCAATCTCCCAGGCTTAAGCGATCCTCCCACCTTAGCCCTCCCAGGTAGTTGGGACTACAGGTGTGGGCCACCATGCCTGGCTGATTTTTAATTTTTTTGTAGAGACGAAGTCTCGCTGTGTTGCTCAGTCTGATTTTGAACTACTGAGCTCAAGTGATCCTCCCACCTCAGCCTCCCAAAGTGCAGGGATAAGACGTGTGAGCCACTGCTCCTAGCCTGTGGTTTTTTGGAATCACATTCAGAATTTGGAGGCCAGTTCCTTCTATCACTTTAATTCCCAAGTCCCTTTGCTTTCTCGTCTTTACCAGTGACTACCTCAGGTACATATTCCCAGAGTCCCCTATGCTTTCTGGTGCTGTATGTTAATCTCTGTCAGTCCAGTCCTCCTCCAGCTCCCAAGTCTGTCTGACCATCCCCCAGCCACCATCCTCCTCCCTCATCTGTGCTCATTATTCTTTGTGACCTTTCTCTAATAACTTCTTTATAGAATATTTTCTATATTTCCTTTAACAGAATTCTGTCTCTGTTTGTAGACTCTTGAGTGGAGACTCTCATGTTGTCTTCTTGCCTCTTACTCAGTAAATTCACACCATTCAGCATTCTTTGCATTTCCCATTGCCCATTATGTGTTTCTACCAAGAGCAGAAGTGATTCTTCCTCTGGAACCTGACCGTGCCTTCTATATAGACAGTTGCCACCAACATAACAGTCCTCTTTCATGTCTAAATACTGAAATTTATTACCAGACTTATACTTATTTTTTTTTTTTTTTTGAGACAGAGTCTCTCTCTGTTGCTCAGGCTGGGGTGCAGTGGTGCAATCCCGGCTCACTGCAACCTTTGCCTCCTGGGTTCAAGCGATTCTGCCTCAGCCTCCTCATTAACTGGGATTACAGGCACCCTCCACCACGCCTGGCTAATGTTTTTTTTTTTGTTTTTTTTTTGTTTTTTTTTTGAGGTGGAGTCTTGCTCTGTCACCGAGGCCGGAGTGCAGTGGCACGATCTCGGCTCACTGCAACCTCCGCCTCCCAGTTTCAAGCCATTCAAGCCATTCTCCTACCTCAGCCTCCCGAGTAGCTGGGATTACAGACGTGTGCTACCACAGTTGGCTGCTTTTTGTATTTTTAGTAGAGACGGAGTTTTGCCATGTTGGCCAGGCTGGTCTCGAACTCTAGACCTCAGGTGATCTGCCCGCCTCGGCCTCCTGAAGTGCTGGGATTATAGGCATGAGCCACTGTGCCCAACCCTTTTTTAGACAGAGTCTGCCAGACATGGTGGCTCACGCCTGTAATCCCAAAACTTTGGGAGGCCAAGGTGGGTGGGTAACTTGAGGTCAGGAGTTTGAGACCAGCCTGGCCAACACAGTAAAACCCCATCTCTACTAAATACAAAAAAAAATAGCCAGGCATGTTGGCACACACCTGTAATCTCAGCTACTCGGGAGACTGAGGCAGGAGAATCACTTGAAGCCAGGAGGCGGAGGTTGCAGTGAGTCAAGATTGCACCATTGCACTCCAGCCTGGGCGACAGAGTGAGACTTCGTCTGGGAAAAAAATAAAAAATAAAAGAGAGTCTTCCTCTGTTGTCCAGGCTGGAGTGCAGTGGCACGGTCGCATCCCAACCCCCTTTCTCAAGCACTCGGTGGAGTGCTCTCAGCTTCCTGAGTAGCTGGGACTACAGATGTACACTATCACACCTGGCTAATTTTTGTATTTTTTAAAAAATATTTCTTTTTATTTCTAATATATATGCTTTTTTTTTTTTTTTTGAGATGGAATCTCACTCTATCGCCCAGGCTAGAGTACAGTGGCGCGATCTTGGTTCACGGCAACCTCCGCTTCCCCGGGTTCAAGCGATTCTTCTGCCTCAGCCTCTCAAGTAGCTGAGATTACAGGCATGCGCCACTACACCCAGCTAATTTATTTTTGTATTTTTAGTAGAGACGGAGTTTCACTATATTTGCCAGGATGGTCTCGATCTCTTGACCTCATGATCTGCCCACCTTGGCTTCCCACAGTTTTGGGATTACAGGTGTGAGTCACCATGCCCAGCCTATATATGTTTTTTGATATCAAAATATTCTTCCATTTCATTGTTCTTCAAGGTTTCATTTCCCTTCCTCCTGCCTGGACCCTGTGTCTGCAGCTTTAATTCTTCTCTCATCTATATCCTTAACTTCCTTATTATTTGATTTTCAGATATTCTCTTTAAGATCTCTAATCCTGTGAACAGAAGTGCAATGCAGAATACTTATTTACTTATTTATTTATTTACTGAGACAGAGTCTTACTCGTTCTGTCACCCAGGCTGGAGAGCAGTGGTGCAGTCTTAGATCACTATAAGCTCAGCCTCCCGAGTAGTTGGGATTACAGGTGTGTGTCACCATGCTGGCTAATTTTTGGATTTTTTTTTAGTGGAGACGGGGCTTCATCATGTTGGCCAGGTTGGTCTCGACCTTCTGACCTCAGGTGATCTGCCCACCTTGGCCTCCTAAAGTGCTGGGATTACAGGCATGAGCCACTGTGCCCGGCCCAGAATACTCTTGATGTTACTCACACTTAGGTAGGAGGTGTGGGATAATGAAGAAAACACACTTTGGGGTTCAGGCAGTTTTGACTTAGAGTCTTAGGTAAATCTATGACCTGAATACCCAAGTTTCTTGACTGTAATAGGGTTAATGGTATCTAGTTTATTTTGAGAAATGTAAATTATGTGATAGTGCCCGGAATTTATTAAGTATCCAACAAATATTTGTCATTCTGTCCCCTTCTCACCCCAATTCTGGGATTAGTGCCACAAATGCAGTGCTTATTCAGGCTCTTCCAAATCGCTCTTCGCATCTCAGGAAATTACTTACCTGATGAGAAAAATAGCCAAACAAGCCTAACACTCTAACATTTTTTCCATGTTGCATAAAGAACATGGCAAAATGCCGGGATTGGCAAATGCCAGGATTTGCCCACCTTCTCCCTATTCTTATGTTTTTATCTCTGTTCTTCAAGGAAGAAATATTCTTTCTTCGATACAGTATTTTCCTTTTAAAATTTTTTTTAAATTGTTAGCTCAAACACTGCTTTAAGGATCTTCTTTTCAGTGTTAATCCTCCCACCTCCTTTGAGATACCACCTTATTACCCCTTTTCTCTACATACTCAGCGAGTGTGAAAGCACATGTGGAGGAGAATAAAAATCATAGCATTAAATATCCTTCCATGATTCTCATACTTTTTTTTTTTTTTTTTGAGAGGGAGTTTTGCTCTTGTTTCCCAGGCTGGAGTATAATGGTGCGCAATCTTGGCTCGCCGCAACCTCCGCCTCCCAGGGTCAAGCAGTTCTCCTGCCTCAGCCTCCCGAGTAGCTGGGATTACAGGCATGCACCACTACGCCCAGCTATTTTTTATTTATTTATTTATTTATTTATTTTTAATTTTTAGTAGATATGGTGTTTCTCCATGTTGGTCAGGCTGGTCTTGAACTCCCAGCCTTAGGTGATCCGCCTGCCTTGGCCTCCCAAAGTCTGGGATTACAGGCATGAGGCACTGCACCCAGCCAATTCACATATTCTACTTTTGGCTTTTACTTACTGTTAGAAATTTTTACAGTTTATTTTTACATTAAGACCTGGTTTAAATTTACTATGTTCCTTAGTAAGGGTAAACATACTTTTCTTTGTATCCTAGCCAAAGCCATAAGGAGAGCAAAAGATTTTTAAAGGCTAGAATTTAGAATATCTCATTTTCAGTGTGCTTTTCTTTGGGAAATGTTTTGTCCAGTTCTTTAAATAGCTTAGAACCAGTTTTAGGAGTTGCTGCTTCTATTAACACTTTATGAGCTCCCCAGAAGCAAGATTCTTATCCCAAAGGAAGCTGAGATTAAGAGCATAAATGCCAAGTTAATTTGAGGAATTTATGGGACTAGAACATGGGCCTTCTGATCTCTAGGTTCACTGCTACAAATGAACAGAATCTATTATTTCCAAATTCGTGACTCTTATGTCAACTTGGAGAACAAACTGTAGCAGTCTGCTTGGGGGACTGCCTCTAGAATTAGTTATTTCTCTTTTTTGAGAATTTGCTGAAATTTTTGTAAATTCTAACGCTAGCCAACATATACCAATGTCTTCTCTTTTTCCTTTCATTTTCTCCTAATTCTACAACTTGTTTGGTATGTGGTCTGCCTTTCAAGGTATGGTAGGTGACAGTTTGACTTAATGTTTAGTCACTGCATAATAATTCCAGCCTGCAACCTTGGGATTTTTAATATCTACCCTTTTACCTCTTCCACTAAGCTAGTGCAGCATTTTAGGTTTCATTATTTCAGTACCCCTCTTTTGACTCCTGTTATTTTATTGATCAGGGTTCATAGTTTAAGGCAACAATCCATTTTTAATAGTTTAAGCAGAGAGGATGTGGAAAAATCATGATACTAGGGAGATGAAGAAATGGACTCTAGGTTGAACTTCCCGGAACAAATCAAAAAACCACATAGCACAACTGGGCCATCAAAGGAGTACCTTAATCTCCTTTGATCAGGAAGCGATAGAATTAAAAAGTGATTGTTAACAAATTACTGGTCCCAGAATTAGCCTGTGCTGTTACAACCTGCATAAGTAAAAAATGAATTCCCCTGTACCTTCATTTTTCTGTGTAAATAACGTATTAGGTTGGTATGGCCAAGAAACTTTCTTTAAAAAAATTGATTGGCTTGTAAGGGTCAGTTTGCAAAGTTTGAATTTTAAAATAAGCTTGTTACCTGTCAACCTAAATAACAAACAGAGGCTCTCTAAAAGAAAATGATGTTTGGTAATAGAGCATTGCAGTGGGAATGCCATAGTAAACTTGTGCATATTCAGGGAGGTAAGGAAGACAGAGGTTTTTAAAGACGAAAATGAGGATGACATAATTGTTTTGAAATAATTATCCTTGGCTTCAAAGATTAATTAAACGAGTGACGCCAGTTGGAGGTTGGGCAGGCAGTTGTTGGGCAGATGTCCTTGCAGAAGTATTTTTTTGTGTAAGGTTGCAGTGGGCTTTGTGCAAGGTTATGGTTTTCATAGTCATTTTCATTATCAGGCGTATAAGCATGAGAACCCTCTCTTCATGGCTTTCCCTAGCTGTTTGAGTCTGACAACTTTGACACATTTATATAAGAAGGTTGTTGTGAAGAGCGAATTGATTTGTTTTTTTTGCTACCCCACTAAGTTTGTAACATACTTGTTCATTGTTTCAGACTACTTAATTCGGCTCTAGAAGAAAGGTAGCTCATACTGAGGATTCTAGAGCTATAGAGCTAAATTTTTTTAAGACCTCCCCCCAACCTTTTTTTTTTTTTTTTTTTTTTTTGAGACTTTGTGGCCCAGACTGGAGTACAGTGGTGCGATCTCATTTCACTGCAGTCTCTGCCTCCTGGGTTCAAGTGACTCCCCTGCCTCAGCCTCCCAAATAGCTGGGACTACAGGTGTGTGTCACCATGCCCAGCTAATTTTTGTATTTTTAGTAGAGATGGGGTTTCACTATGTTGGCCAGACTGGTCTTGAACTCCTAACCTCAAGTGATCCTCCTGCCTTGGCCTCCCAAAGTGTTGGGATTACAGGCGTGAGCCACTGCACCTGGCCGTTCTTAGCCCTTTAAAATTTGAAATATTAACACAAAATGCACAAAGCATAAAAACACAACTTCTCAATTGCAGAAGCTACGTAACCTCACTCCTCAAGATATTGAATATTGTCAGTATTCCAGAAGATGCTCAGTCTCATTTTCTTAGTCCGTTTTGTGCTGCTACAGCAGAATACCTGAGACTAGGTAATTTATAAAGAACAGAAATTGATTTCTCACAGTGTTGGAGGGTGGGAAGATTGAGGGACTGGCATCTGGTGAGGGTCTTCTTGCTGCATCATCCCATGGCATTAGGCAGAAGAGCAATGAGAAGTTTGAGAGAGAGAGCAAGAAGCGGTCAAACTCTTCCTTTACAAGGAACCCACTCCTGAGATAATGGCATGAATTCATTGATGAGAGTGGTGCCTCCATGGCCCAAACTCCTCCCATTAGGTCCCACCTCCCAACACCATCACATTGGGGATGAAATTCCCAATACATTATCTTTGGGGGGGATACATTCAAACCATAGCAGCAATACACTGCTTTCCAGTTACAGCAGCCTGCCTCTAGTGAGCCACCATCTTGGCTTGTGGGGTCAGTTTGCCAGGTCTTAGAGAAATAGTAATGATGTCTGAATTTTGAAATATATTTAGCTTATCAGCACTGCAAGTACGAAAGGATTTGCATTTGCTTTTATGTCTTTACTACCTAATTATGCATCCCTAAACTAGTTTTCTTGCCTAATTTTGAACTATTATATATATGTTGAATTGTACAGTATGTATGTAATTGTGCCTTTTTCTGCTCATTTGTCAGTTGTTTTAAAACAACTGGAATGGCCGGGCGCGGTGGCTCACGCTTGTAATCCCAGCACTTTGGGAGGCCGTGGCAGGCAGATCACGAGGTCGACAGATTGAGACCACGGTGAAACCCCGTCTCTACTAAAAATACAAAAAAATTAGCCGGGCGTGGTGGCGGGCGCCTGTAGTCCCAGCTACTCGGAGAGGCTGAGGCAGGAGAATGGCGTGAACCCGGGAGGCGGAGCTTGCAGTGAGCCGAGATTGCACCACTGCACTCCAGCCTGGGCGACAGAGCGAGACTCCGTCTCAAAAAAAAAAAAAAAAAAAAAAAAAACAAACAAACAACTGGAATAAAAAAGCTAGAAGTTTTATTCCAGTATTTCTTTCTTCCATCCTCTGTTACTTCTAGCACTTTTTTTTTTTTTTTTTTTTTTTTTTTTGAGACGGAGTTGCTTTTGCCCAGGCTGGAGTGCAGTGATGTGATCTCGGCTCACTGCAACCTCTGCTTCCCAGGTTCAAGTGATTCTCCTGCCTCAGCCTCCTAAGTAGCTGGAATTACAGGCCCCCACACCCACACCCAGCTAATTTTTGTATTTGTAGTAGAGACAGGGTTTCGCCGTGTTTGCCAGGCTGGTCCCGAACTGACCTCAGGTGGTCTGCTTGCCTCGGCCACCCAAAGTGCTGGGATTACAGGCATGAGCCACTGCACCTGGCTTACTTCTAGTATTAATAACACTGCAACTAACTACTTTTTATATTCCACTAGATTCCAGTTTATATTTAACTACCTTAATGTAAGGTTATTTAGTAAAGCCATATCTGGTTTTTGAATAAATGCTTGAACTCTGTACCAAAATGTAAGAGATCTGTTTTTGCTTCTTGAGATCTTGAATAACTTTTATTTCCCTATTTTTTATAACAGTGAAACCAATCCGTAATCTAAATGGGCATTCAATTGGGCAATATAGAATACATGCTGGAAAAACAGTGCCGATTGTGAAAGGAGGGGAGGCAACAAGAATGGAGGTATGTGTGTCACTAACATTTTACTTCCATAGAAGACATTTTTTTCTTCCAAGCAGAAGGTCGTGATAGTTAAGTATATAGTTATACTGACCAGAATTAGCTTATCATCCATATTCACCCTGCCAGGAATTGGGCCATTTGAATTTGCAAATTGTGTATAGTCAGTACTAAATCAGTTGTGGAAATTGGGGCTGTGAAAGGATTGTTTATTCAACATTTAATGAATATTTATTGAGCATTCCTAGGTGCCAGTCTCTTTATAGTAGGCTCTAGGGGTAGAGCTGTGAACAGAATTCATAGGGGGAAGCAGAAAGACCAAAAAGTGCTAAGGAGATAAAGCAGGGAAAGGCTAGATAAGGACTGCCAGGGGCTATTTCATGTTGCTGCGTAATCAGATAGAGACTTCAAGAGATGGTAATTGTAGGCTGGGCTCAGGCCTGTTAATCCCAGCACTTTGAGAGACCAAGGCAGGCAGATCACCTGAGTGAGGTCAGGAGTTTGAGACCAGCCTGGCCAACATGGTGAAACCTTGTCGCTACTAAAAATACAAAAATTAGCCAGGCATGGTGGCATGTGCCTGTAGTCCCACCTACTCGGGAGGCTGAGGCAGGAGAATCGCTTGAACCTGGGAAGCGGAGGTTGCAGTGAGCCAAGATCACACCACTGCACTCCAGCCTGGCAACAGAGAGAGACTCTGTCTCAAAAAAGAGAGAGATGGTAATTGTGATTCGTTCTGAATTTTTCTTCTTTCTCTCCCCTTGACCCTTACTTATTTTTCAGGAAGGAGAAGTATATGCAATTGAAACCTTTGGTAGTACGGGAAAAGGTGTTGTTCATGATGATATGGAATGTTCACATTACATGAAAAATTTTGATGTTGGACATGTGCCAATAAGGTGAGAGACGAGACGATTGATTTTATGTGGCTAATTCGCACCTCTTCTGAGTTAACAGCATTTTTTAAAAATGTGGCATACATACAAAATGGTATATTCATGAATGTAGAGTTCTGTAGCCCAACAATAAGAAAAGAAAAATAGCCTGTTAAACATTTTAACTGAGATAAAAATTATACATACACACACACACACACACACACACACACACACACACACACAAGTGCTCTCTTCAAGTCCGGTTTCTGATAATCATAAATGTCAGAGATTATTTTGCTAGCATTCCTAGGTTTTTGGTTTAATATTTTTCCATTGGTAAACTTCCATTTACAATGTCTTTCAATTTACATTGAATTTTTTTAACATTTGAAGATGAATGAAGTCTGGATTTACATCCTTTATATGCAGGTCTTTGAGCTTGCTGCACGCAAAAGGAAATTCCCATGATAATACCCTGTAGTAGGTCTGTACTGGGGAATATAACACACACACACACACACACACACACACACGCATAGACACATAAACACGATAAGATGGCCTCCAGCTGGTGTCCTGTTCAGCTGCCATCTATAGTTAGGTATGGGCTATTATACATTCTGGCTTTTGATTGTTGAAAGAGCAACAATAAAAGTTTTTGGACTTCAACTACTAAGACACAGCTAAGGTCTGGGCTTTTCTTAATGAGGGAAATGAGTTCGTAACTCTTTTGCCAACAATTAATTTTGGATTTTCTCCTCTTAGGCTTCCAAGAACAAAACACTTGTTAAATGTCATCAATGAAAACTTTGGCACCCTTGCCTTCTGCCGCAGATGGCTGGATCGCTTGGGAGAAAGTAAATACTTGATGGCTCTGAAGAATCTGTGTGACTTGGGCATTGTAGATCCATATCCACCATTATGTGACATTAAAGGATCATATACAGCGCAATTTGAACATACCATCCTGTTGCGTCCAACATGTAAAGAAGTTGTCAGCAGAGGAGATGACTATTAAACTTAGTCCAAAGCCACCTCAACACCTTTATTTTCTAAGCTTTGTTGGAAAACATTATACCAGAATTAATTTGCAACATATTGTCTGTTTTAACAGTGGACCCATGTAATACTTTTATCCATGTTTAAAAAAGAAGGAATTTGGACAAAGGCAAACCATCTAACGTAGTTAACCAACGAAAAAGCTTTCAGGACTTTTAAATGCTAACTGTTTTTCCCCTTCCTGTCTAGGAAAATGCTATAAAGCTCAAATTAGTTAGGAATGACTTATACGTTTTGTTTTAAATACCTAAGAGATACTTTTTGGATATTTATATTGCCATATTCTTACTTGAATGCTTTGAATGACTACATCCAGTTCTGCACCTATACCCTCTGGTGTTGCTTTTTAACCTTCCTGGAATCCATTTTCTAAAAAATAAAGACATTTTCAGATCTGAGAGCTACATCTCAATGTCTGTGGTTATAATTCTGGACAGGATAAATAGCTAAACTTAATGTAGGCAAATGCAGAGACATTTATCTGAAATGTAGACCTCTACGCTGAGACTTTTCTGACATAGTGGCTAAAACAAGATCTACACATGCATAAAAAGGGACAATCACCTTTTCTTCATAAATACACAGCTTTAGGAATATCTCACCATTCTTTGTAGGACATAGTAGTCCTTGTCTTTTCTTCCCCTGACATTGGAAAGATGTGCTAATTGAAACTTAGTAGGAACATTGTGCCAACTCGAAACCTTGATTTAGTAAAAATCTCAATGTTTAGATCCTTTGTCCAGTGGTGGTGTTTATCAGGGAATGTATTCAGCTTGCTCAGAAAACCCAAAGGGCATTAAAGCCACAAAAGCAAAGAAGAAAAAAAAAAACCTCCCATGTTTGGATCTTGTTCTAGTTAGAAAAATTAAGTTGAAATTATTGGACTTTTTCATTCATGAGGCAAATGCTGTAATACCTTGCCCTTTGACAGGTTTGAATTCTTAACATTACTAGTGGTACTTCAGGAAGTGAGGTTACAGTTACTTTCCTTATAGTGGCTAAGTGTATTAAGTTGAATGTAACAATGGTAATATTTGTTTGAACTGAGGCCCACTACTGATTAACAAATTGCTTGAATTCTTATATGTAAATAATTTTGTGGGAATGTTCCATCATAATTTCTAAATCGTTTATATACCAAGGTAGCCTTAATTTGTATGTTTCAGTACAGTGAGATTTTATTGCCTCTGGGATGCTGTTTAGTTTTTATTTTGTTGAACGTTTTTATCCTAGGAAGAGAAACCTATGACTTGTGTACCTAGATCATCTGTTACATTAAAAAGCTGCTCTTTCAGCATTAGAGCTATAAATGAATGTTATCTTGTCTTGTGGGGAAACAACCTAGGTTTTAGCTGTATGAGCTATGTTTATTATGGTGCTAATGTTCAATAGCCACATTTGACTAATTTCTCCATTCTCTGTGATGCTGTGGCTAGCAGCAGAGCTCGCCAGTTCATGCCTGGACATACTGTCAGGGCTGGGCCCTCCAGCTAGCTCCTTTGGGGTTGAGTCCATATCTTTTTGATGTGGGAGTATAAAGCGAGTATCTTGATTTCTAAACCCAGCAATTTTACAATTGACCTTTATGAGTGAAGACTTGGAGCTTTTAAAGACCTTGGCAGTCATGATCTCAAACCAATTAGGAGCTCCAAGCTCCCTTCCCAGGTAACTGTTGGGAGCAATGGCATCACTGTATGCCCTTGTAATGGCTGGAAGGGACATGATCTTGTAAGTAGGAAAGCTGTCACTTAAAACTGTATTGTTTGCTTATTAGCCATGTATCTCTTAAAATTTTGTTATGTTTACAACGATGTACCTTATTGGCAACAAGTTATTAGTTTGATGTTTAACAATAGTGCCTTTTAGTAAATTATTTTACAACTAAAACATGTTGTTTTTTGTTAGATCAACTTAGCAGAATGTAGACGTCCATGTTGAGATTTAAGATAAATAGTAAGAAATCTAAGTTTCTGTTTATTGTTTAGGTTTTAATTTTATTGTTGGTATTTTGAGACCTTTTTCATACTAAAATTTAGTGGACAGTACTACAGATTTCCCAGACCCCCCAATAATATCCCCCTTCTCCAAGCCTCTCCCCGTAGGTGTTAGTTTTAAGGGATTAAAAAGTAAAGGGCTAAGTCACTTTTTCTCTCTCTCTCTTTTTTTTTTTAGACAATCTTGCTCTGTCGCCCAGGCTGGAGTGCAGTGGCGCAATCTCAGCTCACCGCAGCCGGGTTCAAGCTATTCTCCTGCCTCAGCCTCCCGAGTAGCTGGACTACAGGTAAGTGCTACCACACCTGGCTAATGGTTTTTTGTATTTTTAGTAGAGGTGGGGTTTCACTATGTTAGCCAGGATGGTCTCGGTCTCCTGACCTTGTGATCCGCCCGCCTCAGCCTCCCAAAGTGCTGCGATTACAGGCATGAGCCACAGCGCCCGGCCTCTTGTGTATTTTTATATTGAAATAAGTACAAGCAACGATACCAATACAAATAGTTCAGGAGTTTTTACAATTCCATTAAAATGACGTGCTAAAATGTATAACGTTAAAAATAGTCCTTGAAATTAGAAAAGAGTAGACTCTGGTGTCTTGACCACGTAAATTTTTAATGAGGTATTGAGTGCGTAACAGTTGAGGTAACAACTTGCATAGGTATTATGAACAATTTTAAACATAGCCATTTAATATTCCAGATGTATTTTTGGCACAAATGATTTGTCTGTTCAGTGATAAAAGTCTCATTGCATTTCACTATCAGCTAACCCAGATGACTTGTTTTGTGAAATTTAAGAAAATTTACTAGTAGAGATCTCTTTCAAGTTTGTACTTACAGATGATCACTAGTGGTGAACAGCATTCGACAGAATATTATCTTTCAATATGACTTCAACCTGCAAATAAACCCACTTATTAAAAAAGAATACACGATCTTCCTGTGGTTAACAAAGCTTACATAGCTGGTCTACAGAGATTAGTTGATTCTGCCCTCTCCGAATAAGATAAAGTTAGCAGCAACAGGACTTTAAAGAAGTCCAGTGAGATTATCAGAGAAGAACAAAAAGAGTGACTCACACTGTATATTTTTTTTTTTGCAAGTTTAGATAGCTTTTAATTTTTTTTTTTTTTTTTAATGCTCAGGGCCAGTGTTTTAAGAGGCTCCTAACTAGCAGTCACATAATCCTAGCAAGAGTAAATCAAGCTTTAGTTATTTAGGAGAATGAGATGCTAGACATAATAGTCCGGTTGCCAATTTTGAACACTTACCTTTTCTGCCCTATAATTTTTTCTCTTCAAGACTCTTTATTCCTTTGAACTAAAAAATATAAAGTTTTAAGAGATCTAATGTCATCAGACATTATAAAATGAACTCATACCCAAGGTAAACGATTTGAATAACATCATACACTGGTTTGCTAAATTCAGACTTTTTATGACTGCTTAATTATTAGACTTCTGGACAAACCTGTTTGCTGCCAGACAAAAATCATAAATCCCAGCCATCATTTTTTCATGTCCATAGTTCCAGAGTTCACTTAAATATACTATTTGTAAAGCTGCCATTTTCATTTATAGTTTGACTATGCCAAATAGCAATTACTAAAACAATTTTGGGGTTACATTAACCAAAATAATGTCTATTACAAGGCCTGTTAACACACAAAGCCTCAGAAATACCAGTGAGTGTAACTGAAGAATATTTAGGTGATACCTTGACATGTCACTTCAATAACTCCAAGGGGCAAGGTAACTTCAATATACAAATGAAAGATTATTAGTGACCAAAGTAGAGTCTAATTTTCATCTATTAAGAATTTGTATAGAAAATACCTGAAAAAGATACATGTATATAAAATGATGCCACTTGAACTTTGTTGGTAGAAGATTGCACAAGTTCATGATCTGAGCCAATTAAGACATAAAAATATAAAAGAGGTAACAGTCTGAGGTAAACACCAAAAGATTAAAACTCCAAATATTTGAAGAAAGTAGTTACCTTCAGTTGATACACACATTTATACTTTGTAAAAAAAAAAAAAAAAAATTGTAGCTAGATATAAAATGGATACATGTAGTGTACACTGATTCATAAGAAAACAACAATGAAGTTTAAAATGGTACATCAGTCTTTTAAAAAGTATATATAAATCACAGGAAGAAAACCCCATTGTCTTTGGATCAGCTAAGGATTTCATTAGACGAGGTATCAGCATCTTCATTGGGATGTTGGCTCCCCAACAGGAGCTCTGGAGGCAAAAGTTTAGCATGTCCATTCTCAGTAACTCGTTGGGTATAAAACAAGATATAAGCTTGAGCCTTGCATACTTCATCCATGGTGCACATGCTTAGCTTGGAATCATTGCAGTGTACCCAGAACCCTAGAGTGAAGCACAGAAATACATTTATGAAGGGACTTTAGAAAATTCTAGTATGAAAGGCATTGAGTGAGAAGCTTTTTCTGAAGGGAAAATAATTTTCTAGCCAATTCATTTTTCTTTAACGAGAAATACAGTTTGGGAAGTGTTATCCTGGAATTATCTACCTTTATTCTAGAAGTAGCTTAAGTTTTTCATAGCATGTGACTGATTAGAGTACCTGACACTATTTATTCCTTGTGTAAATCTACCAGTTAATGCTTTTGCCACTAATCATACAGGATGATCATCCTTAATTCCAAAATCTGGCCAGGCGTGGTGGCTCATGCCTGTAATCCCAGCACTTTGGAAGGCCAAGGCAGGCAGGTCACCTGAGGCCAGGAGTTAGAGACCAGCCTGGCCAACATGGTGAAACCCCGTCTCTACTAAAAATACAAAAATTAGCTGGGCATGGTGGTGCACGCTTGAAGTCCCAGCTACTCAGGAGGCTGAAGCAAGAGAATAGCTTGAACCTGGGAGGCGGAGGTTGCAGTGAGCAAGGATCGCGTAGCTGCCCTCCAGCCTGGGTGATAGACTGTCTCAAAAAAAAAAAAAAAAAAAAAAAAAAAAAATACCAAACCAAAACTTTTTGTGCCAACATGATGTCATAAGTAACCCTGAACACATTTTTTTCCACTGTATTGTTTTTTACTATGAAAATTATGTGCACATAAGTATAATGCACTTACGTACATTACATGCACATAAGTATGCTAATGACTGCTTATCATTAGCATATAAATCAGCCAGGAATTATCGTGATGCCAAACCACCAGACTGTCCATATGAGTGGCTGAGATAGATAGTGACACCTTTGTTTGCTGATTGCTCAGTGTACACAAACTTTGTTATATGCACTCTGTTAATGAAACTGTTTCATTATTTAAAGTGCTGTATAAAATTATCTTTAGGCTATGGGTACAAGGTGTATATGAAGCAAACGAATTTCATGTCTAAACCTGGGTCTCATCCCTACAATATCTCATAATGTCTATGCAAAAAAATCCAAAATTCAAAACACTTATGGTCCCGAGCATTTCAGACAAGGGTATACTCAATCTGTATTAAAAAGCAAATTGGGTTGGGCATGGTGGCTCACGCCTGTAATCCCAGCACTTTGGGAGACCAAGGCTCACAGATCACTTAAGGCCAGGAGTTCAAGACCAGCCTGGCCAACATGGTGAAACCCCATCTCTACTAAAAATACAAAAATGAGCCAGGCGCGGTGGTGCACACCTGCAATCCCAGCTACTCGGGAGGCGGAGGTTGCAGTGAGCCGAGATCATGCTGCTGCACTCTAGCCCAGGGGAAAGAGTGAGACTGTCTCAAAAAAAAAAAAAAAAAAAAAGCCAATAGTGTACAACTAACTAACTTGGTAGTTTTTGGTAGTTCAGTGTTGAGTTAGCTTGGTGGATTATCGGGCTTCTCGTCCTCACCTCTCTTTTTCTGTTTGGGGTGTGTTGGGTGGAGGTGGGGAGTTGGAAGTTCATTCTGTGTTCAACAGTAAGTATCAAAAGGGGAAGTAAGGCTGGGTGCGGTGGCTCATGCCTGTAATCCCAGCACTTTGGGAGGCCGAGGCAGGCGCATCACGAGGTCAGGAGATCGAAACCATCCTGGCTAACACGGTGAAACCCCGTCTCTACTGAAAATACAAAAAATTATCCGGGCGTGGTGGCACATGCCTGTAGTCCCAGCTACTCGGGAGGATGAGGCAGGAGAATGCTTGAACCTGGGAGGCGGAGGTTGCAGTGAGCCGAGATCGTGCCACTGCACTCCAGCCTGGGTGACAGAGCGAGACTCCATCTCACAAAAAAAAAAAAAAAAAAAAAAGGTGGGGAGGGGGGAGTAAAAAATAAATTCTCAATCCAATCACTTTTGCTAGAACTAGACTATCCCAGAAGGCAGAAAATAAGTGAGTTTTGTATGTTAAACTTGAACGCAGTGTTTGTTCCAAATATCTGTGATCCCCTAGTTCATTAGGTACCCTATTTCTTTAACAAAATTACCTGAAGTAAACCAATAAACATATCTGCTTTTTGAAGTGTGTCTTTAAGAAAAGTTAACACTCTGACTTTTAGTTAGCAACAAGACTATCCTCATTATTATATCCCTCCAGCCCTTAGTCAAAAGTACTGCAAAACCTACAGAAAATATTTCATGCATTAACTCTCAGTTTTTAGTACCTGCAGAGGTATTCTCCCTAAGAAAGTAAGTGGTCAAGTAGCTTTATGATTTAGTAGTCAATTTAGAAATTGGTTAAAGCCTGAACTCCAACCTCCAAGTCCAACCCAAGATAAAATACTTTTTCTTATCTATACCTCCTTCAGAATTATAGCAGTAGGCAGTGTAGTGCCCTGAGCCAAATCCTTTCCCATGGTGCATCACCACTGCAGACAAGTCATAGATAAAGCATTCTGGTCTGAGGGATTTCAGGGTCTCCCTGCAGCAATAGGGCTCCATGTTTAAGATTTCCTCAAAGCCAACATGAACACCAATCTTCTCTCGGTTATTACGTCCTGACCACCTGTGAACAAACCAGTGTAAAATTATCAACACAATTAAGGGAAAATAACCATGTACTAGGTCCAGACACTTGTAACAGATGACCCCAGGCAGCATGGAATACAAAGTATCATATATAATATAAAATTATTTCAATGCTGAAGCTGGCTATAAATGGAGAAATTTTGGCTTATTTTGCCTTCTTGTAGTTACATGATAATGTAGGAAAAAAAATAACTTTTGGGAAAGTATTGCCTTATGGGGGCATTTATCCCCTAACAGGTAAAAGTCAAGGCCACGAAAGGGTTGGGAATTTTTTGTTTTTCGTTGTTTTTGAGTCGGAGTCTTGCTTTGTTACCTAGGCTGAAGTGCAGTGGTGCGATCTTGACTTACTGCAGCCTCTGCCTCTCAGGTTCAAGCCATTTTCCTTCTGGGACGGCAGGTGTGTGCCATCACGCCCAGCTAATTTTCGTATTTTTAGTAGAGACAGGACTTCGCCATGTTGGCCAGGCTGGTCTTGAACTCCTGACCACAAGTGATCTGCCTGCCTTGGCCTTCCAAAGCGCTGGGATTACAGGTGTGAGCCACTGTGTCCAGCCCCACCAAAGGGTTTTTAATTCCTTATTGTCTTGCCAGGATATGAAGAGGGTTATCCCAGATAGGAGTTACAATCTGGATCTTTCTTGGCCAAGTATGGAGGAAAACAAAACAGGCCACCTCTATTTCCTCAGAACACTTCAGAGCTTTTCAGACTAAAACAACAGGAACTGTGTCCCCTCGCTGTGTGTAAGTCAGCACAACCGCCCATTGGTGACAGAACTGAAAGAATGCCCTTATCCTGTCATTTTCTGTCTGCTGGTCATACTTCCCATTACTGGATCTCAGCATGGCAATGTGTTTATCGATACGCATAATGAGTTGGTGCTACGAGGGGAAAATAATATAACGTGGTAGTTCAAGAGATTATAATCCAGTTTGGGGTAGTATGGTACAGAGACAAGGCAAACATAGATAAAAATATAGTAGTAAAGTACTAAAACATGAGTTTCAGACAAATAACAGCAGGTAGAGAAGGGAGAGACAAGAATATAATTTTATGATGGAAAAAAAAATGTGAAAATGCTTAGTCCAGTGTAAAATGGCATGGAACTAAAGATGAACTATGCAAATCATGTTATCTGCTGGACCATAAGTCATATTCCAATCTCTCTGTGGGGTTGTGAAATATATATTTGGTTTTCCTTCCAGTTTCCTAAGATACATCTTCTAAAATTCTTGGAATCTCTGGAGTGATAAGAGTGTCTTGGCTGGCCGTGGTGGCTCCCGCCTGTAATCCCAGCACTTTGGGAGGCCGAGGCAGGTGGATCACCTGAGGTCAGGAGTTCAAGATCAGCCTGGCCAACATGGTGAAACCCCATCTCTACTAAAAATACAAAAATTAGCCAGGCGTGGTGGCACATACCTGTAATACCAGTTACGGGGGAGGCTGAGGCAGGAGAATCGCTTGAACCCAGGAGGCAGAGGTTGCAGTGAGCCAAGATTGCGCCATTGCACTCCAGCCTGAGCGACAAGAGCGAAACTGTCACTCAAAAACAAAAAACAAGTGTGTCTTTTGTATGCTAATGAGATAACTAGTGGCTGGCAACCCCTAGATAGCTTCAGGATGTGGGCAAGTCACAGGAAAGACCCGGGAATGACTAGAGGATGGGGACTTTCAGCTTCTTTCCAAACACTGCCCCCAACCCCCAAAGGGAATGGGGCTGAATGATGTAGTCAGTCATGCCTATGTACTGAAGCCTCCATAAAAACCCAAAAGGATGGGCTTCTGGAGCTTCCAGATAGCTAACTATGCTGAGGTCCCCGGAGGGTGGCACCCCCAGGGAGGGTGTGGAACCTATAAGCCCCTTCCCACAAGCCATGCCCTATACATGACTTCCATCTGGCTGTTCATATGGATCCTTGAAACTCTCCTTTGTAATAAACGGGTAAACACAAAGGTTTCCCTGAGTTCTGTGGGGGCCCTCCAGCAAATTAATCAAACCAGGGGAGCGGCTTGTGGGAATCCCATTAAATTTACAGTCAACGGGTTGGCCAGAATTTCCACAAACCTGGAGTTATGACTGGTGTCTGAAGTGGGGGTCAGTCTTGTGGGACTGAGCTCTCAATTTGTGGGATCTGATGCTACCTCCAGGTAGACAGTGTCAGAACTAAATTGAATTAGAGGACACCCAGCTCGCGTCCGCTGCAGAACTGATGACTTGCTTGGTGGGGAGAAATCTCCTACACATTTGGTAAGCAGAGGCCACATTCGTATTCTCTGTTGTAAGAGTATGGTAGGAGAAACTGAGTTCGGCTTTTCCAGTATCTCTCAGCCAGGTGCGGTGGCTCACGCCTGTAATCCCAGCACATTGGAAAGCTGAGGCGAGCAGATTGCCTGAGCTCAGGAGTTTCCAGATTAGCCTGGGCAACATGGCAAAACCCTGTCTCTACCCCCAAAAAAAGAAAAAAAAGAGAGAGATACAACAAACTGATAAAGAACAATAAGATAATACTATACCCAAAATTCATAATGGTTTGCTTCTGAAGAGGGGAAAGGAACAAGATTGACAGGCACACACAGGGGACATCAAAGGTATTGGAAATATTCTGCCAGGCACGGTGGCTCACGCCTGTCATCTCAACATTTTTCTTTTTTTTCTTGAGACAGAGTCTCGCTCTGTCACTCAGGCTAGAGTGCAATGGCATGATGCTGGCTCACTGCAACCTCTGCCTCCAGGGTTCAAGCGATTCTCCTGCCTTAGCCTCCCAAGTAGCTGGAACTACAGGCATGTATCACCACGCCTGGCTAATTTTTGTATTTTTATTTTTATGTTTATGTATGTATGTACGTACATATGTATGTCTGAGACGGAGTCTCACTCTGTCGCCCAGGCTGGAGTGCAACGGCGTGATATCGGCTCACTGCAACCTCTGCCTCCCAGGTTCAAGCGATTCTCCTGACTCAGCCTCCCGAGCAGCTAGGATTACACGCATGCACCACCATGCCTGGCTACATTTTTGTATTTTTAGTAGAGATGGGGTTTCACCATGTTGGCCAGGCTAGTCTCGAACTCCTGACCTCAGGTGATCCACCTGCCTCGGCCTCCCAAAGTGCTGGGATTACAGGCGTGAGCCACCTTGCCCGGCCAGCACTTTGGGAGGCCAAGGTGGGTGGATCGCTTGAGCCCAGGAGTTTGAGACCAGCCTGGGCAACATGGTAAAACCCTATCTCCAGCCTAGGTGACAGAGTAAGACTCAATCTCTAAATAAATAAATAAATAAGCAAATGTAAGTCATTTACTAGCCAAGTATATGGTATTAAAAGTTAATTCATTTGTCAGAAAGGTGATTAAAGTAAGGGGAAAAAATTATAACATGCATTCTTTAAGTTTTGAAGCATTATAAGCACAAGGAATGATCACTTTGCAACTGGTCCTACTACAGACCTGAATCGTTTGAGGTGCAGTCTGAGAACCTGAGGTAGGTGGCATATCATAAGTTGTTTCTGGGCTTCTGTGAGTACAACGGGTTTGGAGGAAAACCTTCTACGCTTTGCTGTAACATCAAAGAAAGAATAAAAATCAAATTTAATTTAAAGATGCAGGGAAAAGCTGAGTGAACCTTCTTTTTAATTAAGACAGAAATGAAAAGTATCTACTGTGTTCCAGGCATTGTACTGTGCTAGAGATACAGACATGGGCTTCGAGAAACTCACGATCCACAATTAAACAAAAAACTTATGAGCTAGTCAAGTTAGACAGATCTGTAATCAAGTACATGATTTAATAATAATCTTGCATATAATGTAATAGAACAAAGTATACTGCTATAATATATTTATTTATTTATTTATTTAGAGACAGAGTCTCACTCTGTTGCCCAGGCTAGAGTGCAGTGGCGCGATCTTGGCTCACCACAACCTCCACCTCCTGGGTTCAAGCAATTCTCCTGCCTCAGCCTCCCAAGTAACTGGGACTATAGGTGCGCACCACCACGCCTGGCTAATTTTTGTATTTTTAGTAGAGACGGGGTTTCACTATGTTGGCCAGGCTGGTCTCGAACTCCTGACCTCGTGATCCACCTGCCTCGGCCTCCTAAAGTGCTGGGATTACAGGCATGAGCCACTACACCCAGCCATAATAATATTTTTAAATGGAACTGGCTATACCAATTAATAGGAAAAGTTACAACATTCCCTAAACATTTTAATATACATTTTCCAAACTCTTAATTTAAAAGTTTGTGGTCAAAATATTTTAAAAAGAAATAAGAAAAAAAAAAGTGTGTGGTCAGTTCATTTACTTAGGCTAGTCAGAAACCCAGAGGAAGGTCCTGATTGCCTAGAACATCCCTCCACTTTTCCTGGGACCACCCCAGCCCCTGGTCAATGGCCTAGGAAAGCAGGACTTTACCAGCTCTGAGGCCTCCCTCACTTAAGCGTTTTGCTTTTGCTCTTTTAGCACTAGATCTTAGACAGCTGGAACTCAGGATTCTTCTCGTTGTCCCTTCTGCTTCCCTAGAGGTCCATCTATGGACTGTCCTGCAGCTGGGCCATCGGCTACAGTTTGTTCCTGATGTCCAGGAGCTATCCTTCAACTTGTACACCAGCTCCAACTCCAGCCATGGCAGCAGCTGCTTCTCATGTGGGAAGCAGGCTCAGTCCACCATGAAGCTGAGCTCTAAGCCACCTTCACTGGCCTTTCTTCCAGGTGTCTGACCCTGCGATCCAGGTTATCTGGCTGCTGTTGAATGTCCTGGACCTACCTCTAGATTGTCTCCTAGCACATCCGGTCCAAGGGTAGCCAGATAGGGGATGTCAGCTCCTCGGCGTATAATTGTAAACGTTTGCATTGCTGTGTTAAAGCAGCTCTTTTAGGCCTGTATTTGGTAGCTTTAGTAAACATATAGAAATTTGCTATAAAACCATATTCTGCATTTATAACATCACCCCCAAATTTGGTGATGAAAGCATTTGGGACTCATCACATTTATGTCCAAGAAAAAATAATACTTCATTCATAACAACTTTGACAAAGATTTATTTTTTAAAAAAACCTTATAAATTTAAGGCTACTTTATGTGTTCACATTAGACAGCACTCAGAAAAAACTGTTAAAGTCATTCCAGGAAACCATCAATTGATATAACATTTCTTCAATGTGGGAATATCCTATTTTTTGTTTACCTTAAAAGTTTAGTATCTAAAGCCTTAGAATCTATTTGCGAGATAGGGAAATTAGGGAGAATACCTGAAAAAATATATACAGTATAGTATAAACTAGTATAACTATAGCATAGTTTATAGTATACTATACTACACTATATGTTTATACTATATATATAGTAAAAATACTAAGATGCTATGTAAGTATATCTTATTCTTTTTTTAAATTTCAATAAGTTTTTGGGGAACAGGTGGTGTTTGGTTACATGAATAAGTTCTGTAGTGGTGAGATTTTGGTGCACCCATCACCCAAGCAGGGTACACTGTACCCAATTGCGTAGTGTTTTATCCCTCACCCCCTCCCACCCTCTCCCCTGAATCTGTAAAGTCCACTGGATCATTCTTTTTTTTTTTTTTTTTTTTTTTTTTTGAGACAGAGTCTCGTACTGTCACCCAGGCTGGAGTGGAATGGCATGATCTCGGCTCACTGCAACCTCCCCCTCCCGGGTTCAAGTGATTCTCCTGCCTCAGCCTCTTGTGTAGCTGGGATTACAGGCGCGCGCCACCATGCCCAGCTAATTTTTGTATTTTTAGTAGAGATGGGGTTTCACCATGTTGGCCAGGCTGGTCTCGAACTCCTGACCTCAGGTGATCCGTCCACCTCAGCCTCCCAAAGTGCTGGGATTACAGGTGTGAGCCACCACGCCCGGCCCACACTCGATCATTCTTATGTCTTTGCATCCTCATAGCTTAACTGCCACTATATATACACATCGACAGAGGAGATGAAGACACAGTAGATCTTTTTGTGTGAACAGAGGCTTGTTCTGTCACCCAGGCTGGAGTGCAGTGGCACGATATTGGCTCACTGCAACCTCTGCCTCCTGGGTTCAAGAGATTCTCCTGCCTCAGCCTCCCAAGTAGCTGGGATTATGGATGTGCTACACCACACCCGGCTAATTTCTATATTTTTAGTAGAGATGGGGTTTCACCATGTTGGCCAAGCTGGTCTTGAACTCCTGACCTCAAGCGATCCACCTGCCTTGGCCTCCCGAAGTGTTAGGATTACAGGCGTGAGCCACCACACCTGGCCAACACAGCAGATCTGATGTGGTTTTACACACCATTTCCTTGGAGGAAGATGCTTCTTTTTTGTTTTGTTTTTCTTTTTTCTTTTTTTTTTTTTTTTTGAGACAGAGTTTCACTCTTGCTCAGGCTGGAGTGCAGTGGTGCAATCTCAGCTCACTGCAACCTCTGCCTCCTGGGTTCAAGCAATTCTCCTGCCTCAGCCTCCTGAGTAGCTGGGATTACAAGTGTGTGCCACCACGCCCAGCTAATTTTTGTATTTTTAGTAGAGACGGGGTTTCACCACATTGGCCAGGCTGGTCTCGAACTACTGACCTCGGGTGATCTGCCCACCTCAGCCTCCCAACGTGCATAGGATTACAGGCGTGAGCCACCGTGCCCGGCCGAAGACACTTCTCTTTAACTGAAGTGGCTGTTTCACCCCCAGTGTCAGGTTCCTGTGCTCTCCTCTCTTAGAGCACTTATCATAGTGGATCCTGTCTATCTGCCTCCTCCATTAGGAATGTGAGCACCTTGACAGTATATAACCTCTATCTACAGACACTGGGAATAACTAACACAGAAGAGACAGTGCATGGTTTTGAATAAATCTTTGTTTTGATGAAGCCAATCTCCACATCCAAATAATATATGCAGCAGTCCTGCATATACTATTTCCTCTTTTATGTATATAGACACACACACATACATTTATCTACATATCATTTTGATATGTAGCAAAAAAAAGCTCATAAAGCAAGTGTTTCATTCACACTACATGACATGCTTTCCTTTCATTATTCCTCTTCACTACTTTATTTGGTCCACATATCATATTTAAACTTGTTATGAATCTTCTGTCTCCAAAATTGTCTAGAAGATCAGAAACAATTTAAATTCCATCAATATGGCCAAACAAATGCATAGTTCGTAAATGCCAGTTATAAAGTGAAAATGTCTGTTTCTTTTGACGAACTGAAAAAAAGTTCATTTTCATAAATGCTAAAGATTTCTTTCAGCTTCCTCTCATCTGCGTTTCTCTTTATCATTCCTAGGAAAGCACCAAGAACACACCATCTTTACTCACAGTTACACTGGTCACATACGTAGATTTTTCCTCCTAAAGCTTCAGTTTCTGTAAATTTGGCCAACATTTCAGTAACCAGACATGGCTGGGAAGCAATATCTTTTCCACTGCATTGATATCTTTCTGGAAACTCCAATGACAAGTCCCAGAAAGGTTCTATGGTATTTGATTTGTTGTCACATGCAAGACATGTAACCTGCAAATGAGAATATGAGTTCCTAAGATTATAATCTTTCCATCAAAACATTAACTCTTTTCACTAGAGGTCACTGCCACTAAATAAACTTTTCTCATGAAAATGCACCATTAGAATTCTGAATAATCTGCCTGTTTGTCTTTCATCTTTTTTTTTTTTTTTTTTTGAGATGGAGTCTTGCTCTGTCCCCAGTGCTAGGGTGCAATGGTGCAATCTTGGCTCACTGTAACCTTAGGCTCTTAGGTTCAAGCCTTAGGCTCTTAGGTTCAAGCAATTCTCCTGCCTCAGCCTCCTGAGTAGCTGGACTACAGGTGCCAGCTACCACACCCAGCTAATTTTTCTATTTTCAATAAAGACGGGCTTTCGCCATATTGGCCAGGATGGTCTTGAACTCCTGACTTTAGGTGATCCGCCCACCTCGGCCTGCCAAAGTGCTGGGATTACAGGCGTGAGCCACTACGCCCGGCCTCTCCTTCATCTTTTGCTGATTTTTCTTCCTAACACCAAATCCTATAACCTCTTAACTCAATCCAATCTTAACCACATTACAAGTAAAATACTATCTTTTTTGAGGCCCTGACAACTGATAATTTCAAAAGACAAGATATATGACATAAATGATCATGTCATACTCCTACTTAAAGCAAACATCACATTAAAATCCCCATCCAAACACAGAAAACATGAAAAACATGGAGCTGTTTTAACAACTTACATAGGCAATGTAGCAACCAGAAAGGAAATGAATAGCAACTTCAGTGAAACATTCAGCAGGATTTAATGCCAACAAACACTGCACATAATTAAAGACAGACTCCATGAACTAACAATTCACATATGATATATTATAAAGAACCTCTTTCATACAAGCTATAGTCCTGGCACAGGCAACAAAATAAAGAAGCCAGTTCTAATACAGATTTTAGATTTCACAAATTGACACAAAGAACTCTCCTGGCTTTTATAGTCTAAGGACTCAGTAGTGCCAGGGCCAGACATTTTGAGAATTTTCTTGAATTAAACAAAAAAAACAAAAACAAAAGCAAAAACACACAAAAAGCCATCCCAGTCTGGGTGTGGTGGCTCATGCCTGTAATCCCAGCACTTTGAGAGGCCAAAGCGGGAGGACTGCTTGAGCCCAGGAGTTTGAGACCAGCCTGGACAACACAGTGAGACCTTGTCTCTATAAAAAAAATAAAAAATAGAAAGGAAAAGCCATTACAGCAACCAACTGTCTTAAATCTCCTGAGAACAAGTTCCCTAAGAGTGTATTAAAGAAAGAGAAGCAAAAAGCTGGTACAGTAATTTTTATTAATTTCAAAATTCATTTATAAAGGAAAAAACAAGCACAAAGCCACTTTCATACTACTGGAAATATAGATAGATGATAGATAGATAGATAGATAGATAGATAGATAGATAGATAGATAGATAGATATAAAAGAAAAACACTTTCTGGAAAGAACTTTGTCACCAAGTATCAGAAGTCTTACTCTGACAAAGTCAACTTCTAGGACTCTGTCATAAGGAAATCAGAAAATTAATTGATGACATTATAATAATGAAAAAAATTAAAAACAGTCAACAATAGGGGAATGGTTAAGTTATGGTATAAACATATGATGTGGCCAGGCGCACTGGCTCATGCCTGTAATCCCAGCACTTTGGGAGGCCAAGGCGGGCGGATCACAAAGTCAGGAGACCGAGACCATCCTGCCTAACATGGTGAAACCCCGTCTCTACTAAAAATACAAAAAATTAGCCGGGTGTGGTGGCGGGTGCCTGTAGTCCCAGCTACTTGGGAGGCTGAGGCAGGAGAATGGCATGAATGAACCCGGAAGGCGGAGCTTGCAGTGAGCTGAGATCGCACCACTGCACTCCAGCCTGGGCAACAGAGTGAGACTCCATCTCAAAAAAAAAAAAAAAAAAAAAAAAACCAACATATGATGTTAAATAGCAGAAATATACCAAAAAAACACAAAAAAATTATGAACATTGAAATGTTTTGAAAAGAATGATGAAATATTTTTAATTACTGGAAAATCATTACAATATTAAATCAGAAAAGCAGATAAATGCAAAATGACCAATTATGGGAAAAAATATGTATATATGTGCAGGAGAAGAAAAGACTAGAAAATATACCAAAATATTAATAGTTTTACCTATGGATTGTGCGGTTATAGGATTAGAGAATGATTTTTCTTTTCTTCTATATAGATTTCCTATATTATATAGGTTTCCTGCAACTATATGTTGCACTCTGTAACAGTGTATTTTAAAACTTTTGCATAAAAAGGAAATGACAGAGAAAGATGGAGAAGTAAAATTGCAGTACAATTCTTATTTGCTAATTGACACAAAGTCTTTCCATTTCTGAAACACTGAAAAATAAACTTCATAGATATTCCTTAAGAAGAATGACATCTGAAATACTTAAACAACATTGTAGGAAAGTATGCTAGAAAAACAAAAGATGGCCTTATTACAATGACAGTTGGACTGAAGAACAGAGGGAGGTGTGCAGGGGGAAGGAAATGACCTAAAAGCCTAATAGCCTCAATTATAAAAAAAATTTTGTTTAAATCTGTGTGTTATGGGAAAGTAGAGAACCTTATGTCTATTAACAGTTCACCAACAAGGCCACTCAGTATAGAGAACCTTTACTTAGAAGATTCTGGTTTTATAGCCTACCTTATCATGACAAAGGAAACTTTTGAGTAGTAATTAAAATAAAGGAAAATAATTTAAGATTATTTTGGATGAAATCACATTTGTTTACCTTAAAATTTCCCTACCTACTTGTTAAAGCTCTCAGACCAGGATATAGGAAGCCCTCCAGGGCTACTCCTTGGTCCCTGAAATTGCTCAAGTGTGCACCACTTTCTTTCTTTGGGTTTTTTTTTTTTTTTTTTTTTTTTTGAGATGGAGTCTCGTTCTGTCACCCAGGCTGGAGTGCAATGGCATGATCTCAGCTCATTGCAACCTCCACCTCCTGGGTTCAAGTGATTCTCCTGACTCAGCCTCCGAAGTAGCTGAGATTACAGGCGTCTGCCACCACACGCAGCGAACTTTTGTATTTTTAGTAAAGACGGGGTTACACCATGTTGGTCAGGCTGATCTTGAAATCCTGACTTCAGGTGATCTACCTGCCTTGGCCTCCCAAAGTGCTGGGATTATAGGAGTGAGTCCCCGCGCCCGGCCATGTGCACCATTTTCATCCCGAGAATGGCAGCATCTTTAAATCCGTTCCCTCTGGGATTAAACCCTCCTCTTCTCAATCCCTCAGATAACGAATGTAATATTGGTAACCTAGAGAGCTCCGTCTCCTGATTTCTCCCTCCCTCCAAAAGCTTTTGATACCATGGATGTAAAACTACTTCCAATGATTCAGGAAAGAAGGAATTGTAAATGAGTGAACTGATTACTCTATACATATTTATAAAAACAATCTATTTTGACCTGAAAATGGTACTAGCTCAACACACTAGATGTACATAGAATATGCCTTTTTATAGGCTACACTTTATGAACTCCCCATGATGAAAATAAGATTTTAAAAAATCCATACCTGACTAAGAAGTTGTCCGTGAAAAATGTTATTTACAACATTCAGAACTTGTTTGATGAGTTTCCTTTGAGAAGTGGGGATAAGAGCTGGTAAACTGGTACCAGTTATCTCTAATTCACGTTGTATTTTATCTAAAAGTTCACAAAGAAATTCCTGAGCGTCTTGTTGGGCATAACCACGAAAGGCAGGAATGAGTCTCCACACCGAGTGTAGCATAGCAAATGGTGAGACCAACGCCCACTTTCCAGACCACATGACTTGGAACAAAGTATGCAATTCATGACAAAGAGAAATGTACTGTGAAGTTGGCTCCTTCGGCTGAATAAGTTCCATCTTTCTACTTTTTGATGCTCCACCACTTAGTCCTGATGACAGACTTGATTGTCTGGAGCGAACAAAACCTGTATCTTTTTCCTGACATTCATTCATTTGATATACTACCGTATCTGTGACTGGTGGATGCTTACAAGAAGATCTTGTCTTTTCGCTAGCAGTCATAGCCAGCGATTGGTTCAGATCAAGCTTTAAAAAACATTGTCGAAAAATAAGTAAATGACTCAACACCTGAAGAACAGAATTCATATAGCAAGTATTTCCCAAATTTCTCAATCCGGTTACACCAGGAGTTACTATTGGCCTTCGCTTAACTGAGGAGTCACTGACTTTTTGAGATCTTTCATTTTCTGAGGTAGAGAGTACTTTATCTTTTGCAGGTGATGATGGCGTTTGTGCTGGCACCTGAACAGAGACTATTTCTATTATGGTCGACTGAGCGAACCCTTGTAAACGTAAACTCTTTCTTGGAGGCATACTTTCCAATTCTGCTTTAACTTGATACTCCAATTCTTGCCGTCTTTTCTTTACTTCTCTTTTTACTACTATTTTTTCCTGAAATGGTTCTTCTTGCTTTTTTCTTCCAATGGGTGATTGTTCAAACCATGTTCGAAAGATTTTGCCCATTAGTATTCTTCTCCTGTGCCAAAGAGCAGTATACATTTGATCTTCATTTTGAAGCAGAGATTGGGCACTGTCATGTAAGAAATAAGAATAATCACTTGTACCCACGGACCGTACAAACCTCCCACTACGAGTTGTGCAGTGATCATTTTGACTTTTGATGGCACTTAATGTACTTCGTAGTAACTTCAGGTCTCCAGTTGCATTATCATTCAGAACATAATCATCACAAAGGTAACAAAAAACATACATCTCATTCACCTCCAATGCAACAGGATGACTGCTTTCTTGAAAGTGCTTGAGTGCATGCTCTTTGATATATCTTCCACAGGCCACATAGGAGCAGCTAAGGCAAGCCCAAATGGACTCAGTTGTGTTGCAGTCCACACAGTGCCATTTCTGAGGGTTGAGGCTGGAATGGTCTTGAGCAAGCTGCAGTTCCCCAACATGTTTGCACTTATCCATTGCTAGCATTTATTTAGTCTAGCTGAGAAACGCATAATCCAAACAAGTCTCTGTTCACAACACTTGAAGCATCTGAAAACTAAACAGAACAATGTCAAGTGTTAATAACAAGACACTAATATTTTTCATAAGATATTTTTCCCACGAACAATAAAGATTTGTGTCCTCTGCTCCCAATTTCTAGGCTGCTTGTCATAATACCATTGGCAGTTCTCACATTTCCCTTTCTCCAGACTTCCCTAATCTCACATCCACCTTGCTCTGAAAGCACACACTTCACTTTCTCTAATGAGTCGCCTTTAACTTTTGTTTTTAACTTTCTGCCACCATCTAGTGGTGAAAAATGGGTAGCAATCACTTTCCATTGAAATAGCTTAATATCTATCCTTTTTACCCAGTAGTCTGAGGGGCAGTTTCCAAAACTGCATTCCTTTTTTTTTTTTTTGACACAGAGTCTTGCTCTGTGACCCAGGCTGTAGTGCAGTGGTGCGATCTCAGCTCACTGCAACCTCTGCCTCCTGGGCTCACGTGATTGTTGTGCCTCAGCCTCCCGAGTAGCTGGGATTACAGGAGTGCACCACCACATTCAGTTAATTTGTTTTTCATATTTTTACTAGAGACAGGGTTTCATCATGTTGCCTAGGCTGGTCTTGAACTCCTGAGCTCGGGTCATCTACCCACCTTGGCCTCCCAAAGTGCTGGGATTACAGGTGTAAACCACTGTGCCTGGCCCCTTTTCTTAAAGACTGGGGTTGGCAAGACCCAAATATATCTCACTAATATTTATAAACATTCCAAGCCTTATGCGGAGTTAATAAAGCATAACCAAAGATGAAAAGGTGAGTTTTAAGGCAGAAAAACGTAGGTTTGAATTGTACCTTTGCCACACACTGTTAAATGTATGATTTTGAGCATATGTTTTAACTTCTCTAAACCATCTGTAAAAGAGGGAAAATCATACCAACTTCAATTGAATTGTTGAAGAACTGAGAGATAATATTTATCTGACACATGGTAAATGCTCAATAAATGGTAGTTTTAATTATAACTATAGTGAACAAATATTATTATCCTATTTAAATAAATCATATTATTCTATTTGATTACCATTAAACTTATTTTTTTCCATTTGGTAAATCAATAATTACCTTTAATTCATGGCTCTATAACATACTCTGAGGCCGAATAGACTTGACAGTTGGCTTTAGGTAAAGAAAGACAGAAGAGGAGAATGTGCTTTTGTATTTGAATAGTCTCAGGAACGTACAAGGAAATAAAGAGAGAAAAAGAAAGAATATGAAGTGGGTGGCAATAAGCTTTTGTTACATTCTAGCAGGCCTAAACCTACCTGAAATTATAAGCTTATTTTTTAAAAAAAGCTTATGTGATTTTTGACACAGAACTTGTTCCTTTATCAGTTAAAGTCAGGAGCACTTCTGCTGTAAGTTATTTACATGTAATGAACAGAAATCTTATTTAAAAAGTCATGATCACAAAACACTTTTTTCATTGATTTAATACAAATCAAAGACAAATTTCAGGGTTTGGGTGGAGACCTAGTTACGGAACACTAAAAACACCCTATGTATCATGACCAAAGCATTACATTTTTAGGGCAGCTGAAACTGTGAATTTCAATGGTACCTGCAAGTGCCACCTCCAGGCCTTAGGAAAACTGCAAAAGCAGTTGATTTTTGGTTCCTTCCCACCTCTTTTTGTAAAATCTCATATTCGTTCCTTAATTTTTAGGTATCAGGTACTGACCAGTCCCAGCTCTCACATGTTCATGTGTTTCTTTCTTTCTTTGCCTTTTTTTTTTTTTTTGAGACAGGGTCTTGTTCTGTCACCTAGGCTGGCCTGCAGTGGTGCAGTCTCAGCTCACTGTAACCTCCACCTCCCAGGTTCAAGCGATTCTCCCACCTCAGCGTCCTCGGTAGCTGAGACCACAGGCATGTGCCATTATGCCTGGCTAATTTTTGTATTTTGGGTAGAGAAATAATTTCACCATGATGCCTAGGCTGGTCTCGAACTCCTGGCCTCAAGTGATCCACCCGCCTAAGCCTCCCAAAGTGCTAGGATTACAGGCATGAGCCACCGTGCCCAGCCCCCATTTCACACGTTTTAAGTGCACATTTTAAATTTACTTCTCTCTCTAAAAATTTCCGGAGGTTTAAAATCTGGTCAAATATGGTACTTTATTAGAAGACCTAGGATTTGACAACAGTTGCTAATGGTAAAATTGAGACATCAGTGATTAATATATTCCACTATCCCATATCTTTCTGTATGAGGCAAGAAACTTTACAGTCATCCCTGACTCTCTCTCTCTAAATCAATCCTTCAGGAAAAATGGTTGACTCTACCTTCAAAATATACTGAGGATCTGACTTAGTGCCTCTACTGCCACCAGCCTGATCCAAGCTACAATCGAGTCTTACCTGGATTACTGCAGTAAGGCTCCCAGATGGTCTCTCCACTTCTGTCCTTACTGCCACCAGCAGTCTACTCTCAATGCACAGTAGCATGGTCTGCATCTAGACCTAAACAACCACTTTAGAAAATCCTTGCTGTGGCCCTCCTCTATTAATGTGTAGTCAGCAAGGCTAAGGGCATTGTGGCCACTTGAAGTCTGCACACACCAGTAATTCCCCTTCTAAGGCCACTCGCTGGTACCTGGGACTCAGAGAATTACTTGCCCCAATCATCCCCAAGCTTGCTTCTAGGGCCTATGAGCAACACAGAGCCACTGAAGAAATCTGTAGAGGAGAATGATATGATCAGATCTGTGGGTTACAGAGGGATCTGAATTACAAAGAGCTCTGGAGAAGGGACGAGTGATTAAGAGAGACTAGCAGTGCAGAAATTATAAGGAAATTAAAGCTGCAGGAGAATAGCAGCTTTGAAGAAGGGGGTAGAGGTAGAATTAGTGCTTAACAAACATTGGTTGAGAGAACTTAATTTGGAGGTTAAAGGAAGAATCTAGGGCTCTGTATTACCTTTTATTCAAGATGATAAAATAAAGAATACAGAGAAAATTTAGTTAAACATGTTTCTGGCAAATCATAGAAAATAATTTTTATATTATTTTATTTTTTGAGACAGAGTCTCACTCTGTCGCCCAGGCTGGAGTGCAGTGGTGCAATCTTGGCTCACTGCAACCTTCACCTCCTGGGTTCAAGCCATTCTCCTGCCTCAGCCTCCTGAGTAGCTGGGATTACAGGCACACGTCACCATGTCCAGCTAATTTTTGTATTTTTAGTAGAGACGGGGTTTCACCATGTTGGTCAGGCTGGTCTTGAGCTCCTGACCTGGTGATCTGCCTGCCTTGGCTTCCCAAAGTGCTGAGATTACAGGCGAGAGCCGCCACGCCAGGCCAAAAATAATTATTAGTTCCACATCCTTACAGAGATGAAGAAGGAAATGCCAGCAAAAAAGATCATTTCATTCCAAAATTTTAAAGACATAGAATGAGTTAACACTTTCAGAAAAGTCTCAACAGAAAAAAGCCTGGTGAGAATACATTTATTCTGAGGTTATCTCTGGGTAATGGGACTGCAAATTACTGTACTTTCTTTATTAATCTATACTTTTGAAATTGTAAAAATAACATGTTTTAAATAAAAACAGCTCAGATAGCGTTAAGTATGTGCTAAATTGTACACTAGCCTTTTTACTCCTTTCTCTACTCTGCAAATAAATTCCCTTGAATACAAAACAGTACCTGTTTCATTGAAGCTGTTGCTAAAAAATCTATTTAGATAATAACAAAGTACTTGACCTTCAAAGGGAAGTGGCATCTATAATTAAACACATCATTCTATTTGATACAAAATTGTGAAAAGGGTGAAATCTTGATTAGATGTCATCTATCTGAGAGACATCACGGTGGAAGAGAGGGATTACAGTAAAACGGTTAGTGAGCACACCCTGGAATCTAAATCCTTGACAGGATTTACTATGTGACCATAAATTATGTGCTACATACCTCAGTTTTCTTATCTGTAAAGTAACAGTGGTAATAATACCAATAGGGTTGTTGAGGGAATTAACTTAGAACTCCTGGCACTTAATAATATGGCCCTCAGTACATCTTAGCTGCCAATAAAATAATAAAATAATAATAAATTATTATTATAAATGCTAGTTTCCTTCTAGTTGATCGCTTTTAGCCAGGGATTCCTTCTTCTCAGCCAAATGTGTACTAAGCCCAACTAAGGGGCTGACAGATAATCAAGATGTTAGCTAAGAACTAAGGTCTGACCTCTCCCAGGGGAATTTGCATTTTAAAACGGGGTCTCTCAAAGATAAAATCTTTTTAAAAATAGATGCGAAACCAGAATAGTGGAATGACAGATCACCAGATTAATATTTTAGGGCAGGGGGCCCACTTACCCTGTCTACTTATGAAAGAAATCAGTAAGGGGTAGACAACACAGGCAAGGGCACGGCGGAAAGCAGGAGCTACAGAGCCAGGCTTCTGTTCCCAGAGATCTCCAGGAACTCAGACAGTAACTAGGGTATCCCCAAAGGGGCCTCATCACACAAAGATCTAAGAGCTTGGAGGAAAGAAAGGAGGATGGACACTTCCTATATTCCTCTACTGGGTTCAGAGCACCTCTTTTCATTTGCTAATCCACCTCTGTGAAGCTATGCATTAGCTCTGGCATCAGCAGATTGGATGTATGATTTCTGGCAGTATATTCATTTTAAAGAGGTATTACCTGACAAAACATTTTTATATCCCTCATGCAGATTCTGACAAAATATTACGTGTAGCAATATAATACCATCTTACAAATAGGATGCTTGGAATGAAATCTATAAGGATTAAAACTATCTGTGCTGTAATTCTCACGCATTTAAAAAATGTTTCATACTCCAAATTCAAATTGGTAGCTATCAAATGGCTTTCTTTTTCTTTTTCTTTTTTCTCCAGTGTGACTTGTCAATGAAATGGCTTTTTTTTTTTTTTTTTTTTGAGATGGAGTCTTGCTCTGTTGCCTAGGCTGGAGTGCAGTGGTGCGATCTAGGCTCACTGCAAGCTCTGCCTCCCAGGTTCACACCATTCTCCTGCCTCAGCCTCCCGAGTAGCTGGGACTACAGGCACCCACCACCACACCCAGCTAATTTTTTTGTATTTTTGGTAGAGACAGGGTTTCACCATGTTAGCCAGGATGGTCTCGATCTCCTGACCTCGTGATCTGCCTGCCTCAGCCTCCCAAAGTGCTGGGATTACAGGCGTGAGACACCGTGCCCGGCCCAATGAAATGGCTTTTTAAACACTAAGTATACTATTTTCATTTTTAAAGACAGATGTATTTACAAATATTCTAAAAGCTTTATCATTCTTCAGTGCAAAAAGACAATAAAAAATTTAATTTGTTCAAAGAAACCCATTCAAGCTCTTCATACTTTTCATACCTATGACTGAGCATGCATTTTAAAAATTCCCTTCAGCAAATCTCTAAAGTTAAATAACTATATTTGACTTATTGAAAGCTAATTTTATGTAGAATTAGTATATCACTGAAGCATTTATTAAACAAAAAGCTAAAATGATTAGGAGAGAAATAGATGATCTTATAAGGGATTTTTAATCAACAGTATATATCAAACTCCAAAATCAAATATCATAGGTAATATATTTAACTTGTTACAGTTCGACAGCATAAAACTGCTTATATTCACCACAGTGAGGACTCTCTGAAATTAGTTTCTATTTACTCAAATTATAGCCCTTTGTAACCTACAATCCAGAGTTTCGCATGTAGTGTAATACCTTCCTGTTGTATTTTTGTAGCTCTTCAAACCTCTTCTGATAATGAACTCATCCTACAGAGGTTCCAGCAGAGGTCTGATCATCAATTCCAGACAGCTAACTACCTCGACTTTATCCTAAGCCCTAACCTTTCTGAACCAGTCTCAGGCACAACCCAAAGTCAGCTTACCTATGCATGTTACCTTCCCAAACTAGCTTTTTATCGGGTATTCTTCTCTAACATACTGTATTATCATTCTAGGACCTAGGCTAGAAATCTTAAGGATTTTCTTTACTCCTCCCCTCCATCTTTTATTTATTTATTTTTTTGAGTGAAGTTTCAGTCTTTTTGTCCAGGCTGTTGTGCAATGGTGTGATCTTGGCTCACTGCAACCTCTGCCTCCCAGGTTCAAGTGATTCTCCTGCCTCAGCCTCCCGAGTAGCTGGGATTACAAGCACATGCCACCACACAAGGCAAATTTTATATTTTTAGTACAGATGGGGTTTCACCATGTTGGCCATGCGGGTCTCAAACTCCTGACCTCAGGTGATCTGCCCACCCTCGGCCTCCCAAAGTGCTGGGATTACAGGCATGAGCCACCACACCCTGCTCTCCCTCCCATCTTTTCTACTCCTATACACTTAGGGTTATTGTTCCCTAAGTCTCTATTACTTTCATTACCACAGCTATCAGTCTCGTGGATTTTATTATATTGTTCCTGGAGTACAATATTTTGGTAGCCTCCAAACTGGTCTCCCATCATCTGGACTCTCTCCTCCATACTATCCCACCAAATTAACCTTCAAGTTTGCTCTGAGACTTTAACTCCTTTTTTGATGAAAAAATTATAATTTTAATTTCCTCATTATGAAAGCAAAACATATTCATTACAGAAAAATTGGGAAAGAGAGGAAAAAAAATTTCCCCCATCTCACCATACAGAAGTAGCAATTTAAAACATTTGTTTTGGCCAGGCGCAGTGGCTCACGCCTGTAATCCCAGCACTTTGGGAGGCCAAGGCGGGTGGATCATGAGGTCAGGAGTTCAAGACCAGCCTGCCCAGCATGGTGAAACCCTGTCTCTACTAAAAATACAACAAATTAGCCGGGCATGGTGGCGCGGAGGCTAAGGCTTAGGCTAAGGTGGGAGGCTGACGCAGGAGAATTGCTTGAACCCAGCAGGTGGAGGTTGCAGTGAGCCAAGATTACACCACCGCACTACAGCCTGGGCGAAACAGCAAGACTCCATCTCAAAAAAAAAAAAAAAACAAAAAAAAAACACCATTTATCTTTTTAAAATTCTAGTAAAATTCACATAACAAAATGTATCTTCACCACTTTTAACTGTACAGTGTGGTAGTGTTACATACATTTACTTTGTTGTACAACCATCCATTCCATAACTCTTTTCATCTTGCAAAACTTAAACTCTGTGCCTAATGGGCACAATAATAACCCATTCCCTGCTCCCCTCAGCTTGTGTGAGCCTTTAACTCTTGTACTTAAAATCCTCCAATGGTTCCCTGTAGTTCAATAATGCAGAGGCTTTTGAACTTTGAGACTCAAAAATTTTACCTCACACCCCAGTAAATAGGTGTGTACACACATAACACACACACTCTGGAACAAATGCTTTACAAACAATCCTTAAAAGAATAATGCAGCCAGGCGCGGTGGCTCACGCCTGTAATCCCAGCACTTTGGGAGGCTGTGCTGGTGGATCACGAGGTCAGGAGATTGAGACCATCCTGGCTAACACGGTGAAACCCCCTCTCTACTAAAAATACAAAAAAATAAAAATAAAAATTAGCTGGGCGTGATGGTGGGCACTGGTAGTCCCAGCTACTTGGGAGGCTGAGGCAGGAGAATGGTGTGAACCTGGGAGGTGGAGCTTGCAGTGAGCCGAGATCACACCTGGGCAATAGAGTGAGACTCCGTCTCAAAAAAAAATAAATAAATAAATAACTTATTCTGGTCCAGGAACAGTGGCTTACGCCTATAATCTCAGCACTTTGGGAGGCTGAGGCGGGTAGATCATTTGAAGTCAGGAGTTCAAGACCAGCCTGGCCAACATGGTGAAACCCTGTCTCTACTAATAATACAAAAAATTAGCCGGGCATGGCGGCAGGTGCCTGTAATCCCAGCTGATCAGGAGGCTGAGGCAGAATTGCTTGAACCTGGGAGGTGGAGGTTGCAGTGAGCCGAAATGGCACCACTGCACTCCAGCCTGGGCGACAGAGTTAAACTCTGTTTCAAAAAAAAAAAAAAAAAGAATTAATTAATTCTGGCTGGGCACAGTGGCTCATGCTCAGAATACAAAGTCCTAGCAATTTGGGAGGCCAAAGTGGGCAGATTGCTTGAGCTCAGGAGTTCAAGAGCAGCCCGGGCAACACAGTGAAACAAAATATGCAAAAATTACCTGGCGTAGTTGTATGTGCCTATAAGCCCAGCTACTCAGGAGGCTGAGGTGGGAGGATCACCTGAGCATGGGGAGGTCGAGGCTGCAGCGAGCCATGATGGTGCCACTGCACTGCAGCCTCAGCAAAAGAGCAAGACCCTGTCTCAAAAAAACAAAACAAAGTATGCTGATATTCCGTTTCGTTTAAAAAATGCTGATTGCGACTAATTTCATAATAGTTTGACAAATATTTCAATAAAAACATATACATTTGTCAGTCTTGCTTTCAAAATCCTCCACAAGCAGATTCTAACCTATCTTTGCCTTATTACCCTTCTACCTGTCATGTGCACGCCAGCCAAAAAGTCAGCCCCAGCTAATTTCCGGCTAACATGGTGAAACCTGTCTCTATTAAAAACTACAAAAAATTAGCCGGGTATGGTGGTGGGCGCCTGTAGTCCCAGCTACTCAGGAGGCTGAGGCAGGAGAATAGTGTGAACCTGGGACGCGGGGCTTGCAGTGAGCCGAGATCGTGCCACTGCACTCCAGCCTAGGTGACAGAAGGAGACTCTGTCTCAAAAAAAAAAAAAAAAAAGAAATAGTAAGTCCTGCCGGGCCCTGTGGCTCATGACTGTAATCCCAGCACTTTGGGAGGCTTAGGTGGGTGGATCAACTTGAGGTCAGGAGTTTGAGACCAGCCTGGCCAACATGGTGAAATCCTGTCTCTACTAAAAATACAAAATCAGCCAGGCGTGGTGGCGTGCACCTGTAGTCCCAGCTACTTGGGAGGCTGAGTCAGGAGAATCACTTGAACCCAGGAGGCGGTGGTGGTTGCAGTGAGCCGAGATTGCGCCACTGCAGCAGTCCAGCCAGGGCGACAGAGTAAGACTCTGTCTCAAAAAAAATAAAAAGAAAATAGTAAGTCCCAAACTGGGCAGCATAGCAAGACCCTGTCTCTAGAAAAAAAGAAGAAAAAAAGAGACAAGAAGGATGTTTTTCCAGCAATATAGTGAGCTCTCATCTCTAGTCAAATAATTTAAAAAATCCACTCATGGCAGTGCGTGACTATAGTCCCCAGCTACTTGAAAGCTATAAGAATTACTGAAAAATCAGAGGGGTAGCTAAATTTTTTTACTTCAAAAACTAACATTCCGGGCTGGGCGTGGTGGCTCATGCCTGTAATCCCAGCACTTTGGGAGGCCAAGGTGAGCAGATCATGAGGTCAGGAGATCGAGACCATCCTGGCTAACACAGTGAAACCCTGTCTCTACAAAAAATACAAAAAAATTAGCCAGGCGTGGTGGCGGGCGCCTGTAGTCCCAGCTGCTCGGGAGGCTGAGGTAGAAGAATGGCGTGAACCCAGGAGGTGGAGCTTGCAGTGAGCCGAGATCGCACCACTGCACTCCAGCCAGGGAGACAGAGGGAGACTCCGTCTCAAAAAAAAAAACAACCCCAAAACAAAACAAAAACAAACAAACGAACATTCCACTGTAAATTTTAGTTATCTTTGACGTAATAAACTTTTCAGCCGGCCACTCTCTTTTTGACCTCAGTTTATGAAGACACTTGGAAAGAAAGCATGGAAAGGGACGATACAGCTGTAAACCCTCGAGGTTCTTACAAGAGGATATCAGGTACTAAAGGTCAGTGGTATGAATAATGTAATATAGATCTAATTGGCATAATTAGCAGCTCAATTTTCAGATCCCGTCTTTAAAAAATATTTTAATGAAAGTCAGGAAGTTACCATGAAGAATAAACACACAAAAAAGTCAAATTAAATTACTATTTAATAAAGTGACAGAATGAGGGAAATGGCAAAAATACATTCCTAAAAAGAATTAATCTATACATTTGTATAGTGTGGAAAAATAAAGAAAAAAGGAATTAATCTATATGTTAAAATCTGAATAGACACTGAGATAACATTTTCTTTTTTTTTCTTTTTTTTTTGAGACGGAGTCTTGCTCTGTCGCCCAGGCTGGAGTGCAGTGGCGCAATCTCGGCTCACTGCAAGCTCAGCCTCCCGGGTTCACGCCATTCTCCTGCCTCAGCCTCTCCGAGTAGCTGGGACTACAGGCGTCCGCCACCACGCCCGGCTAATTTTTTGTATTTTTTTAGTAGAGACGGTGTTTCACCGTGGTCTCGATCTCCTGACCTCGTGATCCGCCCGCCTCGGCCTCCCAAAGTGCTGGGATTACAAGCGTGAGCCACCGCGCCCGGCCCAAACATCTTTTGTTAAGATGTTTTTAACAAATCTTATTGTGAATGTTTAATTTTTAAAACTCTTCATAATTGGGATATAAACTATTTTCATAAGAAATGGGCATTCATATTTTACAGGAACACATATACATTCTAACTCTATTAAAGAAAGAAGAAATATAAGTACCACTGAGCATAAAATAGAATACACTTAAAAGTGTCACAGTAACCATCTCATAAAAAAAAAAAACAACTTGAAATCTCCCAGAGGGAGAATATGTTGACTATCTATTTTAATGAAGATAATTTTTGTAACAAAACATTTTTCTTTAAACAGTAACAAACTAAACAGATCCTCTACAGGCTATTAAAAGTTGTATGATTTGTTATTTTCCATAATAAAAGATAGGAGGAAATGGTAATTTCGGTAGGAAGTAGGCCTTAGGAATTACTAACCACCACAATGCATTTGGATAAGAATGAAAACAACTTTATCTATAGTTTGTACTAATTAGGGTAAATCTTACCCACTCGTATAAGCAATTTTCCATTTTCCATTTACTTCACGGAACCACCATAGTATTCCGTCCTCTTAAGAAATGTTTGTAAAACGCCAAGGGTCAAGCACAGTGCTTGGTACACAGAAAGGGGTTCAGTATTTTTGAATGAACAAATTACTGAGCGAATGAACACAATGGGCTCTCAAACCCTCCCTACTCCCTCTTAGGTATGCTATTATGTCCATTATGTGCTTTGGCACCTCTCCATGTCAATCATGATGTATTTCCTTTCCTTTATCCCTAGAAAGGCCCCGGTTATTCTTTCTTCCTTTAGAGATCTAGAATCTATAATTACCCTGATCTCGCTTGAAACTCCTCATTAAACAATAAAGGACACCCTTTTCCCTTGGGCCTTCCTCGTGTCTCTAACATGCCTCTCCTGAAGCAGAGATTGAATTTAGTTGAACACGCTGTAAGATAAAGCTCCTGAAATCACCTTCTGCCTCCAGGTTATTTGAATTTCTCACCCCCATCCCTACTTAACAAGTAATTTTGTTCCAAAACATTTATCATCAGTGTCACATCAACATATTTACACGTCAATACACTGCAGCTAACTTCGTAACAATGGGAGAAACATTCAGAATAATACTGAGCAACCTACCAAGGGTCTGAAAAATTGAATTCAAATACTCTGCGTAAAGTGCCTAGACTGTCATTCTAGCACATCTATGATCTGACCTAGCAAGTATATCGTTAGACTACAAATTACCTTTTTCCTATGACGCGTAAAGCTCCATTAAAAATGAATTCTTCCTAATAAAGTTTTTTATGGCGTCTAAAATTGCTGTGAATATATTACACCTTTTACAATGATCTTTTAGCCAGAAAGCCATTATCTGTAGAATCCTCCTGTATTTCAGTTATTTGTCACCTATTTAGACTGGTCCTAGTAGCAAAACTGTCCCCAGTTACTGAATTCAGAGAATTATTCGGGCACACGATTTATTTCCTATCTTGATTAGACTCCTGAGCCCATGCCCCAGCCTCTCGCTAATCTACCTGGACCAGACAACTCCATTAGAATCTGGCACCCACGTTTGTTCTGCCTAACACTGCAGGAAGAACAGAGACTTCAAAGCACGTGGTTTTTTTGGGTTTTTTTTTGTTGTTGTTGTTTTTTGGCTACCAAGAAGCCAAATTTCTGTATCCTCTAGCATTCAAAACCCCCATTCAACAAATTTACACACGGGTTTTTCCTCCATGTTAAGCAGTTAGTCGGGTACTAGAGATACACATAGAAAACAATGACTCTGCCCTCAAACAACCCAATGAGCAGAAAATTCTCTTATGCACAACCAAAACGCTGTAATAGATTCAAGTGTGTAGAGAAGTTTGGTAGAGTGGATATGACACTTTCTTTTTTTGTAGTACAGAAAAGATGAATCTGTAGAAAAGGGAGAAAGACAACTGGGTAGAAAATTTATTTCAAATATCTAACCCAAATCTTCAACAGATTTTCCATTTTAAATATTCCAAAAGGTGTACCATTGTATATTATACTAAGTGCGGGTTCATTTATCACTTAAAATTTTTTAAGCTAAAAAATCTCAAACAATTAACATTTGGGAAGAAAAACAGGACTGATACACAAAGTAGTCAGGATATTTCAACTTTCTAAACTGTATGCACTGGAATAACTTCAATATTAGAATATCTCTACATTTGAATTTGGATAGTCCACAGTGATAAATACTGGACTGAAAAATCTGACATCGAACATATGCAAAACAAATGGCTAGTATGAAAAAACATAGAATGGGGGGAGAAAACTTGAATGTGCCAAAACATTTAAACGCTCTTTAAAATATCCTGAGATGCTAAATTAAGGACAAAACTATTAGAGTTCCAAGAATACAAATTTTCATCTCTTTCAAGATTCAGCTGAATATTGACTCTCACTGAGATTATGAAATATTCTATAAGCATGTGCTTAACTTCTGTTTGGCTTTCCGAATTTCACCACAGTGAACAGCCCATTCTTTTTCCTTGTTTACACCAAATGCTCGTTTTGAACACAACTCAAAATGGAATTCCAGGCCCCAAAGTCACCAGCCCTACTTTCACCCCCACAGGCAGCTACTTAACAGATAATAAGGAATTCAAGTGCAGGACCTGAAGGTCTTATTTCCATGCAAATTTCACAATCCCCGTTACTTGCCCAGATACAACAATTAAGGCTTAAAAGGTGGCGGGAGTGGGGGACTTGAGGACTGGTCTGAGGAGAAAGTGAATCTCCCAAGGGTTCCTAAATGGTTTTGCTTCCAGTATAAAAACTGCGAGCTACCAGTAGAATTTAACAGCAGCTCAACCTTGCATTTGAAACAGTTACTATATTTCACTTTCTTTTCTCATGGGGGCGGGGGATGGTGTCTTACCTACTCTTAAATTTGAACGTATTAACAGGTTCCCCTGCGCCCACAATGACATATTTCTCATCCCCCATAATGAATTCAGCCATATGGAATTCTTTCCCATCGAAGGCCATCGGGAATGGCTTTAGGAAGCTGATTTTCAAGCTTTAAGTGGCAGCAGGTGCCGGCAGCGCGGGGACCGATCGATGAGAGAAGGCGGGCAAGACGCCGGGAAGCGCATTCCTCCTCAACCGAGCGCCACAACTGCCCTCCCGAAGCGCCCCGGGGCTTCGAGCATCACCTCGCGGTAATCCGGGCAGCGGGAAGGATGCGGCTGGACCCGGGCGTTGCGTGCTCCACACAGCGCCCAGCCAGTGCCAGCCCCGCGCCCGCCTCTCCGCGACGCTCGTGCCGGGATCAGCACGAAGCCCCTCCGCGTCCCCAAAGCCCTCGCCCGCGCCCGTTCTCCCCCAGCTTGCCCCCTCCAGCCCGCTGCGCCTGGCCGCAGCATCTCCGGGCACTCTAAGGCGGCCGCCGAGACAGGGTCGGAGCGCAGCAGAACCCACCGAAACTTTCCAGGGGGGCCAATTCAAAATTCGCCGGATCCGTCGCCGCCGCGCGCCCCTCGGCTCGCTCCCCTCCGCGCGCCCGCAGCCCCAGTCTCTCCCTCTCTCAGGACCCCCCAGTGCCCTGCGCGGCGGGAATACGCCCCCAGGTGCCTCCCGGCCCAGGGGGCTGCCGTCGCACGTCCGGTCCCGCAGGGGTCCTCACTCCGCCAATCGCCGCGGCCGCGCGCCCTCGCGCACACTCACCACCAGCCCGAGCCGGGACGGCCATCTTAGCGCTCACCCCGGCCCCCCATCCCCCGGTTCGGCGGCCACTACGACCCGGTCCGGCGGCTACGACAGCCGTGACGCGCAGCAGGCCCCGCCCCCTCCCACAGCCCCGCCCCTGCGCCGGCTCTTCGCGGGCACCGAGAACCCGCTGGCGGCCGCCTTCCGCGCCTCGAGGCGGGGGTCGGGGCCACGGACTGCCCCCAGCGCCGCACGTGGGTCTGTGCGGACAACAAGCACTGCCTCCCCGGGCGGGCTTCGCACCTGTCGTGCCATCGGGACTCGGGAGGGTAAACCCAGAGTGTCCTGTGTGCCTGTGAGCCGCAGAATCATCCACGGACATCGTTAGTCCTTCCCAGAATTTCTGCGATTTACGCAACGTCGAATTGTTTGGCAGAAACACGTGGCAAATTCCGTTATCTTTAAAACCTTCCCCAATTCACTGGCATAGAAATTCTTAAAGAAAAAGTTTCCTTCTTGAAGCGACCCCTGGGTGTAACTTCAGTGGCGATGACGGCTGTGAATTGGGTTTCCTCGCACAGCAGAAGGGCGAGAGAGGTTCCAGAACAGGCACAGGAAGGGCACCGCTATCCAGAACTGCCTAACCCGAAATTGCCCATTTAAATAATGAAGTAGATACCGAAAAGGAAAAGGAGGGGAAATCTGGAAAACAGGAAAGTCAAGGCTACGGTACCTGAAAATTAACCCATTAATATTTATTGGATTCTTTGTGTTCAACTCTGAGCCAGATTGTTGTTTTTAACTGAACCTATACTCAATGACGAGCCAGTTCTACTTTGGCCACCCTGTGGAGTATACTGAAAATTTAAAAACTCTCCAAGGAGAGCTTAAAAAGAAGACAAACATGCAAAGTTAACAATACATCAATGCAGTGCAAAATCTTGCAATATGTAAGACAAGCTATAAAATTGTTCCTATCTTTTCATCATCAATTTTATTCTGGGGAGTATGTTTCAGTGGTATGACCTGAATAAAGAAATGAGTGCACAAAGGTATTGGCAGCATATTATCCAAACACTGTAAAAGGCGAGAAGGAGCGGGGCAGGATTCTAACAGGAAATGCCTAAGATCTGACATAGAGGCCGGGTGCAGTGGCTCACGCCTGTAATAGCAGCACTTTGGGAGGCCGAGGCGGGTGGATCACCTGAGGTCTGGAGTTCGAGACCAGCCTGGCCAACATAGTGAAACCCTGTCTCTACTAAAAATACAAAAATTATCTGGGCGTGGTGGCGAGCACCTGTAATCCCAGCTACTCAGTAGGCTGAGGCAGAAGAATTGCTTGAACCCAGGAGGCGGAGGTTGTGGTGAGCTGAGATCCACAATTGCACTTAAGCCTGGGCAGCAGCAAGAACGAAACACAGTCTCAGAAAAAAAAAAAAAAAAAAAAATCTGATATAACACAGGAAGTTGTTATGTTAACAAAATAGATAACAAAATAGCAACAATGTCTAATCGATTCATGTTTGAAAAAAATACCAAATATGTACATTAAGGTTACAACTGCATAAAATATAGTCACACAAATAAAGATTAAAGGGATGAATTTGCATAGTTTAATACTCATTTCATTCTTTTTTCTAAATATTTAAGTGCATAATGATTTTGATTCAATAGTGATCACAGTGCACTTCTCCCACTCAAAACATCTAACCTCTGTGTTGTACTTTTACCCACCACCTGAATTCCTCAAATGCATTAAAAGCATTACATGAGGGCATCTCTTAAGATGAAATATTTAAAATTTAAGTATTTCTGGCATGCAATATGGTTTTTCCTGTAATTCCATGAAAGCAAAATGTTAATAATAGAAAAATCAAAACTCTTGCTTTCCTATTATAATGCCATAAAACCATTCTGGAAGGTCGTTTGGGAGATATGAAGAGTCTAAGTTGTCTCCCTCTGATCTAGTAATTGGGCAGGGTCTTTTAAGGACTAAAATGATGTGAATAAATGAAGAGAAAAAGTGAAATGGGAAGAAAAGCAAAGGCAAGCTGTGTAAGGCATAGGTGGAGAGTGCTGAATAGTGTCTTCAATAAAATGCCTTAATACAATGATGTAAGCTAGGAAGAGGTGCGGAGTGGGAAGGGAAGAGGCTGGAGACAAGAAATTCTCATTACTAGTGTTAGTAATTAAAGAGCAGATGTTTGTAGTTTAGCTTTTCCTTCATACTTATTGCTACTTATTCAACTTTGAAATTTCGTCAGCTACCATTTTATTCATGATCTTCACTACCTAGGCCTAAATTATAGCTGCTCTAGCTCATTTCCTGAGCTCCAGAACCTCCCTATTGCAATTTTATTTTTACACAGCAATCATAGTCATTCTTCTCCTTAAATTTTCCTATTTGTTTTTTACCCGTCTCTTCGAATCTAAGCTTTTTACTGTAACATTAAAAAAGAAAAGAAAAGAAAAGAAAAAAGCCTCCTTTCCTGCCCACCTTCATCAATGATGTCCCCAAACTTACCTATTAAAACCTCAAAATCAGTCTTTCCCCAGGTCGGCCTTTGGAAAACTCAGAGGTCAGTCCCTGTGGGATCGCCCAGTTTCCATCATGGCAAATGCTGATCTCCTAAGTGAAAAGTCCTGGCCGCTGCCTCCAGTGCCCCCCTGCAAATCATTACAAATCAACCTCTTTCAGGTCTGGCTTAAACTCTCACCTCCTGGAAACTGCTTTCCTGAAGTCACAAACCGGGCGTGCAGATCCCCATCCCCCACCCCCAGCAGTGCATTATTATGCAGTCACTGCTTTTGTTCCGAGTTCTGAGCCTGCTTCTATTTGCATCTTAACCTCTTTGGGGGCCGGGACTGTGCACTTGCTCCCTTTCTATACCTCTCCACAGTTCCTAGTACCGGCCAAAAACACTGCTGAAATGCCTAATGAATCAACCAGAAGTTCCTTAGCATAATATAGGGGCGTGGAAGTGATGTTTAGGGGAGCTTCCCTTGCTTCCCTGATCCCCAGATGGAGAGAAATGGCAATTTGCCCTTCCAAGGTAAGCAGTTTCCTAAACAAGATAAAATTTTAACGATTCTGAAACCTAATGGATGTGTAACTACTCAATTCTGAGTTACTACACAAACTAGTTTTGCCCTTTGTATCCTGAGAGAAAAGTATGAATAAATTAAAAGAAGACAAAACGTTGTAAATTTCATAAACTTCAGAGTGGCTTTTTATGCTTTGTGTTGATTTTTAGGATTTCCTAGTCCAGTCTTTCAGGAATCGAAGAACATTTCGGGAATCATAATTGCAGACTAAAGAATTTATGAGCTTATGAAATTTTAGGAATCTACTTTTAAGACTTTTCAGAGTTTTACAGACAATGCTCTTACCTAATAACTAAGATTCGTTTAACATTTTTTTGAACACCTAAATGCCTGGCACCATGCTAAGCGTTGAGATATTCATAGCATTTATTTCAATGGTTATGAGGAGATGAAGGATTGAGCAGAGGAAGTGGGTAAAGAAACGCTAAATAACTCAACCATAAACTTTTGATTAAGGTGTAGCAACACACTTCAGTTGAACTTTTTAAATGAGAGGAACCCAAACGACCTTAAATTTCTGGCAAATATGAAAGAAAGGAGTTGAGAAAAAAGGAGTATGGAAAAAAGAGCAGCAGATGTAAGCTATGGCCTTAGTGGAGGAAAGTGAGTAGAAGGGGCTTTAGAATTCGCCTTTTTACTTTAATTCTAAGAATGAGGGTGGTAGCAGGTAAGGAAGGTAAATGCTAGCTGAGTAGATGGTACCAAAGCTGATTTGTTTTTAAAAGACCATTGTTTATTTGGTGGTCTGTCAGGGAAACTTGTACCTTGGAGGTGAACTTCCAGCATAGGCCTAGTGGAAAGTGAAACCCTGAGCCCCAGGGTTTAGGTATTAATGGAAGTGAGTCCATTTCTCCCCCTTTTTAAACATCCACTCCACCTCCACCCTATACTCAGTTTTTCTTTTCTTTTCTTTTTTGAGACAGAGTCTCGCTCTGTCACCCAGGCTGGAGTGCTGTGGTGCGGTCTCGGCTCACTGCAACCTCTGCCTCCTGGGTTCAAGCAGTTCCCCTGCCTCAGCCTCCTGAGTACCTGGGATTACAGGTATGCACCACCATGCCTGGCTAATTTTTGCATTTTTAGTAGAGACGGGGTTTCACCATGTTGGTCAGGCTGGTCTCCAACTCCTGACCTCGTGATCCACCCGCCTCGGCCTCCCCAAGTGCTGGGATTACAGGCGTGAGCCACCATGCCTGGCCCACTCTATACTCACTTTTACAGGGATCCTCAGGATGCTGTGTCCAGGGCTTTACTGCAGTCTGTCTCTCTTCCTTCCCATCAAAACTTTTCCCATTTTGTTCAGGACAGTTACCCCAACCTTTCATTCTCTCTCTGTTTTTATTTATTTTTAAAATGGAGACAGGGTTTTGTCACCAGGCTGGAGTGCAGTAGCGTGATCATGGCTCACTGCAGCCTTGACCTGTCAGGCTCAAGCTATCCTCCCACCTCAGCTTCCTGTGTAACGGGGACCACAGGCATGCGACACAACTTCTGCTAATTGATTTTTTGTAGAGATGTGGGGGTGGAGGGGGGTTCTCCCTATGTTACCCAGGCTGGTCTCAAACTCCTGGTCTCAAGCAATCCTTGTGCCTCAGCCTCCCAAAGTGCTGGGGTTACGAGCATGAGCCACCATACCTGGCCCCAACCTGTCATTATCTAAGGAGCTCAGTTATGAAGTAAAGTTATCTACTTTGTATTATTAGTGTTTAGTATTTTTTTTTCATTTCTCTCTAAGACTGTTCTAATGGAACCTCCTGTAGACACCCAGAGTATGGAATTTCTAAAATGACATTTTAAACATTGTGACAGATCAGTGGGATAGATATTTTGCTAAGCCAAGGTACTTTATTTCCAAGGATAAGCTATGGGAGGTGATGAGAGTAGAATACACACACACACACACTATACACACAGACACACACATATATATACACACATATGCGCATATATAATTAGAACTCATTTAGCTATAATAACAATTTGTCTATCTAGTTATTTGCAATCCTTTCAGGATTTTTGAAATTTCTATCTCATTTGTAGAGTTTGGAAAATAGTATCTGTCCTATCTTCTTCACAATAATGTTTTAAGGATCAAATGAGGTTTTGTCCATGGAAACTGCCTAAACTGTAAGGAGAAAAGCCAGTGTGTTTATCATTATTTCTCTATTAGGTTTACTATTACCCTGTAAAGTTCTTTGAAGTCAGAAACAGACTTTTGTTCATATTTACAACCTCGACAGCAATTAATACAGAACCTCACTCAGAATAGATAAGCAGTATTCCCTTAAATCAAGTTTTACTTCTGTATAGAGTAATATTCAATTCAAGGACAAGTGCTATAAAGGTTAAAATTAGTTCTATTACTCTGAGAAACATGGCAATAATATTTTAGCCTTTCTGTCTCATAGTAGGGAGGGAAAAGATCTGGAAAGGCAGAGGGAGAGAGAGGGAGAAAAGGAATGGCACTAGAGGTGGAAATTTCAACTCTTAAAGTTTTAGTAAACCATGCCAAAAATATACTAGTAACTTTTCATGAGGGAGAGGTTATTGGGGTACCCAAGTTTTATTTTTATACTCTATACATGTTTTTAAACCCATTTCTTTTTTTAAAAAAAAATAGTAGAATGAGGAAAATGTAGATGGATAACTGTAGCTATTTGTATAATTATTTACATCTTGCCAAACCATTTGGAAATTGAAATCCTGCAGTTTGGCTCCTGGGTTGTAAAAGATAAGAAAAGTAAATAGAAGGCCCCCTCAATGCAGTGTGATATTGCATCATTTAAAAGAAACCACAAACTGTCTATTCAGGATGTATGCATACAATAAAAAGAGCCAACAATTCTTGTGTAAGAGCTAGGATGATCAACCTGCTTTTGTCTGCCATCTTAAGGTTGCTTCTTTTTAGGCCAAGGTACCTTGGGGTAGCAATGATTGATTTAGTCATCTGTAAATAGTGTCTGTAAGCCCCTTTTCCTTAGCTAACCTTAGAGTAACTCCTTAGAGTTACTCCTTAGAGTAACTCCTAGAAACTTAGAGTAACTCCTAGAAAAACCGCATTTTTTTTTTCTGCCACCCAGGAGTGCAGTGGCATGATCTCAGCTCACTGCAGCCTTGACCTACCAGGCTCAAGCAATCTTCACACCTGTGCCTCCCAAGTAGCTGGGACTACAGGTACATGCCACTACACCCAACTAATTTTTGTATTTTTTGTAGAGATGGGGTTTCACTATGTTGCCCAGGCTGGTCTTGGACTCTTGAGCTCAAATGATCCACCCACCCACGGACTTCCCAAAGTGCCGGGATTACAGGCGTGAGCCACTGAACCCAGCCTTGAAAACCACATTTCTGAGGGAAACTCTTCAGGGGAAAGGAGGTTGTGTGTAAGGTAGATAGTCCCTATCTATTTCATTTTATTTTTGGTTTTGAAATTAGTGTTTAAAGAATTAAGCCTAATGAATACTTGATATGAATTTCTTGGATGTATTTTGAGATGGAGTCTCACTCTTGTTGCCCAGGCTGGAGTGCAATGACACGATCTCAGCTCACTGCAACCTCCACCTCCCGAGTTCAAGCGATTCTCCTGCCTCAGCCTCCTGAGTAGCTGAGATTACAGGTGCCTGCCACCACACCCGGCTAATTTTTTTATTCTTAGTAGAGATGGGGTTTCACCATGTTGGCCAGGCTGGTCTCAAACTCCTGACCTCAGGTGATTCACCCGCCTCGGCCTCCCAAAGTGCTGGAATTACAGATGTGAGACACTGTGTCTGGTCCTTGGATTTTTTAAAATGTCCTAAATATGTGGCTCCTAATCTTTAGAAAAATAATGAAAGATGAGCCAAGCATTGTGGCGGGGGAGGGGGGAAGCTTGAAATATGACATGTAATGGGATGTTTTTCACAAGTATAAAGTTTTATTTTGTCTATTTGGATGAAAACTCCAAAATGCCACAGGAATGATCACAGAAGGAAATTTATATAAATTTACCATTAAATGCCTGTGAAACAATCTCTTAAAAATCAATGGTAGTAATAAAGGATGACTTAAACATTTATATGCTATACCTATAACATTGTATTAAATTTAAGATGAAAGGGCCAGGTGCAGTGGCTCACGCCTGTAAGCCCAACACTTTGGGAGGCTGAGGAGGGTGGATCACCTGAGGTCGGGAGTTCCAGACAAGCCTGGTCAACCTGGCGAAAGCCCGTCTCTACTAAAAATACAAAAATTAGCTGGGCGTGGTGGTGGGCACTTGTAATCCCAGCTACTCGGAAGGCTGAGGCAGGAATATCACTTGAACCTGGGAGGCAGAGTTTGCAGCGAGCCAAGATCGTGCTACTGCACTCCAGCCTGGGCGACAAGAGCGAAACTCCATCTAAAAAAAAAAATATATATTTTTTTAGACAAAAATGTGGTCTTATCATTAGTCACAAAATTGTGCAAGACAATTACAATTCTGACTAGCCTCATAGTGAATAATTTTCCCCTTATTGTTTTGTTAAATATCAGTCTACATGTAATTAAGATTAGACTTATTCCTATAAGAGAAACTATGCAGTAGGCCTTTGTTGTGTTGGTTTGATGGGATGCCAGGAGAGACCAAATGTCCTTCGCCCAGTTTTTGGGGTCAAAAATGCCCATATTACTAAACTACTTAAGGTCCCAGGGTAAAATGAAAATCTGGGAGGAGATAATTTGGTAAGCTCTTATTAGTGCTAATACCTTAGTACAAATCAATGAGTTAGGTAAGTTCATCATGTCCTGAAGAAAGCTGGAAGCATGTTGTTAAATTGTGATTGGGAGGGAAAGGGAAGAGTGAGAAAGGTGTATGGGTAGTAGGCTGCCTGTGGGAGGCCAGATCAAGATTGGGGCACTCACTGTGTCTTTGGGGAAATAGAGGGATCTGAGTGAGATTCAAAACTTTTAATCTAGGACTACCTATAATCAAGAAGTTAAACATTTTATTTTTTTTTTATTTTTTTGAGACAGTCTCACTCTGTCGCCCAGGCTGGAGTGCAATGGTGTGATCTCGGCTCACTGCAACCTCCACCTCCTGGGTTCAAGCAGTTCTTCTGCCTCAGCTTCTTGAGTAGCTGGGACTACAGGTGCACCCCACCATGCCCAGCTAATTTTTGTATTTGTTTGTTTGTTTGTTTGTTTTGAGATGGAGTCTTGCTCTGTCACCCATGCTGGAGTGCAGTGGCGCAATCTCGGCTCACTGCAACCTCCACCTCCCAGGTTCAAGCGATTCTCGTGCCTCAGCCCCCTGAGTAGCTGGGATTACAGGTGCCTGCCACCACACCCAGCTAATTTCTGTATTTTTAGTAGAGACAGGGTTTCACCATGTTGGCCAGGCTTGTCTGGAACTCCTGACCTCAGGTGATCCACCTACCTTGGCCTCCCAAAGTGCTGAGATTACAGTAATTTTTGTATTTTTAGTAGAGATGAGGTTTTGCCACATTAGCCAGGCTGCTCTTGAACTCCTGCCCTCAACTGATCTACCCGCCTTGAAGTTAAACATTTTAAATATCTACTGAAAACCTGACAACCTAACAGTTCTCCGGGAGGAATGACTGTGATCAATTCTGTGCTTAGGGAGAAGAGAAGCCTCCTTTGAAAGCTATCTGAGGTGTTTTATGCATTTACACATGTCAAAATATATGTTCCTTCATAGAGCCAACCCTAGGAAAAGTTATATGAACCTGTTGGTCGCCTTGTTCTCCAGACTTTTTTTTTTTTAATTTTTAACCCCCTCTCTTCAGCAAAACCAACCATTTGAATTTTCGTTCTGTGCCAAGCAGATGATTGATTTTATTTTTTTACAGATGGGGTCTTACTCTGTCACCCAGGCTAGAGTGCTGTGGCATGATCATAGCTCACTGCAGCCTTGAACTCCCAGGCTCAAGTGATCCTCCCTCCTCAGCCTCCTGAGTAGCTGGGACTACAGGTATGTGACACCACACTTGGCTACAGGCAGGTGATTTAAATGAGTGACTCAGTCTGGGTGTGACTGTGTATACATTGTGTAAGTAGTAATGCCCTGAAAAAGCTCACGTAAATGAATTCATTGATATCAAACTTACTACTTTTCAAATATTTGCTCAGATTTTTTTTTCCATCACTCTATGGGTCAAACAAAACACATCTGTGGAATGGATTTTGTGCATTCATCCCTGGCTTGTGAATTGTGGATTAAAGGACCAAAGAGTCACAGCTTCTGCTTTGGGAACAGTGGGAAAGACACAGTAATTTTAGCACAGTGTGGAAAATGTTATGAGAGTGATATGTGTGTTTAAATTCTATGATCCATCATTACAATGACTCTCATACATACATCAACTCCCTTGTGCCTTTGTCTTGACAAACATCTATCCTCTTTAAATTCAACTCTCCCACCTGCTCTACAGAGGCTGATGAGGCTAGAGAAAAACAACCATGATGTGATGACTGACCCAACTTTAAGTGAACCCATCATGCTGCCTGGAAATCTTCCTGTATACCTCTAGTTTATGTATTCTTCCATTTTCTTAGATGACTATTTCATACTTTCAAGTCTTTCACCAACATTTTAACAGTTCTTCTCTCAGCCTCACGCTCAGGTGATAGCCTTTCTTCATTTTGAAAATTGAAGCAAGAGGGTGTCTGTCGCCACATATACTCACTACTTGCTTCTCTGCCCTTCTACTTAGCCTTCCATCCTGCTGTTACTATGCATTAACTGTCCATGCTACTTGTTTTTTTGTTTGGTTTTTTTTTGGTTTGAGACATCCAGGCTGGAGTACAGTGGTGCAATCTCAGCTCACTGCAACCTCCATCTTCAGGGCTCAAGTGATCCTCCCATCTCAGCACCCCAAGTAGCTGGGACCACAGTTACATGTCACCAAACCTGGCTAATTTTTTTTTTTTTTTTTTTTTTGGTGAGACAGTCTTGCTCTGTCGCCCAGGCTGGAGTGCAGTGGTGCAATCTTGGCTCACCGGAACCTCTGCCTCCCGGGTTCCAGCAATTCTTCTGCCTCAGCCTCCCAAGTAGCTGGGGTTACAAGTGCCCACCAGCATGCCTGGCTAATTTTTGTAGTTTTAGTAGAGACAGAGTTTTACTATGTTGGCCAGACTGGTCCTGAACTGCTGACCTCAGATGATCTGCCCGTCTCAGCCTCTCAAAGTGCTAGGATTACAGGCCACCACTTCCGGTTATGCTTCTTTTTAAGGCCAGTTCTCCCATGTTTGCTAGATCCCGCATTTTTTAACTTATTCAAAGATGTTATTTGAGCAATTTCCTTTTTTCTTCCGTATTATCAAATATTCCCTCTCTACTGACTCATTACCAACAGCAAACAAATGTTTAAACACACACACACACACACACACACACACACACACCCCTCTCTCTTGACCTTACTATCTCTTCCAATTAATTAGTTATTATTTTTTGAGATGCAGTCTCACTCTTTCGCTCACACTGGAGTGCAGTGGTGCAATCTCAGCTCATTGCAACCTCCGTCTCCCGGGTTCAAGCAATTCTCCTGCCTCAGCCTCCCAAGTAGCTGGGACTACAGGTATGTTTGACCATGCCCAGCTAATTTTTGTATTTTTTAGTAGAGACGAGGTTTTACCATATTGGACAGGCTGGTCTTGAACCCCTGACCTCGTGATCTGCCTGCCTCAGCCTCCCAAAGTGCTGGGATTATAGGTGTGAGCCACCGTGCCTGGCCCCCTTTCAATTAATTTCTACATTCTCTGCTTCCCTCTCCTCCCATTCTCTCTTGAACCCTCTCTCATCATCAAAATGCCATCAAAACTACTTTGTGGAGGTCAGTAATGACCTCCACATTATAAATCCACAATGTGACAAATGTTTTGACACATCATTAACCCCTCTTGGAAATACTTTCTTCCTTTGGCTTCCAGCATACCATGCTCCTCTGATTTCCTCCTCCCTCTTCTTCTGGGGTCTCCTTGGCTAGGTTCCTCAAATCCTAGCCACTGCAAAATTGCTCCTGGATGTAAGACTGTCTAAATGTCATAACAAAGTTTGCTGTTTATTAGATGTTATGACATTTAGACATTCTTAGTGTTTAGTTATTAAATTTTTTTCTCTTCACTATCTCTACTCATAGTGATCAATGAGATCACTGATGACTTCTTCCAGTCTTAGGGTCTTAAATACCATCTATACATCGATCACTCGAACACTTGTATTTTCAGCCTGGACATCTCCCAGGAACTCCAGATTCATCTATTCAAAAGCTTACTCTACAATTCCACTTGGATATCTAACAAGTACCTCACACTTCACATAACCCACTTAATATTATGAGCTGAATTTTGTCCCCTCAAAATTCATATGTAAAGCCCAAACTCCCAGTACTTCAGGATGCGAGATTTAGAAATATTTGGAGAAAAGGTCTTTTAAAACGGTGATTAAGTTAAAATGAGGCCCTTAGGGTGGACCCTAATCCAGTCTGACTGGTGTCCTTCTAAGAGGAGGAAGTTTGGACACACAAAAAGGAGATACCAGGGGCTTATGAGCACAGAGGAAGAAAGGCCATGTGAGGACACAGTGAGAAGGTGGCCATGTGAAAGCCAAGGAGAGAGGCTCCAGAAGAAACCAAACTTGCTGATACCTCCTTGGACTTCCAGCCTCCAGAACTATGAGACTATAAATTTCTTTCTTTTTTTTTTTGAGACGGAGTCTCACTCTGTCACCCAGGCTGGATGGAGTGCAGTGGCGTGATCTCGGCTCACTGCAATCTCCGCCTCCCAGGTTCACGCCATTCTCCTGCCTCAGCCTCCCGAGTAGTGGGGACTACAGGCACCCACCACCATGCCTGGCTAATGTTTTTGTATTTTTAGTAGAGACAGGGTTTCACCGTGTTAGCCAGGATGGTCTCAATCTCCTGACCTTGTGATCCACCCGCCTCGGCCTCCTAAAGTGCTGGAATTACAGGCATGAGCCACTGCGCCTGGCCAATTTCTATTGTTTATGCAACCCAGTCTGTGGGATTTTATTATGGTAGCTCTATGAAACTATTGCATATATTTAACAAAAAGATATTGGTATTTCCACCCAAATTTGTTCCTCCCAGAGTCTTCCCCATCTCAGTAAATGGCACCTCCATCCTCAGGCCAAAATCCCAGCTTTTCCTTTTCACACACTTTATATTCAACTGGTCAGCAAATCCTGTTAGCTTTACTTTCAGAATACATCCAAAACTCAATTACTTCTCATCGCTTCCATCTTGGTCCAAGGCACCATACCTCTTATCTGGATTACCGTGATAACTGAAGAAGTTATAGTGTAGCAGGACAAGCCACAGACAAAACCCCTCAGACACCGAGTTAAAGAAGGAAGGGCTTTATTCAACCGGGAGCTTCGGCAAGACTCACGTCTCCAACAACTGAGCTCCCAGGGTGAGCAATTCCTGTTCCTTTTAAGGGCTCACAACTCTAAGGGGGTCTCCGTGAGTGGGTCGTGATCGATTGAGCAAGCAGGGGGTACGTGTCTGGGGGCTGCATGCACCGGTAATCAGATCGGAACAGAACAGGACAGGGATTTTCAAAGTGCTTTTCTATACAATGTCTGGAATCTATAGATAACATAACCAATTAGGTCAGGGTTCAATCTTTAACTACCAGGCCCAGGGCGTGGCACTGGGCTGTCTGCCTGTGGATTTCATTTCTGCCTTTTAGTTTTTATTTCTTCTTTCCTCGGAGGCAGAAATTGGGCATAAGACAATATGAGGGGTGGTCTCCTCCCTTAATAATAGTAGTAGTACTAGTAGTAGCAGCAGCAGCAGCAGCACCTCCTCAGCTTCCCAAGTAGCTGGGACTATAGGTGCATGCCACTGTGCCTGGCTTTTTGTTTTTTGGTAAGAAGTTGTCACAGTAATCCAGATACGAGGTATGGTGATGTTCCATGATCATCAGAAGAACTATGATGTTCTCCCTCTCTCGGCATTAGACACCGTCTATCAACATTCTGTTTTCAACACAGTAGGCATTTTCATGTCACTCCTCCCCTTAAAATCATCCAAAGGCTTTTTATCTCAAAGCCTTTATAGTGGCCTATAAGGGCTCACATGACTTGGCATTGCTGTATTTCCTATTTCATTTTTTTCCCTTTTTTTTTTTTTTTTTTTTTTAAGAGACGGGATCTTACTCTGTCACCTAGGCTGGAGTGCAGTTGCACGATCATAGCTCACTGTAGCCTTGAGCTCCTGGGCTCAAATGATCCTTCTGCCTCAGCCTTCTAAGTAGCTGGGAATACAAGCATGCATCACCATACTCAGCTAAATGTTAAATTTTTTGTAAAGTTGGGATCTCCTAAAGTTGTTCAAGCTGGTCCCAAACTCCTAGACTCAAGCAATCCTCCCACTTCAGCCTCCTGAAGTGCTGAGATTACAGGCATGAGCCACTGTGCCCAGCCACAAGTATTTGTTGAGTACATTCTATTTGCCTAGTAATTTTTTTTTTTTTTTTTTTTTTTTTTTTTTTTTTTTTGAGATGGAGTCTCACTCTTGTTGCCCAGGGTGGAGTGCAATGGCACAATCTCCACTCACCGCAACTTCTGCCTCCTGGGTTCAAGCGATTCTGCCGCCTCAGCCTCCCGAGTAGCTAGGATTACAGGCATGCACCACCATGCCCGGCTAATTTTGTATTTTTAGTAGAGACGGGGTCTCTCCATGTTGGTTAGGCTAGTCTCAAACTCCTGACCTCAGGTGATTCGCCCACCTCAGCTTCCAAAAGTGCTGGGATTACAGGCATGATCCTGTAAAAAATTACTGGGCCAGCCAGTAATTTTTTTTTTTTTTTTTTTTTAAGAGACAGAGCCTCACTCTTTTGCCCATGCTGGATTGCAGTGGTATGATCATATCTCACTGTAACCTCAATCTCCTGGGCTCAAGCAATCCTCCCTCCTCAGCCTCCCAAGTAGCTGGGACTACAGGCGTGCACCTGTAGACCACAGTTGTGGAACTGGCTAACTTTTAAATTTTTTGTAGAGATAGGTTCTTGGTCTCACTGTGTTACCCAGGCAGATCTCAAACTCCTGGCCTCAAACAGTCCTTTAGCCTCAGCCTCCCAAAGGACTAGGATTACAGGAATGAGCCACTGTGCCCCACCTTGCCTAGTAATTTACCAGACACTGTAGAAAGAGGATTAATGCTCTCTCTTTAGGTTGCTTACAGTCCAGCACACTCAGAATCTCTGCTTCTCAATAGATCTGCCGTAAACATGTCAGTGACTATTTATTTAGGCAGGTAATTTTTTTAAAAGCCTGAATTTAATATTTTCTAAACATTTCTGCAGAGGATCTCTTGTCTTCCCATGAACCCTGAAAGATAGGAAAAAAGTAATGTATGCATATTTGAATCTCAGTTACTAATTTCTCTCACTTTTTTCTTCCAATTACTTTTCCCACATACCCGAATATATCTTAGTGAAAGATACTTGAATTCATTTATACATACAGATTCGCTTTAGGGGTATCTCCCCCAAATCCATAGTTGGCAAGCCCTATAATAGTGGTAGCATGATAGCCGCAAATCTATTTCCTCTTTTCTTTTCTTTCTTTCTTTTTTCTTTTCTTTTTTTTTTTGAGACGGGATCTCTGTTGCCTAGGCCAGAGTGCAGTGGTGCGATCATGGCTCACTGTAGTCTCGATCTCCCAGGCTCAAGCAATCCTCCCACCTCAGCCTCCCAAGTAGCTGGGACTACAGGTGTATGTCACCGTGCCAGGCTAATTTTTCTTTTTTTTGTATTTTTTGTAGAGACTAGGTCTCACTATGTTGCCCAGGCTGGTCTTGAACCTGGGCTCCAGTGATCCGCCCATGTTGGCTTGCCAAAGTGCTGAGATTAAAGGTATAAACTGGCCGGGTGCGGTGGCTCACGCCTGTAATCCCAGCACTTTGGGAGGCCAAGGCAGGCGCATCATGAGATCAGGAGATCGAGACTATCCTGGCTAACACGGTGAAACCCCGTCTACTAAAAATACAAAAAAAAAAAAAGAAAAAAAATTAGCTGAACGTGGTGGTGGATGCTTGTAATCTGAGCTACTTGGGAAGCTGAGGCAGGAGAATGGCATGAACCTGGGAGGTGGAGCTTGCAGTGAGCCGAGATTGTGCTACCGCACTCCAGCCTGGGCGACAGAGCGAGACTCCATCTCAAAAAAAAAAAAAAAAAAAAGTATAAGCCATTGAGCCAGTCCTATTTTCTTTTTTCAAGCTCAAATTTACCCCAAAAATGTACTAAAATAATATAATCCCCAAAAACAGGCTGTATCTTCTTACAACAGGGTCATTCTTGGCTCTGAAGCAAATAATCATCCTTGTAAGGTGTGTTGGGTGGGGGCAGAATGGTTCAGTGGAAAGTTTTGAGGTAATCTCACATTCTGTTATTGGGTAAAGCAAGTTTTAATAGACCAAGTTATTTAACTTCTCTGAGGCTCAGTTTTCTCAAATATGGCTTGGGTTCTATATCTGTTTAGTCAGGAGTATGGTGAAAAATGTAATGAGACAGTATGTATAAGGTATCTAGCAAATAGTGACATAAGTGTTAATAAAGGGGAAGGAATTTGTTCACCAACCTGTCTTTTGGGAGAACTTTGGTGCTCAAGTTGTAACTCTGATTTATGCATCCTTGAATACATTTACGCTTCTCCATAGCTTGCTATCAATAAATAAGCAACTGACAAGTCAGAGTAAGATTGCCTACTTACTCCTCAAAGCCATATTCATGATTTAATTTATAGACAAGCATTTTATGGGTAAAACTACCCCCCTACTTAATTATGTAATCTAACTGCTTTTTAAAGTTCAACAGATGCATTTAGGATTACAATCCTCTCCAAATTATCATTTACGTGAAAATTTGCTTATTAAAAATGTTACAGAGCCATGGTTAAATTTGAATGTGCATATTTTTCTTTCTTCAAATTATTTTTATCCTAAGTGAATTAATTCAGGAACAAAATCAAATACTGCATATTCTCACTTATAAGTGGGGGCTAAACATCAGGTACTCATTCACATAAAGATGGCAACAGTAAGGCCGGGTGCAGTGGCTCACGTCTGTAAGCCCAGCACTTTGGGAGGCCGAGGCAGGTGGATCACCTGAGGTCAGGAGTTCAAGACCAGCCTGACCAATGTGGTGAAACCCTGTCTCTACTAAAAATACAAAAATTAGCCGGGCTGTGGTACCACGCATCTGTAATCCCAGCTACTCAGGAGGCTGAGGCAGGAGAATCGCTTGAACCCGAGAGCTGGAGGTTGCAGTGAGCCAAGATCACACCGTTGCATTCCAGCATGGGTGACAGAGGGAGACCCTGTCTCAAAAAAAAAAAAAAAAAAAAGCGACAGTAGACATGGGGACTACTAGACGAGGGAGGGTGTGAGGGGGCCAAGGACTGAAAACTCAACTGTTGGTTACTATGCTCAGTACCTGGGTGATGGGTCATTTGTACCCCAAACCTCAGCATCACGCAATATACGCTGGTAACAAACCTGTACATGTACCCGCTGAATCTAAAATAAAAGTTGAAAAAGAAAAAAAAGAAAGAAAACAAAGAATAGCAAAGACAAAGAAAACCTATTAATGGAAATCATAAGTGAAAAGCTCAGAGCCATGAATGTAGGAGGACATCAATATATAAATCATAAACAGAAGAAGAACCAAAGAATGCCAAAAAAGATCTTCTGCAGGCCAAAGCATGGACGTTTCTAAGCTACACAAATAAATACAAATAATAGAGTGAGGTAAAAGAGCTTCCTAATTCATATGAAGAAACCCGTGTACATTTAATTAATTAATTAATTTTATTTTTTGAGATAGAGTCTTGCTCTGTCACCCAGGCTGGAGTGCAGTGGTACGATCTCGGCTCACTGCAACCTCCATCTCCCGCATTCAAGCAATTCTCCCTGCCTCAGCCTCCCGAGTAGCTGGGATTACAGGCATGAGCCACCATGCTTGGGCTAATTTAAAAGGCCAAATACAGCTACCAGAAAACTAAATTATATACCAATTTACTCGACAATAATGATAGAAAAATTCAAAATAAAGTATTGGCAAATTAAAAAATATGTAATTTAATATATGTGTTAAAGTATAACAATATATATTTAAAAATTTCAAAGATAACTTGACATGTTGATAGATATATTACACAGGGTAGAGACTTTTTTTTTTTTTTTTTGAGATGGAGTCTCGCTCTGTTGCCCAGGCTGGAGTGCAGTGGCGCGATTTCAGCTCACTGCAAGCTCCGCCTCCTAGGTTCATGCCATTCTCTTGCCTCATCCTCCCGAGTAGCTGGGACTACAGGCATTTGCCACCACGCCCAGCTAATTTTTTTGTATTTTTAGTAGAGACAGGGTTTCACTGTGTTAGCCAGGATGGTCTTGATCTCCCGACCTCTTGATCCACCTGCCTTGGCCTCCCAAAGTGCTGGGATTACAGGCGTGAGCCACCGCGCCCGGCCCACACAGGGTAGAGACTTAATACATGAATGCAGATTCACTCTATTTGATTCTGGTTGATCCCTTTGCTAAGCATGTGGATATAGTGCAATCGGAGATGATTTACATTTTAGTCTTGAATCAATGAAGTTTTTTTACAGGCTAAAATCTATTTTCTGACTAGTGGGAATAACCTGATTTTTATGTCTTGCTGATATCCTACTGTTTTCGTCTTCTCTATCAGGGGTGCTAGCTGAAGTGGGAAAAATCAGAGTTTATTGCTGGAGGAATGGAGAGAGGAAGAATGAGGGGATATTTCAAAGCAGTGGATTTGCATATTGGCTCTCCTATTTACTAGCTGTGTAACCTTACACATGTCATTTAACCTTCATGACTCTCTTTATCTTGATATGAAAATTATAGGCTCGTCACGGTGGCTCATGCCTGTAATCCCAGCACTTTGGGAGGCCGAGGCAGGCGGATTACTTGAGATCAGGATTTTGAGACCAGCCTGACCAGTAGCGAAACCCAGTCTCTACTAAAAATACAAAAATTAGCTGGGCTTGGTGGCACATGCTTGTAATCCCAGTTACTTAGGAGGCTGGTGTGGGAGAATTGCTTAAACCCGGAGGTGGAGGTTGCAGTGTGCTGAGATGTGCCACTGCACTCCAGCCTGGGAGACTCAACTGACTCTGCAGATTCACAAAGTTGGGAGGATTCTGTGAAAGCTTTTGTAAACTATGAATGTCCCATGAATTTGAGGTATATTTTTAAGTCCAGAAGGTGGATAAATGATGTTACTACTTAATTTACGATTTATACTGATACCAGTAAAAATCAAATGTGAATTACATATGTTCTGACGATAAAACAGACTTTTAAAAAATGTGAATTACCTTTTAAGCACTACCTGTTACTATGTATAAGACAGATATTTGACACTGTTTTAATATGGTAATGGTACTCAATACATGGAGTTGCTACTGTTACTGAATTAAGACTTACGCTGTCTTAATACATGAGATACTTTGTTGCTAAGCTTTCCCCCTTCCTCCTCTCCCCCGCCCCACACACAGACATCACCTTCAAGCAGATACCCTTCCTCTTCTCTGCATTCTCTTCCTGTTCGCTGGCCCCTTACTTTCGGCTTTCAAGCATGCATATTTATCCATAGCTTGAAAGAAATTGCTTGGCCGATTGCTTCCTGTCTCAACCACATTGTTTCTCTTCTTCCTTACGCCATCAATGAGAAAACTGTATCAGCAGATTTCAGTGGTATAGCAGTAATCTAGTGGGCATACTGTGTTTCATCAGTCACTACAAATGCATTCTTTCTTCCTTTTTTTTTTTTTTTTTTTTTTTCAGACAGAGTCTTGCTCTGTCGCCCAGGCTGGAGTGCAGTGGCGCGATCTTGGCTCACTGCAAGCTCCGCCTCCTGGGTTCACGCCATTCCCTTGCCTCAGCCTCCTGAGGAGCTGGGACTACAGGTGCCCGCCACCACGCCCGGCTAATTTTTTGTATTTTTAGTAAAGACCAGGTTTCACCATGTTACCCAGGATGGTCTTGATCTCCTGACCTCGTGATGCACCTGCCTCAGCCTCCCAAAATGCTGGGATTACAGGCGTGAGCCACCGCGCCCGGCCGCTGCCTCAATTTTCTTTATGTTTGCTTCTTCCTTAGCTGCCTACATTGAGGTTTCCCCTCTTACTGCTTTGGAAATGTTCTCTGGAAACAATGCTACCAACAATTCCTTTCTTGTCAAATTCAAAAGCCACTGATTTTACTTCACTATTCGCCACCGCTGATCATGCTTCTTTTCTTGAAACATTCTCTTCATTTTCACTGTCAGACCATACATCGTCCTTGATGCATCAGGACAGAGTGAGAACTGTGGCTGCTGCTGCTCCTACTGTAATTATTACTGCTTGTACTTAGTAGTTAGCTTTCCCTCACTGCTCACTGTAGTTTCCACAGCAACCCTAAGGAGATCGGTATTATTATCCCCATTTTACAGCTGAGGAAACATGCTCAAAATTTAATCAACTGGTTCAAATTCACACACCAGAACAGGATCTGCTCTGGGAAATGTTAGATTTTGCAACGGAAAAGAAGAAAAAGTTTTTTTTTTAACTGGATTACAGCATGCTATGTTGTTTATATTTAGATTAAGTAGACTTTGTTTTATTCCATTTATCTGTAGTTTTAGGAAGTACTATACATTTGGAAAGATGTCATTTCAAGTAATTTTTCTACTCAGGCTGTCCGTTTACAATTATCTGGTCACCTTTGAATCACTTTCACCAAAATCAGAGAAGGTGGCTAGATAGCAAGTTGTGATATGCCACTGATTTTTTTTTTCCCCTTTTCAAGTTAACTGGCTCCTGTAAGAATGGCAATGCAACCTTGGATTTGTTCAGAGAATGTTCTAACCGCATGCACTACATCAAAAAGTATAGTCATCAAAATTTAACAGATGACAATATAGATTTCAAATTAAACTATATATTATAAATTGTCCAATTTTTGGCAGAGTGGATCTTATTGAAGCCACTGTAATGATAAGGTAGGATTTAGTTACATACTTTAATTACATACATACTTTGTTTTCTCAAGCAAATGTGTAACAATGGTGTGATCTAGCTACAAAATATTTCCTTAAGATTTTTGTTGGCATGTCAATGCTAACAATTAGGAATTGAGTGTTTTAAATTTCATCTGAAATTAGTGGTTCAAATACAATGATAAATGGTTTTCATGGTTGTCAGCCTTCATTAATGTTATATTAAACCTCTTGAGTATGTTATACCACACTACTTTGTTATTTAACTGATGGATCTGAAAACCCATAAAGACGCAGTATTTGTCTTACAAATAGCAAATGTATAGTCTTTGATTTGATCATTTAATGTACCCTTTTTTTCACAGCCATTTGGCTTTAATCCTGTAACAGGTTATTGTCACTTGTCTTTTATTTACCCACCAAAATGCCTTCAGTCATTTCATGAATGAATCAATGGAGGGAAGAGAGAATTATGAGTATCCCAAAGATATATTAATGGCATTATTCCAATATAAATAGAATGAGGAAAGGAAGAATTATGCATTAGTAATGATGTTTTTCATTGCAGAGCAATTTCTACCTCTCAAAGGATTTTCATATAGATCCTCTTTCTTCATACTTAGCATTATATAGCTGAGGAAATTAAAGTATTAAGTGACTTGTCTGAAGCCACACAGCAAGCATCAGATCTGGAATTAGAAAGCAAGTCTTCTCATTACCAGCCATTGTTCTTTTACAGTTTACCTTACAGATGGCATGGAAGTGACTTTTTTGAGGAATTGTTATTACAACTTCTCACCCCACAATGTATCTACTTGTGAAAATAATGTGGTTTTTTTTTTAGAGATGGAGTCTCGCTCTGTCGCCCAGGCTGGAGTGCAGTGGTGCGACCTCCTGGGTTCAAGCAATTCTCCTGTCTCAGCCTCCTGAGTAGCTGGGATTACAGGCGCCCACCACCACGCCCAGCTAATTTTTGTATTTTTAGTAGAGATGGGGTTTCACCATGTTGGTCAGGCTGGTCTCGAACCCCTGACCTCATGATCCATGCGCCTTGGCCTCCCAAAGTGGTGGGATTACAGGCATGAGCCACCACTCCTGGCCCATGAAAATAATGTATTTAAACATGACTGACTAAATCAGACAGAATAGTGTGTTGGATTCATCAGGTAGAATTTGTATAGTTGGAGATGAAGTCTCACTCTGTCACCCAAGCTGGAGTGCAGTGGCGCTTCTTGGGTTCAAGCAATTCTCCTGCCTCAGCCTCCCAAGTAGCTGAGACTACAGGTGTGCACCACCATGCCTGGCTAATTTATTTTTAGTAGAGACTGGGTTTCACTGTGTTGGCCAGGCTGTTCTCAAACTCCTGACCTTGCAAGCCATCAGCCTCAGCCTCCCAAAGTGCTGGGATTACAGGCATGAGCCACAGCACCTGGCTGTTTATCTCCTGTTTGATGGCTACCATGCCAAGCTAATTTGACTTATGCCCTTTTTTTTTTTTTTTTTTTTGAGACGGAGTTTCACTCTTGTTGCCCAGGCTAGAGTGCAATGGCATGATCTCGGCTTACAACAACCTCCACCTCCTGGGTTCAAGCCATTCTCCTGCCTCAGCCTCCCTCTGAGTAGCTGGGATTACAGGCATGTGCCACAACACCCGGCTAATTTTTTGTATTTTTAGTAGAGATGGGGTTTCTCCATGTTGTTCAGGGTGGTCTCGAACTCCTAACCTCAGGTGATCCATCTGCCTCGGCCTCCCAAAGTGCTGGGGTTACAGGCATGAGCTACCACACATGGCCTGACTTACATGTTAAGGTGTCCAAATTGATTGAGATGTTCTTCTATCATAATTTATAGAATCTCTTCTACCGTAATTTACTCACTTGTTAACTCATGACCTTGGAGAATGAGCAGAATAACAGATGATAAAGGGCTCAGAGAAGAAAGAGAAATGTATGTGCTCTCACTGGGCATGGTAGCTCAAGCTTGTAGTCTCAGCACTTTGGAGGCCCAGGCAGGAGGGCAGGAGGATTGCTTGAGTTTAGAAGTTCGAGACCAGCCTAGGCAACACAGCAAGACCTTGTCTCTACTAAACATAAAAGAAAAAAAAAAAAGGCTGAATGTGGTGGCACACCTGTAGTCCCAGCTACTTGAGAGGTTGAGATAGGAGGATCTCTTGAGCCTGGGAGATCAAGGCTGCAGTGAGCTAAGATTGCACCATTGCACTCCAGTGGGGTGGCAGAGTGAGACCCTGTCTGTAAAAAAAAGAAAAAAAAAGTAAAAAAGAGACAGAGATGTATTGTTCTCTACACTACTCATTATAAGGATGCAGGTGGGGATCAACTGGTTTATAAACAAGGTTTTACTTCCTCTTCCTGATCTGAACTGTATCCTCATTTCCTCTATCTTTATTTGATGTGAAATGCATTGATGGTCATATATCAATTTCTTCTGTAGACTCAGTGATACAGGAAGTGTCCTGGTAATCGCTGGCACCCAAAACAGTAAAGATAAAAGCTTTAGTCTGAATTTTGCCTCTGGGGCAGTTGAAGTTGGGGGTGAAATGACTGAGCCACAGTGGGTTACTTAGCTTCCTGATAGCAAGGCAGAGCTGTTTCCTCCAGGATTTGGTGACTCAGTAACCTCCTCCTGTTATTAGAAATTTCTCCCTTAGAGCAAACCAAAATTTGCTTCATTGTGATATTTACCCTCTGGGCCTATGTTTGCCCTCCAAGGCCGCACTGAACAAACAACTTTCTCCATGTCTCCCCTGCATGTGTCTTATGCAGCTTCGGGTCAGAAGTGGATTTGATTTCTGAGGAAACATCACCAACCAAGAATCTTTTTGTTTTTCCAGATAGAGGGTTTTGCTCTGTCACCCAGGCTGCAGTACAGTGGTACTATCACAGCTCACTGTAGCCTCACACTCCTGGGCTCAAGTGATCTTCCCACCCCAGCCTCCTGAGTGGCTGGGACTACACGGGAGCCTCACCATGCTCTGCTATTTTGTTTTTAATTTTTTGTAGAGATGGGGTCTTGTTAGGTTGCCCTGGCTAATCTTGAACTCCTGCCTCAAGCGATCCTCCCTCCCCAGCCTCCCAAAGTGCTGGGATTACAGGTGTGAGCCACTGCATCTGGCTGTCCAAGGGACTTCTAAACAAAGCTTATTTTTGTTATAATAAAAACAAATGAAGCTTAAGCAATCTAAAGACAAAGCCTCCTGAGTAGCTAGGACCACAGTGGCCCATCAACACGCCTAGTTAATTTTTGAATTTTTTGTAGGAACGCAGTTTCTCCATGTTGCTCAGGCTGGTCTAGAGCTCCTGGGCTCAAGCGATCCTCCTGCCTCAACCTCCCAAAGTGCTGTGATTACATATATGAGCCACTGTGCCTGGGCTAGTACACTGTATTTTATCTTACTCTCTCATCTCAGAGGGAGGCTGAGGTAATTTACACATATACACATGCACACACCCCATTTGTTGGACGTCTACAATGTCCCTAATCCTTACAAGTTAGATTTTATTATCCCCATTTTACAGATGAAGAATCTGTGGTTAGATAACTCTTTAAAATCACTCAGCTAGAAAGTGGCTACATTGGCATTAGAACTAAAAATTCCCATGGGATGAATGCCTTGGCTTTGAGTCCTTGCTCTTTTCACTGTAATATGCTGCATGTCAGATCACATGGAATATTTGTGGTAAAGGTAAGAAACTTCAGAAGGCCACAGAACTAGTTTTGGAGCTGGAATCAGTTTTGTAGTCTCTTGATTTTGTTCCTATTTGCTTGCGTAGTTTGCTAGATGTTACTTGCTTGAAAAGAAGTATCAATTGGGCTCATTTTCCCCCAAGTCCTTACAAACAGTGGTGGCTGTTTGATCCTTTGATTTAAAAAGAAATTGATAGTACCTTTAAGACTATATGCATGGCAAGCTACTCCAAGGCTGGACTATTTACAGTTTGCTGGCTTTTAAGACATAATAGAAAACACAATTCTCTCCTTAAGCCCTGCAAGTCCTTGGCCAGGCTGAGGCTCACACCTATAATCCCAGCACTTTGGGAGGCCAAGGTGGGTGGATCATGAGGTCAGGAGTTCAAGATCAGCCTGACCAACATGGTGAAACCTTGTCTCTACTAAAAATACAAAAATTAGACTGGCATGGTGGTGTGCACCTGTAATCCCAGCTACTCAGGAGGCTGAGGCAGGAGAATCGCTTGAACCTGGAGGTTGCAGTGAGCCAAGATTGCTTCATTGCACTCAAGCCTGGGTGACAGAGTGAGACGAGACTCTGGCTCAGGAAAAAAAAAAAAAAAAAAAAAGTCTTGCAAGTCCTGAGGGGGCCCAGTGCTAAGACAAAAGGATATGGTCATTTTCCCAAAAGGTTAGAGAGAATAGGTAGAAGGATACCTCATACTATCCTCAAATAGAATTTTTGCCAGATATTGTTAATAAGTCATATTTAATTGATAGAAGGGTAAGCTCTGAAACAACAGTCAGTCAAAAACAACGCCTTTATTCTTCAAATCATCCTAAACTTCAAACTTTCCCCAAATGGCTTAAGTTCACATTAAAACCCAAACCTTCCATTTCTAAAGGAACAGGAATACATCGCAGTTCCCCGAATTCTCTTTCCCTTCAGCGTTGCCTGTCCGCTCAGTTTAGACTGTTCTGAGCTACCAGGCTTCAGGGTGGTGGCAGGCTCTGCTCACCCCAAGCTTTCTATTTTGATCAGCTTAACTCCCTAGGAGCCGACTGCCATCAGAAGGATGAGAAATTGTGAGCTCGTGCTGGGCTGCGGAGGGGAGGGGAGGGCTGGCCAGTGAGGACTCCTGTCTCTGGGGCTGGTCACCCAGCCTCAAACAAATCTGCATCACACTGGGGGGTCCCACCTCTTTTTCTATGTCAATGATCCCCATTTGTCCCAAGTGCTTGGGGTTTCAGGTCCTGGTGAGCCATTCTCATTTATCTTCCTTTTGTTTTCTGCCTTAACTACTGACAATTATCATTTATTCTGTTCCTTTTAGCTTGGTGGTGAATGCTGAGGCTTTGCTAGCCTTTCAGTTCTGCCATTCATCCTCTTTCTAAAAACAAAACAAAACAAAACAAAACAAAAACTGGGGCTTACCAGTAGCTTGATCTGTCTCTGACTAACAAGATATCTTAGAGTTGGAGGGGATTTTTCAGTCCAGATTTTTCCTTGAATTTTCTTCCGTGTCAGAAAAGATTAAAAAAAAAAAGTGCTCTTCCAATGGTGGCCCTGAGTCAGATGGCCCTGAATCAGATTTCTCCCTCTTCTTTAAAACCTTATTGAGGATCTTTCTGTCCTCAGCAAAATGCACACAATTTTAGAGGTTCACAGACCTTCTCATCTTTTAAACCTTTTTGAGGTTCTTTCTGTCCTCAGAAAAATGCACACAATTTTAGAGGCTCACAGACCTTCTGATACCCACGAATGTACTGTCTCCAAATTAGGATTCCTGCCTGCGCTAGCGTACTTCTGGGGTTCTGAGATCTGATCTAGTATGAAGGCCTCAGTAGTGAATGTGGCTTTTGAGATGGAATAATCTGATTTCCTCTCAGTTTTCCATAATTTTCAGCCTCATATATCAGAAAATCTGGGAGCACTGTGTGCCATGGCATGGGAATATGTAATTAGTCTCCAACTGGCTCTCATATTTTCCTAGAACATCAACACCAACACTCTGTTTATTCATAGCCTTTTTAGAGGAAGTGGAGCTCCAACATTCCCATTCATTGCATGTGGCAGTAAAGTGACCTCTAGTGGACTTTCCTGGTAGTTTATAGAAAATTTTGGAATAAGGAGCTGTCACTGTGGGTAGAGATCGGATAGATTATTGAAATTAGATCTGCTGGGCACTGAAGTTTATTTGGCTGCAAAAGATCAGCTTCAATGCCAAGTCTGGGGCAGATGAAGGGGCTACATTTGAATGAAGCAAGATTCATCATTGTTTCAAAGTGGCTTCAAGAGACTGAGTACCCTGGAACTAACATTTCTCTAAAGAAAGATCAAGGATTAGGTTATGAATAGACCAACCCACTGATTGATTTTGGGGGACAAAAAGCAGTCTCTTTGAAATAATAAGCAGTAAGAATAATTTGAAGTCATGATGTACATTTTAGGTAAAAGCAATGGAGTAAATATTCCACATTTTATGTTCTGAGTGGTGGGACTTTAGGTGGGAGGAAGAGAAGGAAACTAATATTAAAGTTCCAGCTGAGGGCTAAACATTTATTTTAGTCTTCATAAAACATCTGAGAGGTAGTTTTATTTTTAGTATCATCTCCAGCAAATAAATTATTGCATACGATTTGATGAATTCTGACAGGCTCTTCAATCAAGTGCTATAGGGACCTGGGAATGCCATGATTGCCTGGGGGAGAGAGAAGGGGGGAGGGGCAGCATCAGAAAGGAATGAACATTTGTGCAGGCTAATGTGTTGTCCAGTAGAGTACCCACTAGCCATATGTGGCTATTTAAATTTCAATTCATTCAAATAAATTAAAAATTCAGTTCCTCAGTTGTACTAGCCATATTTGAAGTACGCAGTAGCCACATGTAGCTAGTGGCTACTTTAATGGACAACACAGGTCATTGCAGAAATGTCTTTAAAAAGGTACTAGAGGGAGGCTGGGTGCAGTGGCTCACACCTGTAATCCTAGCACTTTGGGAGGCCGAGGTGAGTGGATCACTTGAGGTCAGGAGTTTGAGACCAGCCTGGCCAACATGGTGAGACCCTGTCTCTACTAAAAATATAGAAGTTAGCTGGGCATGGTGGCGCACGCCTGTAATCCCAGCTATTTGGGAGGCTGAGGCAGGAGAATTGCTTGAACCCCGGGTTTGGAGGTTGTAGTGAGCCGAGATCACGCCACTGCACTCCAGCCTGGGCAACAGAGTGAGACTCAGTCTCAAAAAAGAAAAAGAGAAAAAAAGAAAAAGAAATGTGCTGGGGGAAAGACTAGGTGTTTGTATTTATTAGATTGAGGGACTACCCTGTCAAAAGCATAGCGGAAGAATGAAACAGACAAGGAACCACAAGCAGCTCTGTATGGCTGGAATCAGTACAATGTAGAAATGTTCAGAGATAAAGTTCTCTTGGTTTCTTTCTATATTTCCATTTACTTCTGAGTCTCTCTCTTTTTTTTTTTCTTTGAGACAGGGTCTCACTCTGTCACTCAGGCTGGAGTGCAGTGGCATAATGAAGGCTCACTGCAGCCTCAACCTGCCGGCTCAAGTGATCCTCCTGCCCCAGCCTCCTAAGTAGCTGGGACTATAGGCACATACCACCATGCCTGCTACTTAAATTTTTGTTTTTTTTTTTTTTTGAGACAGGGTCTCCCTACATTGCCCAGGCTGGTCTTGACCTCCTGGGCTCAAGGGATCCTCCCGCCTTGGCCTCCTGAAGTGCTGGGAGCACAAGCATGAGCCACTGCAATGGCTTCAGTTTCTTTTTTCTTTCCTTTTTTTTTTTTTAATTTTAGGCAGAGTCTCGCTCTGTCTCCAGGCTACAGTGCAGTGGTGCCATCTTGGCTCAGTGCAACCTCTGCCTCCCGGGTTCAAGCCATTCTCCTGTCTCAGCCTCCCGAGTAGCTGGGACTACAGGCTTGTACCACCATGCCCAGCTAATTTTTGTATTTTTAGTAGAGACTGGGTTTCACCATGTTGGCCAGGATGGTCTTGATCTATTGACCTTGTGATCAGCCCACCTCGCCCTCCCAAAGTGCTGGGATTACAGGCTTGAGCCACCACGCTCGGCCTGCTTCAGTTTCTTTTGAGGGCTTCTCTTCTACCTACTTCTGAGTTCTTCCTGTAGCTTAGGGCTGTGTGCTAGCTCCTCTCTCTGCTTTCTGTACACTGTTCCTGAGAGCTCTCACTCATATGCTTACCTGACTGCTTCCATTACCGTCTCTATGCTGATTGATTTCCAAATCCCTATCTCCAGTCTAAATCAATTTTTGTTTCTCTTTTCTCTGCCCAGCTTTAACCTTGTATTGATCTTTGTCTTTATTTCATTCTTTGTACTTTTTTTGGCATTCTTATTCAAATCAATAGTAGCTGACTCTTAGGCTGGGCACAGTGGCTCACGCCTATAATCCCAGCACTTTGGGAGGCCAAAGTGGGCAGATTGCTTGAGTACAGGAGTTTGAGACCAGCCTGGCCAACACGGTGAAGCCCTGTCTCTACTAAAAATACAAACATTAGCAGAGTGTTGGCACACACTTGTGGTCCCAGCTATGGGCTGAGGCATGACAGTCTCTGGAACCCAGGAAGTGAAGGTTGCAGTGAGCTGAGATCGTGCCACTGTGCTCCAGCCTGGGCAACTCCAGAGTGAGATCCTGTCTCAAAAAATAAATAAATAAAATAAAAATAAATAAAAAATAGCTGATTCTCTCTCTCTCTCTCTCTTTTTTTTTTCCTAAAGAGACAGAGTTTTGCTCTGTTGCCTCAACTCCTGGGCTTAAATGATCTTTCTACCTCAGCCTCTCCGGTAGTTGAGACTATAACTTTCAAATTTATTATCTCTAGTCTAGATTGGTCCTTTGAACTTTAGACCTTTGTATAAAACACTTGACATCTTCATTTGGATGACTTCATAGGTGCCTCAAACCTAAAACTAATATGTCCAAAATTGGATTCATCATCTCTCCACCATGCCCAAAATAACTGCCTCCTCCTCTGTTCCCATCTTGAAGAATGGTGGTGCCACATCCTGGGTTGTTGAAGCCAGAAACCTGGAGGCCATTCAAGCTGCCTCTCTCTCTTCCTCACTCCTCCCTCCTTCGTCCAGTCTATCACCAGGTCTTATTGGTTCTACCTTTAAATAGCTATCTGTTCTGCAGGCTTTCAGTCTTGCCTGTCATCCACAAGCCATTCTCCATTGAACAGCTAGAGTGACTTTCTAAAACACAAATCTGATTAAGTTATTCTCTCACTTAAACCTACTGAATGACCTTTAGGACTAACTCCAAACACCTTTAGCTGAGTTCCAGGCCTGTATGATTCTATCCTTGTCTACATCTCCAGTCTTAATTCTTTCTCCTCTTCTCACATCAAGATCACCTCTTTTCTGAGCCTTTGCATATGCTTGTTCCCTCTGCCTCCTTTCTTTGGCTAACGCGCCACTCATCCTTCAGCTCTGAACCGAGCTGTAAAGCCCCCTAAGACAGCTTTCCACTCCTTTCCAAGACTGGGTTTCTATTCCTTTCCAGGACATACTAGGCTGTGAGAACTACGAGGGCAAAAACCAGGTCTGTTTGGTTCAGCATTTTTTTTTTTTTTGAGCCAGAATCTTGCTCTATTGCCCAGGCTGGAGTGCAGTGGCACAATCTCGGCTCACTGCAAACTCCACCTCCTGGGTTCAAGTGATTCTCCTGCCTCAGCCTCCTGAGTAGCTGGGATTACAGACGCAAGCCACCACGCCTGGCTAATTTTTGTATTTTTAGTAGAGACGGGGTTTCACCATTTTGGTCAGGCTGGTCTCGAACTCCTGACCTCAGGTGATCCACCTGCCTTTGCCTCCCAAAGTGCTGGGATTACAGGCATGAGCCATCGCACCTGGCCTTGGTTCAGCATTTTATCCCCAGTGATCAGCACAGTGTCTGGAGTACAAAAGGTGCTCTTGTATAAATATTTAAGTAATATAATGTTTATACAAAAAGAAATATTTGTTGGATAGATGCATGAATGGAGAAAAAGACCAGGCTGGGATTTTATGCCATGCTACAGCATCTAGGGGTTTTTTTTCTTATAACTGATGGAAGCTAGTGAAGGATTTTAAGTGGGAAAGCAACATAAACATTTGCCTTTTGGAAAAGTCTCCAAGTGATGCAGATTATGACTGGGATGGGGATGAGGGCTGGAAGCTAGAAGCAGCAATATTGAAATGTTATCACAGTAATCCAGAGAAGAAATCGGGACCTGAATTAAGATAGTGGCGGGGGGATAAAGATGGGTTGATTTCAAGAGACAGGGACTCAGAATGATGGCATCTGGTAACTATCTGTTGGGGTGAGTAAAAGAGAAGAGTTCAAGTGACTTCCAGGTTTCTTTTTTTTTTTTTTTTGAGACAGAATTTCGCTATGCAGTTGTGTGATCTCAGCTCACTGCAACCTCCATCTCCCAGGTTCAAGTGATTCTCTTGCCTCAGCCTCCAGAGTAGCTGGGATTACAGGCATGCACCACCATGCCCGGCTAATTTTTGTATTTTTTAGAGAGTACCATCACGCCTGGCTAATTTTTGTATTTTTTAGAGACAGGGTTTTGTCATATTGGCCAGACTGGTCTAGAGCTCATGACCTCAGGTGATCCCCTCACCTCGGCCTCCCAAAGTGCTGGGATTATAGGTGTGAGCTACTGCTCCTGGCCTGACTTCCAGATGTCTAACTGGATGAATGAATGATTCACAAATACTTGAGGAGGGTCTGGAGGAGGAAGTCACAACTGAAATTGATGAATTCTGTTTGGGAGATGGTAAATCTGGTTACCTCTAGGTTATCCAGGTGAACCTAATAGGCAAGAGGTTAGAATTGAAGATAGAGATTTTGTCATTAGTGTAAGAGAGGTACTTGAAAAATACAAGTGAAGGCGAGAGATCACCCAGTGACAAGATAAGAAAGTCAATGATGGAACTCTAGGGGATACTGACCTTTTTTGTTTGTTTGTTTTTGAGACGGAGTCTCACTCTGTTGCCTAGGCTGGAGTGCAGTGGTGCTGTCTCAGCTCACTGCAACCTCCACCTCCTGGGCTCAAGGATTATAAGTGTGCACCATCACTCCCAGCTAACTTTTGTATTTTTAATAGAGACACGGTTTCACCATGTTGGCCAGGCTGGTCTCGAACTTCTGAGCTCAAGTGATCAACCTGCCTTGGCCCCACAAAGTGCTGGGATTATAGGTGTGAGCCACCACGTCCTGCCAGTGATATTGATTTTTGTTTTAAGTTATTTTTTAAAATGTGGCTGGACACAGTGGCTCACTCCTGTAATCCTAGCACTTTGGGAGGCCGAGGTGGGCTGATTGCTTGAGCTCAGGAGCTGGAGACCAGCCTGGGCAACATGGCGAAACCCTGTTTCTACGAAAAATAGAAAAAAATAGCTGGGTGTGGTAGCCCTTCCTGCCTGTGGTCCCAGTTACTCAGGAGGCTGAGTTAGAAGGATTGCTTAAGCCTGAGGGGCAGAGGCTGCAGTGAGCCAAGATGGTGCCACTGCACTCCAGCCTGGGTGACAGAGTGAGACCCTGTCTCAAACAAATAAAATAAAATTTAACAACTCTTTATTGAGTATCTTCTATGTGCAAGGCACTGTGCTTAGTAGTGTGTCTATGTGTATGTAGGTGGGGAAAGGAGATTATAAGGAAATGAAAGTTTCTCAGTCTTTTAGTCTCTGTCTTTGTTTTTCTCTCTCACCCTAACTCTGTACCTTTTATGCAACCCAACTCAACCACCAGAAAAAAAAGACAAGATCCATTCACATATATTGCCCCGGGTTTGTCCACCCTGGTTCCTTTTCTTGCTCTAGATAATGTTTCCTGCCATTTGGACTTGCATTGATCTTGATTACCCCAAATGAATTCTTAGAACTCTTTAAGAATTTGGACTTACCTTTCAGAATGTTCTTACTCCTAGATGCTTTGAGGAAGATACCCTGCTCCAGCTCTGGTCATGAGGACCCAAACCCTGGCAGCAACTGGCTCACTCTTACAGTGGGGAACATTTTTTTTTTTTTTTTTTTTTTTGACATGGAGTCTTGTTCTGTTTCCCAGGCTGGAGTGCAGTGTTATGATCTCGGCTCACTGCAACCTCTGCCTCCCAGGTTCAAACAATTCTCCCGCCTCAGCCTCCCAAGTAGCTGGGATTACAGGCATGTGCCACCGCGCCCAGCTAATTTTTGTATTTTTAGTAGAGATGGGGTTTTGCCACATTGGCCAGGCTGATCTCGAACTCCTGACCTCAAGTGCACCCGCCTTGGCCTCCCAGAGTGCTAGGATTACAGACATGAGCCACCACGCCTGGCCTGGTTTGGATATTTGGTTTGGGTCTTTTGTCTAATAGCAGTCCCTCCTGCCCTGGCCCCCTGTATCCTGATATTTAGTCTTGTACCTGTGAGACTGTTTTTCAAGTCACCACTGCTGGTGTTGATCCCATATTTAACATGTAGACCAGATTTAACTCTGTAGGGCTCAGACTTCCTTAGCTAGGGCCGACTTTTTAGGAACCCTGCTATGGTGGGATCGATACTGTGCCTTCACTATAAGGTGACTGTAGATTAATAATTAGGATGCTTTTCTCAAAGAAATAGGGGAACTCAATATCTAATATTATTATCTTTATTAGCATTTAAATATGCTAGTAAACCAAGTTCTATCATGCTAGTTGCTGTCCAAGCATGCTTAAATTTGATGACTTTTTTGAATATCTAAGACAAGAACATAGAGATTTATTCTCAAGACATACAGAACACTTGAAAAGTCTAAACAATGTGTTAAAATGTAACAGGATAAAAGCTATGTGTGAATTTCCTGATGTGCTAAACTATTATAGATGTTTGCCTGCTTGGGTCAGAATTATTATCTCATTTCTTGTCTTTCCAGCCAGAGCAAAAATCCTCCAGAGAACCATGTTTACAGCTATGGCCATTCATGATCTTAACAAACATGATCCTCTTTAGTGAATAACAGCTTACTGTTACTAGTGAATAACAGTTAATATAGTGTTCATAACATGAGCTGGCTATGAAGTGGCATCCAAGAGGAGTTAAGTGGGTATGAATGGTTTAATGAAAAATTACACTTTACGAAATACTTCAAGTCCAGCTGGTGGTAGAAGAAATCCATCTGGGAATTAAGTTCATCAGGAGTTTAACAACTATGCTAGTTTAGGTTTGCCATGACTGAGTGGATCTAGAGTATAGGGTTCAGCCCAGGCACTGTGGCTCATGCCTATAATCTCAGTGATTTGGGAGGCCTAAGTGGGAGGATTGCTTGAGACCAGGAGTTCAAGACTAGCCTGGACAACAACACCCCATCTCTACCCCCATTCCCCCAGAAAAGTTAGCCAGGTACAGTGGCATGCACCTATATTTCCAGCTATTCAGGAGGCTGAGGCAGGAGGATCCCTTGAGTCCAGGAAGTCGAGGCTGCAGTGAGTTATGATCACACCACTGCACTCCAGCCTGGGTGACAGAGTGAGACCCTGTTTCTTTAAAAAAAAAAGTGAAACGTTCATAAGAGTAGAAAAGCAGCATCTGTCTCCTGAGATCGAAACACTTTCTGATTTTTTTTCCCCATGGATTTACTTCCTTAGTGTATTTTACCATAAGGGGGTGCTCTGGGATAATACTTTTCAGCAAAGCAGTGGTCTCTTCTGCTGTTAACTGAAAAAAGGCAAGCATTTATTAATTCTGCATCCCATCCGTATTCACTAATCTTCAAAATGTGTCCATTTACATTAAAAATATGAAAAAATCAGTGAAAACTATTTAAAATGTAAACAACCAGTGTCTGACTGCTAAGGAAAAGACAAACATTGAAAACTCTTTTGTAGGGCTCAGACTTCCTTAGCTAGGGCTGACCTTTTAGGAACCCTGCTATGGTGGGATTGATACTGTGCCTTTAGTATAAGGCAATTGTAGATTAATAATTAGGATGCTTTTCTCAAATAAATAGGGGAACTCAATATCCAATGAGACTACAGCCGGGCGCGGTGGCTAACGCCTGTAATCCCAGCACTTTGGGAGGCTGAGGCAGGTGGATCACCTGAGATCAGGATTTTGAGACCAGCCTGGCCAACATGGTGAAACCCCATTCTCTACTAAAAACACAAAAAATTAGCGAGGCATGGTGGCACATCCCTGTAATCTCAGCTACTCAGGAGGCAGAGGCAGGATAATTGCTTGAACCCAGGAGGCAGAGGTTGCAGTGAGGCAAAACCCATGCCACTGCACTCCAACCTGGGAAGCAAGAGTGAAACTCCATCTCAAAACAAAAACAGGAAAGAAAAAGAAAAAAAAAAGAGAGAGAGAGAGATTAGAGTCACAGTGAACTGAAGCTGCACTGGATTTCTTCTGGGTTAGGAGAAGAAAGCCATAAAGGATTTGCATTTGTCCTTTTACTTTAGTTATTTTTTGATAGCATTATGTTAACTATATCTTTCTGCCAATGTTGTGGAGATTCATTATGGTTGAAATTGCTTTCTTACAAAGCTCGGTCAGTGTTAACCCATCCTTGGGGAAAAGCATAGGAATTAAGAATTACAAAGTAATTTCATTCTCACCTCTGTCACATTTATGAATCAGTTTTTAGGTTTGTGTTTTTGTTTTGTTTTTTTTTCTGAGATGGAGTTTTGCTCCTGTTGCCCGTGCTGGAGTGCAATGGCGCGATCTTGGCTCTCCGCAACCTCTGCCTCCTGGGTTCAAGTGATTCTCCTGCCTCAGCCTCCCAAGTAGCTGGGATTACAAGCATGCATCACCATGTCCGGCTGATTTTGTATTTTGAGTAGAGATGGGGTTTCTCCATGTTGGTCAGGCTGATCTCGAACTCCTGACCTCAGGTGATTCGCCCACCTCGGCCTCCCAAAGTGCTGGGATTACAGGCATGAGCCACCATGCCTGACCAATTTTTAGGTTTTATTCCTGTCTAATTGTGTGGGGTGAGGAGGTGGAGAGGAAACTCAATTCTGTTTTCAAGTACTTGGGAGAGGCAATCAGCAGCAATCAGCTATTCTAAGCACATGGTATTGTGAAGGACAACAAACTCGTCAAGGCCACCAACAGGACATTTGGAGAATGGCCACAATATGGAGGCAGGAATAGGTAGTCCTCAATATTTGGTCAAAAGAATTCCCTGGGTTCTGCGGCAGCATATTTGAAGGTGCTGGTTCCTTCCAATCTGGGTGACAAATAGCCCTGGTATACAGCACAGGGATTGGGAGGAATGTTACACCTTTGCTTATGGAGAGCAGTTTTCTCTATACACATTCTCTGAACTCATCTCATTAGGCAAAAGCAGATGAGGCTTCTTTAGTCATCTTCATGAACATTTAACTCCATATACAAAATGAAAATTTGGCTGAGGATTTACATAATTTAACTTGGGAGATTTTATAAGAGAATAATGTCCAGTCATTGGTCTTTAGTATCTTCGTTATGCCAGTACTTTTTAAAAATTCAAGATATAGTCATACCAATAACTACTTTTTTTTTTTTTTTTTGAGACGGAGTCTTGCTTTGTTGTTGCCCAGGCTGGAGTGCAGTGGCACGATCTCGGCTTACTGCAACCTCCACCTCCTGGGTTCAAGCGATTCTCCTGCCTCAGCCTCCCAAGTAGCTGAGATTGCAGGCATGAGCCACCACGCCTGGCTAATTTTTGTATTTTTAGTACAGACGGGGTTTCACCATGTTGGCCAGGCTGGTCTTGATCTCCTGACCTCAGGTGATCTGCCCACCTTGGCCTCCCAAAGTGCTGGGATCACAGGCCTGAGTCACCACACCTGGCCACCAATACCTACTTTTAAAAAATACATTTTCCTGCTTAGTGCAGTGGCTCACTCCTGTAATCCATGCATTTCGGGAGGCTGAGGCAATCGCTTGAGGTCAGGAGCTCAAGACCAGCCTGGGCAACACAGTGAAACCCTGCCTCTACAAAAAATACAAAAATTAGCCAGGCATGGTAGTGTGCACCTGTGGTCCCAGCTACTCTGGAGGCTAAGGTGGGAGGATCATTTGAGCCTGTGAGAGCTAGGCTGCAGTGAGCTGTGATTGTGCCACTGCACTCCAGCCTGGGTGGATAGAGCCACCCAGTTTGTTTTTGTCTCAAAAACAAAACAAACAAAAAGAAACCTGAAAACATTTTTCTTAAATATTTGTTAAGTTTCATTTCCCAGAATTGGTTTTCTTTATGGGGTGTGTTTGTGTGTGTATTTTTCCTAGAGGTGATAAAAGCAAAAGAGGAAAACATAGTTCTGGTTAAAGGAAAATGAACATGAGCTTTTCTCCCTCTTAGTTTTTAGGTTTAAAACTGTATTTTCCTCGTTTTTCCCACCCATGAAAAAAAACAAAACTCACATATTTCTTAGACTTTTGATTACAACAGAACATCCTAAGGAAAAGAATTTAAAGAGTTTAATATTAGAAGCCATAGGAGATTATCAAATGGTGAATAACTAAAACAGAAAGGAAAAAAATGTTTTCAGTTTTTTTTTTTTTGTTTTTTTTTTTTTTTTAAGGCAATGTCTCGCTCTGTCACCAGGCTGGAGTGCAGTGGCACAATCTCAGCTCACTGTAACCTCTGCCTCCTGGGTTCAAGTGATTCTCCTGCCTCAGCCTTTTGAGTAGCTGTGATTACAGGCACGCGCCACCACGCCTGGCTAATTTTTGTATTTTGTTTTTAGTAGAGATGGGGTTTCACTGTGTTGGCCAGGCTGGTCTCAAAATCCTGAGCCCAAATGATCCACTCTCCTCAGCCTACCAAAGTGCTAGGATTACAGGCATGAGCCACCACGCCCAGCCAAAGGTTTTAAGAGTTAGAGTAAACCATATACTCCACTTGGCTGATAGTTGTCCCATACATTTTGTGGGCTGAACAAGCATCAGACGAGGATGTGCAGTGGCTAGATTGGCTTCTTACCTGCACACGTATTCCCCCCCATCCCCCATTAATCCTTTGTGCAGTGCAGAGGCTCGGGATGCAGTTTTAGGGCAAAAGAATGACCAAGATATGTGGGTATGCATTTGGCCAAAGGGTTAGTTGAATGCGGAGCAGAGATACCAGCCTGGAAACAGGTCACGTTTTAATGAAAAATGCACATTCATCATGGCATTGTGGTTTTCAAAGAGGTGATTCCCAGCCATACACAACACAGGGGAGAAATAGGCATCCATGTGGAACTGCTTTAAAACAGGTCTTCTGGATCCTGGCTGCTGGTGTGGCAGGACCCACAAGTAACCCTTGGGAAATGAGATAATGAGATTTTGCTAGGTATAGTTAAGTTTTTTGGATTGTTAGTCATAAATCTTCAAAACGGAAAACAAACAAACAAAAAAACCAAAAAAACCCCCTACCGTTTAAATAAAGGAATGACTTCAAAATAATGACTGGCTACACTAGGGAAAAATCCAGGGGCAAAGATGTTGTCCTATCACATGCTGAGAACTGTGAATACGCAGAGACATGAAATTTTCCTCATTCTACTTATGAAAAAAGAATAATGAAGAAAATAAAGTGACCAAAGTATCTCTACCTCTGAGTGTTAAAGGGTGAGATATAAAACTCTGTTAGGGTTGGGTGTGGTGGCTCATGCCTGTAATCCCAGCATTTTGGGAGGCCGAGGCATGTGGATCACCTGAGGTCAGGGGTTCAAGACCAGCCTGGCCAACATGGTGAAACCCCGTCTCTACTAAAAAATACAAAAATTAGCCAGGCGTGGTGGCGAGCGCCTGTAATTCCAGCTACTTGGGAGGCTGAGGCAGGAGAATCACTTGAACCTCGGAGGCGGAAGTTGTAGTGAGCTGAGATTGTGCCATTGCACTCCAGCCTATATGACAAGAGCGAAACTCTATCTCAAAAAAACCAAACCAAAACAAAAAGAAAACCTCTCTTTGATACATACTTTATTACAGGTGGTTCTGTTTTCTTTCAAATATGTATATGTGTGCATGTGTGTGTGTGTGTGTTTTAATATATTTAGAATCATCTCTAAGTACATAAGCAACATAATTGTGGTTATTTTTTGAGAGAGATATATAAAAGATTAGACTCAGCCACTTTAAACATGGGAACAAAATGCTGTTTGGCAGTGTTAACAAAAATTTTATTTTATTATTATGGCTAGCTGTTGATTGCATACAGAAACAGCAATGGAAAGTGGCTTTCACCAGGGCAAGTATATTAATGAAGGTATTACAACAGGAATAAGGAAGTTAATAGGTTATTCTGCTTTCTGCTGGTCAATGTTATGACTCATAACATCAACCTATTCCTTCAGAAGAGCAAGAATGATGAGGGGCCATGAAATTAGGACATCAAGGAAGAACTAAATGATCTTGGAATTGTTGAGTCTAAAAAATGCAAGGCTAGAGGAGTCAAGAAAAGGAAGAAAGATCAGGCTTCTTTAGGATGGGCCTTCCAAGTAGATAATGTTCAGTGAGTGGAGGTAATAGGGATCAGGCAAATTTTGGCTAAATATTGAGCTCTTCGATTGTAAAGCCATTGGGCATTTGTAGAGGAGATTCAAATAGGAGGATAGAGTGATGATAGGATGAAGTCTGAGACCAAGATAGACCATCAATCTGCCAAAACCGTGAGAGTCAAAACTCAATTTATTTGCGAAGAATGTGAAAATAACTAAAAAAGTGCAGAATCAAACAAGTATTAATATAACCTTAAGCATAAAACAAGTGTTATAAAATATTTTACTTCTTAAGTGTTTGTTGAATTTGAGTAGGTTTAAAGTGATAAGCCCAGAAATATTTTTATCCATTTTTCCATTTTCAGTATAATTAAGCCCATTAATTAATTTTCTTTTTTTTTTCTTTTTTTTGCAAGGAGTTTCACTCTTGCCCAGGTGGGAGTGCAGTGGCATGATCTTGGTTCACTGCAAACTCCGCCTCCCAGGTTCAAGAGATTCTTCTGCCTCAGCCTCCAACGTAGCTGGGATTGCAGGTGCTGGTAACCATGCCTGACTAATTTTTTTTTTTTTTTTTTAAGACGGAGTCTCACTCTATTGCCCAGGCTGGAGTGCAGTGGTGGGATCTCAGCTCACCGCAACCTCTGCCTCCTGGGTTCAAGCGATTCCCCTGCTTCAGCCTCCCAAGTAGCTGGGACTACAGGTGTGCACCACCATGCCTGGCTAATTTTTGTATTTTTAGCAGAGACGGGATTTTGCCATATTGGTCAGGCTGGTCTGGAACTCCTGACCTTGTGATCTGCCTGCCTTGGCCTCCCAAAGTGCTGGGATTACAGGCATGAGCCACCGTGCCTGGCCCTAATTTTTGTATTTTTAATAGAGATGGGGTTTCGCCATGATGGCCAGGCTGGTCTCGAACTCCTGGCCTCAAGTGATCTGCCCACCTTGGCCTCCCAAAGTGCTGGGATTACAGATGTGAGCCATCTCACCCAGCCAACCCTTTGGGAGGCCGAGGTGGGTAGATCGCTTGAGCCCAGGAGTTTGAGACCAGCCTGGGCGACATGGTGAAACCCCATCTCCAGCCTGGGTGACAGAGTGAGACTCCATCTCAAAAAATAAGGAATGCTGGATTTGAGGGGTTTTTTTGCTTGGTGGTTGTTGTTGTTACTATTGTTGTTTTTGAGTTGGGGTCTTACTCTGTTACCCAGGCTGGAGTATAGTGGCATGATTGTGGCTCACTGTAGCCTCAAACTTCTGGGCTCAAGGGATTCTCCCACCTTAGCCTGTTGAGTAGCAGGGACTACAGGCACATGCCATCACACCTGGCAAGGTGTTTTAAAAACTTTTTGGGCTGGGCGTGGTGGCTCACGTCTGTTAATCCCAGCACTTTGGGAGGCTGAGGTGGGTGGATCACCTGAGGTCGGGAGTTCAAGACCAGACTGACCAACATGGAGAAACCCTATCTCTACTAAAAATACACAATTAGCCGGGTGTGGTGGTGCATGCCTGTAATCCCAGCTACTTGGGAGGCTGAGGCAGGAGAATCGCTTGAACCTGGGAGGTGGAGGTTGCAGTGAGCCAAGATTGTGCCATTGCACTCCAGCCTGGGCAACAAGAACAAAATTCCATCTCAAAAAAAAAACAAAACAAAAACTTTTTGTAGAGCAAGGGTCTCATTATGTTGCCCAGTTTGGTCTTAACTCTTGAGCTCAAGTGTGGATCTCGGTTTTTTATAGAAAAATCTATTTCTACATTTAGCCTCTTTTTAGATTATTATGACTAACAATGTCAAAAATAACCCTTCTGGGTTTTAGCGGTTATTGGAATAAATGGAACTCCTTCTCGTTACCTTCTCTATGAGCTGCAAATAATTGAATCAAGGACCAGAGATTTCCTATGTCTGAAAGAAAAGAAAAAACAACCTTGAAGAATCTCTTCTTGTTCTTTTTACTATAAGTGGTGCTGGAACAATTGGGTGTCTATATTGGGAAACATTGAACTGACTTCAACCTTACACCATAGACAAAAATTAATTCCAGGTATGTGAAAGTCAAAACTATAAAGCTTTTTTTTTTTGAGACACAGTCTCACTCTGTTGCCTAGGCTAGAGTGCAGTGGTGCAATCTCGGCTCACTGCAACCTCCATCTCCTGAATTCAAGCAGTTCTCATGCACCTGTCTTCTGAGTAGCTGGGACTGCAACCATTTTAAAATGGGAGCAAATGCTATTTGGCAGTTTAACAAATATTTTATTTTATATCATTTTATTTTATTTTATATATTTTTTGAGACGGAGTCTCGCTCTGTCACCCAGGCTGGAGTACAGTGGCGCAATCTCAGCTCACTGCAAGCTCCGCCTCCTGGGTTCACGCCATTCTCCTGCCTCAGCCTCCTGTAGCTGGGATTACAAGTGTCCGCCACCACACCTGGCTAATTTTTTGTATTTTTAGTAGAGATGGGGTTTCAACGTGTTAGCCAGGATGGTCTCAATCTCCTGACCTTGTGATCCGCCCACCTTGGCCTCCTAAAGTGCTGGGATTAGAGGCGTGAGCCACCGTGCCCGGCCTATGTCATTATTATGGCTAGCTGTTGGCCATGCACCAACATGCTTGGCTAATTTTTGTATTTTTTGGTAAAGATAAGTTATATTAGTTTGTTTTCATTCTGTTGATAAAGACATACCTGAGAATGGCCAATTTACAAGAGAAAGAGGTTCAATGGACTTACAGTTCCATGTAGTGGGGGAAGTTTCACAATCATGGTGGAAGGCAAGGAGGAGCAAGTCACATTTTACATGTATGGCAGCAGGCAAAGAGAGAGCTTGTGCGGGGAAACTCCCTCCCCCTTATATAACTGTCAGATCTTGTGAGACTTATTCACTGTCATGAGAACAGTACGGGACAGACTTGCCCCTGTGATTCAATTACCTCCCACTGGGTCCCTCCCACAACATGTGGGAATTTAAGATGAGAGTTGAGTGGGGACACAGCCAAACCATATCGTAAGATTTCACCATGTCAGCCAGGCTGACCTCAAGTGAACAGCCCACCTTGGCTTCCCGAAGTGTTGGGATTACAGGCGTGAGCCACCATGCCTGGCCTATAAAGCTTTCAGGAGATAACAGAGTATTTCAAGGGTGAGAAATGATTTATTAAACAAGTCACAGCCGGGCATAGTGGCTCAGTCCTGTAATCCCAGC